>NW_020447951.1:17738-18837 GCF_003343035.1 Apteryx rowi
ATCCCAGGGTGTCCCCACGTCCCAGGGGGTCCCCACGTCCCCAAGGCCCTATCCCAGGATGTCCCCACGTCCCAGGGCGTCCCCACGTCCCAGGGTGTCCCCACGTCCCCAAGGCCCTATCCCAGGGTGTCCCCATGTCCCAGGGCATCCCCACATCCCCAAGGCCCTATCCCAGGGTGTCCCCACGTCCCAGGGTGTCCTCACGTCCCCAAGGGGGTGTCCCCGGGGGGGGGAGGGGGGCGTCCCCGCGTCCCCACGCGCCCTCGTCCCCAGGGAGCCGCGGCGCATCGTGATCCACCGGGGCTCGACGGGGCTCGGCTTCAACATCGTGGGGGGGGAGGACGGCGAAGGCATCTTCATCTCCTTCATCCTGGCGGGGGGCCCGGCCGACCTCAGCGGGGAGCTGCGCAAGGGCGACCAGATCCTCTCGGTGAGCCGCCGGGGGGGCGCGGAGGGCCGGGGGGGGACGTGGGGCCGGCGGTGCCCGCTGACGCCCGCCCGCCCGCCCCCCCCAGGTGAACGGCGTGGACCTGCGCAGCGCCACGCACGAGCAGGCGGCCGTGGCCCTCAAGAACGCGGGCCAGACCGTCACCATCATCGCCCAGTACAAGCCCGAGGGTGAGGCGGGTCCCCCCGGACGCCGGGGCCCCCGGGGCGTTGGGGGGTCCCTGGGGGTGTCAGAGGTCCCTGGGGCTGTGGGGCAGAGCAGGAGCCCCGGACGGGGGGATCGCCGTGGTGGGGTGGAGCAGGACCCCCGGACGCAGGGATCCCTGGGGCCATGGGGCGGAGCGGGAGCCCTGGACACCTGAATCCCTGTGGTGGCGCGGAGCGGGAGCCCTGGACGGGGGGATCCCCGGGGCCGTGGGGCGGGGAGGGACCCCCGGACACCCGGATCCCTGTGGCGGGGCGGGGAGGGACCCCCGGATGCGGGGATCCCCGGGGCCGTGGGGCGGGGAGGGAGCCCCAGAGGGGGGTGGCCGCGGCGGGGGCCGCCTGAGCCCGCCGCCCCGCAGAGTACAGCCGCTTCGAGGCCAAGATCCACGACCTGCGGGAGCAGCTGCTGAGCAGCAGCCTGGGCTCGGGCACGGCCTCGCTGCGC
>NW_020447951.1:25277-26464 GCF_003343035.1 Apteryx rowi
GGGTGGGTCTAAAGGCAGCCAGGGGTGGAGGGAGGGGCGGGGCCTGGGTATCTCCACCCCCCCTCAAGGCTGGGGCTGAGCAAGGTGAAGCTGGTCCCTGGGGCTGGGGGGGCTCTTGGTGGGTGGGGCCTGCTGGTGGGTGGGGCCGGTGGCAGCCCCGCCCCCTCGCGGTGCCCGCAGGGAGATCAGCAAGCGGGTGACGGAGGAGCAGGCGCGCAAGGCCTTCGACCGGGCCACCAAGCTGGAGCAGGAGTTCACCGAGTGCTTCTCGGGTGGGTGCCGGCGCCCCACGGCAACCCGCAGACACCCCACGGGGACCCCCGGCCACCCCCCGGCCACCCCCCGGCCACCCCACAGCGACCCACGGCGACCCACGGGGACCCGCAGACACCCCATGGGGACCCCTGGCCGCCCCCCGGCCACCCCACAGCGACCCACAGACACCACATGGGGACCCACAGCCATCCCATGGGGAATATAGGGACCCCCAGCCACCCCTTGGGGACCTACAGCTCTTCTACAGGGACTATGGGGACCCATGGCCACCCTGCAGGGCCCACCGAGACCCACGGCTACCCCCATGGGGACCCATAACCACCCCGTGGGGACCCAGGCTGCCACATGGGGATGCCCAGCCACCCCCCAGGGACCCATAACCAGCCCATGGGGACCACGGAGAGCCACACGCACCCCACACCCGCCCCCCGGGGACCCATAACTACCCCCAGGGGCCTCCTGCCACCCCTGCAGGGACCCAAAGGCACCCCACAGGGGCCACTGAGACCCATGGCTACCCCATAGGGATACACAGCCACCTCCTGGGGACCCATAACCGCCCCATGGGGACTCCCAGCCACCCCGCGGGGACCCACACGCGCCCCCCAGCGAGGGGGGCCCCCGCTGACCCCCGGCTCCCCCCCGCAGCCATGGTGGAGGGCGACAGTTTCGAGGAGATCTACCACAAGGTGAAGCGGGTCATCGAGGAGCTCTCGGGGCCCTACATCTGGGTGCCAGCCCGCGAGAGACTCTAGGGGCGGGGGGCACCCGCCCCCCTGCGGCACCGCCGGGCCCCCCAGCATGGCCGGAGCCCCCCGCGGCGCCGCCAGACCCCCCCCAGGGCGCCGCTGGAGCCCCCCATGGTGTGGCCGGACCCCCCCAGGGCGCCGCTGGACCCCCCCCGCGGAGCC
>NW_020447952.1:0-15007 GCF_003343035.1 Apteryx rowi
CCTTGCACACCCTGCACCTTGCACACCCTGTATCTTCCCCTGGGCGACAGCAGCAACAGGCAGCGCTGCTCCCGAGCCTCCTGTGCGCTCACAGCGGAGGGAGCGAGCCCAGCCGCAAGCAGGGAGGCTGGGGGCGAGTGCTGGGCCAGCTCGCCGCCTCCCATCCTGGTTGCCTGCTCTGGGCCCTGCTGCATCCGCCTGGGATCGCAGTGCCCAGCCAGCAGCCGTCAGCAGGCCAGGCTGGGCTCTGCATGACAGCACATCGCAGCAGCATCCTGGGCACCACAGTGTCCTGGGCACTGCAGCATCCTGGGCGCCGCAGCATCCTGGGCATCACGGCATCCCGGGCACCACCATGCCCCAGGCACCGCAGCATCCTGCACACTGCAGCATCCTGGGCACCGCAGCATCCCAGGCATCACAGCATCCCGGGCACCACTGTGTCCCAGGCACCGCAGCATCCTGGGCACAGCCGTGTCCTGCCGGGGCTGCAGCCTCCCAAGCGGAGCCGATCAGCCCCTCTCCAAGGGGTTTCGGGGGCGCCGTTTCTGGCCACACCAGCGAGGATGTATTTCTAGGCACCGGCAGCATCCCTCTCGCGCCGGCTTTCTCCTGCGCTTCCTGACGGCCCTCCGCCTGCCGTTGCCATGGCAATGGGAGAGATGGAGGGTTAGCGCTGGGCTCGCGGCTCACGTGACGCTGGGCGCCGGGGCACATTCCTTCGCATTAGGCAAAATCGCGCTGGCTGGCAGCCACTGAAATATTAATTAGAGCTAATTGCAAGGAAGCCACCCCCACCCTCTGCGCCGATCCGAGCAGCTGCCGATGGCGCCACCCCCGCGGAGCGGAGCCCCCGCCGCGGCGAGCCCACGGGGACCAGCGTCATGCCTGGCCCAGGAGCTGGCGGCTCTGGGGCGACCGAACCCCGACGGCTCCCGCAGCAAGGCCCCGCTGCCGGTGCAGAGCCCTCCTCCAAGGCTGGGCCATCGTCCCCGTGCTTCGCCGCCGTCCCTTGGACCCTGCAGCCCCCCCGCGTCTCGCTCCTGGGGACCTGAGCCGGCTCTGTGCTCGATATGGGCAGCACGTGCACACGGAGAGTCCTGCTGCACACCATGCACCGTGCACCATGTGCTGTGCACCATGCGCTGTGCACCGTGCACTGAACACCATGCACTGGACACCATGCACCGGACACCATGCACCACACACCGTGCACCAGGCACCACGCACCGCGCACCTGGCCGTCCCCTCAGCCGCCAGGCTCCGGCTGCCGTCCCACTCGCCCCCTCCAAAACAGCCGCCGCAAAGCCCCTTGCACCCCCCTTTCAGAAAGTCGATATATTTTCCACATCTGAAAAATGTAGTTAAACTGAAAAGTCATTCTTATTTATTCTTTTGTTATGCAAGCCTCAAGTTAGCAAACAGGCAAATTAAGGCTCGGAGGTGTTTGACCCAGGCTCAGAGATGAGCCCCGGCGGCAGGAGGGTGCTGCCAGCTGGGGCCCTCGCGGCTCTCGCCGACCGGCGCAGGAGTTCGGAGAGTTTTTAGTAGCCAGCACAGCTCAAAAAGAAACGCGTCTTTCATCAGAGCCGGGTTTGGGAGAAGCAAAGCCGGCGGTGTGAGAAGCAGGCGGGGTGGGGGGGGGGTGAGGGCAGCAATGCTGCCGCCTGCGCGGGGCGCAGCTTCGCCACAGTGGCGGCTGAGCTCCCAGGAAAAGCTCCCGACCGGTTCAAACAGCCGTTTCCGCAGCCGAAACACCTGCCGATAAGGAACGAGCTGCAGCGGCGGCGGCCTGCGGGGAGCAGCCTCGCCGTGCACGCTGGCGGCGAGCGCGCGTGAGCACGCACACGTGAGTGCGCACCCGCCAGCGAGGGCCGGGGCTGCGGCAGGTCCCGGAGCCGCCCGCCCCGTGCGTCGCCCACCGAAAGAGTGCAATATTCGCAGGGGAAGAATTTTTTTTTTTAATAGGGCCCCATGGAGACATCAGAGCAATTTTCAAGGAGGTTTGAAGCCACCGGGAAGCTTATTAGATCCGTTCTGCAGAGTTAATTTGATGTTGGTAATCAGAGAGCAAGTTAAGCAGTTAAGGAGCTGGTGGCTGCTGCGCGGTTCGGCTGCTCGGGCTGCTCGTAAGCAGTGGTTACTAATGAGCGGTTCATGAATATGAATGAGGGATGATTGCAGCGCGGAAAGGGCAGCCAGCCCACCATCAGCTTAATTTTAATCTTTTTATTATCAAAGTCACGTTATTAATAATGGACTTTACGTTAAGGCCAAGCTTCATCAGCCAATTACCGCAGCACCTCGCGCGCCCCGGCGCGTCTCCGCACCAGCCTCGGCTGGGGGCTCCGGATGGGACCCGCCGGCAGGGATGCGCCGGTCCCCAGGCGAGGATGGGGCCGGCGGGACGAGGATGAGGATGAGGACGAGGACGGGGCCGGCCGTGGGTCCCCGCACGTTCCCAGGCTCGGCCAGGCCGCGGCACAGGGCTTCCCGCGCGCGCGGTGCCTCGGCACACGACGGCTCCTTGCGCTTTGCTCTTCCCGCAGCCCCCGCGGGGGCTCGGCACCCTCAGGGCATCCCGCGCCCTGCACACCGGAGCGGGGATCCCGCCGCCGCTCCGGCTGCCCGGGAGGCAGCAGAGGCTGAGCAAAGCCCCGCGCTCCCCACGAAAGGACAATCCCATCGTCTCGGCGCCTAATTAGTTGTAATTATTTTCCTATGACACTGTCGATATGGGCTGCTCATGTAATGAGGCAGCAGTTCCTGCGCGAAATGCTGAAGCAAGGAATGTAGAACACGCTAAAAAATATTAATCTACAAATGAAAATGATCTTAATTGGATTCTGCCTTTGGGGTCGGGTCGCCGTTGCATTTTCAATCAGAGTTGTCCAGTCAGCAAGGCGGACTGCGCAGCCCTTCAGACGGAGGCGGCGGGCGGCTCGCAGAGGTTAATAGGAGTGTTGGAAAATAAATAGGTTATTGATTGATAATAACAATAAGCTGACTCCGGTTCTACCTTGCTGACCTTCCCTCACCCAACTTAGAGAAAACTCAGTTAGCATCTAATTACGGATCGCCTTGCAACTGCCCGTATTAATGAGAGCGCGTGGCCACGGGGCCCCGGAGCCCATCGCACGCTGAGCTGCCAGCGCCGTGCACGGGGCTTGCTCCCGCGCCGGGACGCCCCGCGCCAGCCCTGCTACTGCGCTCTCTGTTTCAGGTGGGAATTAAATATTTATTCTGGTTCCCAACCAAGTCAAAGCCACCGTCTTGTTCCACAAAGGTAGGAGGAGAAAGGACGGTGGCTTTACACGCACGGAAGTTTGTAACCGATATTTTAATTGCTCCAAGATGTGCCAGGGATCTCCTGTCTTAAGCTTCAGCTTTATTCATTATTTCACATATGGTTTTCAGCTCTGTTTGCTGCAAGATATGAAATAGTCATAACCATCTGGAAAACAAATGAACGCCACTTGGTCGGCACCGTGCCCCTCGGAAAGCAGCAGAGATGAGCAGTGACGCCGGCGGCCAGGGCCGGTGAGGCGCCAGCTGGGACGCAAAGTGCAGAAACCCGCCGCAACCCCTGCCGCGGGGTCCGGCGTTCGCAGGGCCGTGCCCCGGCGCCGAGAGGTGCTGCTGCCATCGCTCTCGTTTTGCATGGTTGCTCTTTTAGCATTCGCAGAATATTAACCCAGTGCAGCTTTAGTTGTGCGAATGAGGAGCAGCCAGAAATAAATTATACCAGGAGATGCGCAGTTTGGGACTTCATGATTTTAATTAGTTTTACCTCCACCTTCCTAATGAGGTTAGGTCGAGAGGCCACATGTGCAGCCGCATTTCAATCCATGCCGCTACACTCTGGCCAAACAAGGTCTCCCCGCGTTGTCCCCGTGCGGCGCTGGGGATGCAGAGGCGCCGCGCTTCGCGGGATCGAGCTCTCGGACCTGGAGAACAGCCCCATCAGGGGCCACCAGGACGGATGCTGCGTAAGGTCACGGCGCTGGATCCCTGCCACAGCCACCGCCTCCGGAGACCGAGCATGCGGGAGCAGCGCGGGGTTCGCCTCCCGGACCGGAACGAGGGAGGGGGTAAACGGAAAACCAAAAGCTCTTGAAGTGTCACTTTTGCAGATCTGGGAGCAAAAAACTCCAAACCTCTTCAGGCATCGCCAAGCTATGGACAGCGGGATATTTCACAGCTGCAGACTCTGCGCGGAGGCACCTTCCCTCGGGGCCTGCGGCAATGCTGCGGCAGCTCCCACGGGCTCCGCCAGCGCGGGCAGCCCCGCGCAGGGTGCAGGACGGGCCTCGTGCGGCAGGGACAGGGGCAGCCCCGGCCCTCGGAGGGGGACGCTTTGGGCAGCGGGCAACGCTCAGGGTGGCTCCCAGGCGCCCCCGCCCCGGACCCGCGCGGCTCCCGCTTGCACGGCGCCGCAGAACACGGCGTCTTTACGGATGCTAACAGAAATGCCACCTATCAATTCCACCAAATCACTTTGCAATTTGATGCAAATGAACAACATTTCTCTTGCTTGTACACATTTTCTGTCAACATGCGTTTGAGAGACTTGCTGTGACATGTCAAAATGCTGCTTACCGGGGGGAAAATAAACACGGCGCTTTGGCTGCTCCTTTCCCACCCTGCCTGGAGGGAGCAGGGGCTGTGCCGGGGCCGGGAGCTCAGCGCAGCCTTGCAGAGCCCGGGAGCCGCTAGCTGCGAGCACGGCCAGGCAGGTGCCCCCTCCGCAGCTGCCCCAGGCAAAGCACGGCCGCTCGTGGAGCCCCCGCTGCCACCGTGCCGCAGGCTCCCGCTGCACCGGCTGCCGGCCTGCCCTGGGGGGCATCACCCCACTCCCCTTCCCAGGGGGTTCGGGGCTCACGCAGCGCTGGCACACAGGGATTGCCGGCATGTCTCGGCCCAGCACGGCCGAGCGGTGCTGGGAGGCGGCAGCTGCACCTCTCTGCTTGCATTGCTGGATCCCTGCTCGTCCGGGCGCCTTTTCCCCCCGTGCTCAGAAACGCATTTCCCGCGGTGCAGGGAAAGAGGCACAGCCCGCCGGGGCGGCCGGCCAAGAGCCACGGAGCCCCGGGGCTGGGGGCAGCAGCAGGGCAGCAGCAGCGGAGCAGCCGGGGAGCAGCCCAGGGCAGCAGCAGCGGAGCAGCTGGGGAGCAGCCCGCCCGGGAAGGGTTTTCCTGGAGCAAGAGCTCCATCTGCTGCTGCCTTGCCCGGGCCGGGCCGGGCGCGGGGATCGGTGGGCACCCATCGCCCCGGAGCGCAGCCCGCAGCGGGGGCCACGGCTGCATCCTGCGCCCTGGGCACGGGCAGCCCCGTGCGGCGGGGTAGGGGCTGTGCGAGGCCCCCCGCTCGCCCACTGCCCTCGCCCGGGGCCACCGCATGGCCTCCAGCTGCACAGCAAGATGTGCCAGCGAGGCCCTTCGTGCCCCCTGCAGCCCCCTCACGCACCCCCAGGACCCCCCTCTTAGAGCTCTTGGCCACCAAAATCCACAAAATGGTCCCCCAGGCACAGCACAGCTGCTAAGCAGGGCTGCTCCGCTCCAGGCTCGTCCTCACCAGTGTGGAGGAGGCGACACCGGCCCGTCCCTCCTGCAGCACCCGGCCCGGCCGGCGCAGGACAAACCCCTTTGCCCAGGGTGGGACCTAGCGGCAGGGGCATTTCTGTCCCCCTCGGACCTGCTCCGCTCCGCCGTCGGGCAGCCCCGGCTGCTGCCATGGGCTCGGTGAGAGCCGCCTGCCTGGCCCCCACGCTCGATCCCCAGCACGGTGCACAGGACAGCCCCAGACTCCCCCCCGGCATGCAGCAGCCCGGCCCCGCTTTGCCCCCCACGGCGGGGCAGAGCCGCCAGCCACCCTGCCGTGAGTCTGGGCTCACCCGCACCACACACCCCCGTGTATCCACGCACCGTGCAACCCCGTGCATCCATGCACCGGGGGCTCAGGACCCGCCGGAGCGAGGCCTGGGGACGCTGCCGCAGCATTGGTGCTCACAGCAGCTCCCAGGGGCTCCCCGGGAGCCAGAGGAGGCAGCAGGCTGGCGCGGGAACAGGCACAGCGCTGAGCCCCCCACAGCGGGCACCGTCCCCCAGCCCTCCGTGACACCCCCGACCGCAGAGGCGTTTGCAGACTCACCATGTTTACAGCAGAGGTTACAGGCAGAAGGGACATTGCTGGTGGCCCCGGCCCTCGCGCCAAGCCCCRGACCCCCCTTCCCTGGCACACCGTGCACCGCGCGCAGCCCCGCTCCCTGCCCGGCTCCTCCGCAGGGCTGGCCCAGGAGCCGTGCCGCTCGCCCGGCCTCCCCCGGTGCCRGGCTCCGCAGGGYGCTGCCGGCRGCAGCACCAGCGCTCAGGCTGTCCCCTCCTGCACGGGGCTCCGGGAGCTCCGGGCCCTGGAGCACACGGAGAGCCGCGGCAGCTGAGGGGGCTCTGCAGGAGACGCGGGCTACCCGGGCATCCCCGCCAGGCAGCTCCGATGCCTTCCCACCCACACCGAGACACCGGAGCCAGGGGTGTCCCCGGCGAGCTCTGCAAAGAGGGGACCCACTGGCCTCTCGCTGTACCTGTCACCTGCRGTAAGGCAGCCGCTGCAGGGACAGCGAAGGGGAAGGTCAGGCCAGCCGCCAGCCCCGTAACTKCCCTAACTCACCCGGGAGCAGAATAAGGGTCTTCTAAGCTGGGCTCCTGCCTTTTCCCGCAACGCCACGGCCTCGGGGCTCCCCACGCCAGGACCCGGCAGCGTTGCGCCCCACCRGCAGCTGGGATGGAGCATCGCCAGCGCTGACAAGCCGGGGAGAGAGCCAAGGAGCAGCCAGGGGAGACGCGGGCGCGGGGCAGGGAGCCCTGGGGTGGCGGGCAGAGCCGAGGAAGGGGCAAGCAGCCTGTCGTGGAGCCCCTCATCC
The DNA here is from genome assembly GCF_003343035.1 of Apteryx rowi. Lineage (NCBI taxonomy): Eukaryota > Metazoa > Chordata > Aves > Apterygiformes > Apterygidae > Apteryx > Apteryx rowi. The sequence goes on from NW_020447952.1 coordinate 6,920, forward strand.
CCCTGCTCCAGGCCCCCGCTCTCTTCAGGAGGGGGGGGCCGTGCCAGGAGGAGGGYGAGAGGGGACAGTGACTTGGAGGGAGCTGGCAAGCTGGCCCCCCCCCGCGGGGCTAGGAGGAAGCACTAGCCCTGTGCCGGGCAGCACCTGCCTGGGGCATCCTTTGGGCCTCCTGGTGCCACCACTCCCTTAGGTGGGTGAGCAGGGAACAACCCGGCAAGGTCACTCCTGGCCACCCGGGCTGGGCTGGAAGGCCCTTCTGGAGAGGAAAGGCAGGGACCACCCCAGGGCAGAGGAGGGCTGTCCTTCACAGCAGAAGGGCTCAGGCAAAGCCAGCCCAATGCTTGGGGTGGCAGGAGGGATTCCCGCTCGTCTCCGAAGGCTGCAGGTTTCCTTAAGAGGACGTGCAGGYTCCGATGCCCTGAACCAGACTGCCCCAAGGAAGGGGGACTCACCTCTCCCGCGGCTGGACCCAGCTTGTCCTCCTGCCTTCCTCCTTCTGTCTCCTGCTCTTTCCTCATCCCCACTCTTTTACTCTATGCCAGAGCTACTTCTCTGCCCTTCAGCCTGCAGCAGTACCTCTGCCTCCTGTGGATTTGGGGAGGGGCAGACATCGTCTCCAATTAAGCGGATGAGCATCAGCCCAAAAATTCCTCCTGATCCCAGCCTTGCTGAGAAAAGGGAGGGGGAACGGTTAGTGGGTTAATATGGAGAAGGTCAGGCGGGCCATGGCAGCTGGCTGACTGGCTAGCGTTTCAGATGCAAATGCACACCGCCAGGTGTGGGACTGAGCTGTTAAGGGAAAGGAGGCAGCTAGGTTAGCRGAGAGCGCCCCAGCAAGACTTCCCACCAAGCCGTCAGCGTCAGACTGAAAGGAACAGGTTGCAGCGGTTAGTACATAACAGAGGTTAGAGAGACTTCGGCTACAGACACAGGCAGCAGACTTGCAGTAAGACCAGCAGCGGTGGAGGCCTTTCTCGGTCTATGCGTTTCAACACAAAGCAGAAGAGCTGTTAGTTGTTAGGCTCAAGCCAGCAGGGACACGGGGTTATGACAGGAGGTCCTCACCACAGGGTTAGTCAACACAGCAAAAGGGAAGGAGAACAGAGAGAGAGAGCGAGAGAGCAGCTGGAACTGGATGCAGGCCAGATCCATAAAACCACCTGGGCAGAACCACCCTGCCTGTTGGCTCTGCACCTCCGTGCGGACGGAGAGGAACCCCCCGGCTCCCCACTGCCCCCGTGCCCTCCTCTCCCCTCAGCAGTGGCCGGCTGCTGGCATGGCACACGCCGGCACAGCGCTTTCACCTGGCTATGGCCAGAGAAGAGCATTTCCCCGTTGTCCCTGGGGTGCAGAGGAGCAGCGCTCCTCGAGACCGACACCCGGCACAACAGGTCTCTGGGTGCACGGAGGTGTCAAACACCTGCACTGGCTGTCATGGTCTTGGATGTCCTTATGAATCAGGCCTTTGTCCTGAGGACCGAAGTGCGGTTAGAAACACAGAGACCACCACCCTCCTCCTGGCATGCAAGGGTTAGTTTTGTCCTGTTAGTAGTCTCAGCAGTGCTGTTGTTAAAAGCCAACACTTAATGCTGATGATGTTTAACCGTATATTTCTAGTTTGCATGCTGAAACAATGCAGATAGGCCAGATCCTGAAGCTTTAACCCCAGCAGAATCAGTGTAAATGCAGTGGAAGTTTAACCTAAATTACAGACTGACAGAAAGCAAAAGCAAGGCCTCAAGACCAGGATGGCATCAGCAGCATCCTAACTCTATCAGACAACTTGATAGCAGAGTGCCCTCCGGCCGGCACATCACCACTCACCTCCCACTCCTCCCTCCCCTTCCRCTGCGTTAGGCACTGGGAATAAACATTGCAAGTACCAACCAAATGGTTAGACTTAGCCCTTGGCTCCTTGCAGTTAGTTAGGATCACGCTGTTGGCAATGGCTTTCCACATGCATCAAGGTCACAAGATAAACTGCGGAGAGACAGAGAGACTGAAGAGCCCGAGAGTGCCCTGCATCCATCTTAGAGCTCAGGAGTGCCGGAGCAGGAAGGCAGCACGAGAGCCATTCCCAATGACAGGTGAACTGCGCCTCCACGTGAGCCCCGAGCTCAGGTGCTGATGGGGCTTATGGAAATATCACTGCTTTTTGTCTGAATCTCTCTGCAAACTAGGCTTGCCGGACCTTTCTGGTAATTACCAACTGCTATAAGGAACATAATGGTTTCAGCATTATCATATTTCCACTCAGCATCTTTGCTTCGTTTAGCCTCCCGAAATTTCTCTGAAAACAAGAGGCCAAYAGGCAAATGTTCAAAGCTCCCCCCGCCCCCACCTTGAGCATCTTCCYTTTCTTTGTACTTAATGGGAGACAGAGATGGTCAGCAGCACTGAAAACCAGACTACTGCAGGTTCATAACCTAGAGAGTCCCCTGGGGAGAGGAGGAGGCCGTTTGTTCATTTGTCATGGTGAATAGCATCAGAAAGTTAAAGTGCAAAGAATATTTGTTAGTAGCAATAGAGAAACAAGTAAGGAAAGATTAGTACAAGCAGTTAGTAAACAGAAGCATGGCATAATCTGTCCTACTTATAGAACATACATATTAGAAGATAAATGAAGAGAAAAGCAGCAACRATTAGTTTGTTTAATTCAGTTCAGGAATGTGTTAGTAACAGAGAGAGATCTACTGGCTTAAAAAGGAACTGAAAAGCTTCTGCTGATAAAACCATTTTAGGATACCRAGTCAGCAACAGAATCCACACACAGGCCTCGGCACCGCACACCACACACCAGGGAGAAGGTGTCTCTTCCCTGATTTACCTGCGCAGAGCGGCAGGGCAGCCGCTGCCCTGCTCCGCAGGCCCGGGGGGCCGGCCGCACCGGGCAAGGGTGCGAGGGGAGGCTCCCCGCTTCCCGGCGAAAGCAGCCGCTTGTTCAGGTGCTGGCAGGCACCTGGAGGAGCCCCCACTCGCTGTCTTGCCTGGTCGAAGCGCTTGCAATATTTGGCTCTGCCTATGGATTCTGTCACTGACGTGGCAATGTCTGTGACTTTGCAAATGTACTTACCCAGCTTTTCCGTTCCCCTTTAAAGACACTATTTGCTGTCGACAGTTAGTAGAAAGTGAAACGAGACTGGTTAGTAGAGCATGCGTTAGAGCCAGTTAGTTGGTTAGTTCATTCACGAGTGACTTACTCAGCATTCCAGCGTCACTAGCAGGAGTGTCTGGAGGCGCCTCCGCGCAGATCCTCGCGGGGTTAGTACGTTAATAACGGAGCAGAGCGACACGCATGCACGGCTGGTCACGGCTAGTCCCACCTGCCGGTGGAGGAAGCGCTTCCCGGGGGATTAGTCTGCTTTGCTCTCACTGCAGCAGGGACTCTAGCTTTCCGTATTAGGAGGCATTTTTGGGCTTTGCTACTGGGTCAAGATTTGGGAAGGTGTTAGTGGATTATTTCACCTACATAATGCAACATGCTTTCTGAATAAAATGCCTTGCAGGGAAGGGGATCTGCCCCTACCATCCATGTTCATCAGGTACAAAACACCCTGAGCAGAGTGTTCCCCCACTGCAGGTGCTTCCCCCCCCCGGTACCCGTGCACACAAGGAGACGGTCCAGGCAGTGCCCTAGTCTTTGACTCAGCTTTGCAAGGCTCCAAGGCTAGGGACGCTAAAGGAGCTGTAAGAAGCAGAGACAGAGAATGGGTGAAAGCATCACTAGAGCACAGTGAAATCTATGCTAGCAGCACCAGGAGCAAAGGCTGCAGGCTAACGGCTCTGCAAGAGCAGGACTCCTGGAGACAGATTTCTGCTCCATGTCTCTACTGAGCTCCCACTGCCTCATGGAAAGAGGAGGAGGTCGRGGGAGAAAAACCACACGTTCTGGAGAAAATGTGCCCTGATAACTTATCCCCTCTCCATTACAAACTGCCACTCACTGGGGATATTTGCCGGAGAGGACAGAATCCCAGCTAACGAATGCATGCTGCTAATTTGCTGCTAGGCAGCAGGAAGCAGTCAGTTCTGCCCCACACCCAGAGAAATAACGCAGGGCCGGGAAGAGGTATCCAGGGCAGTCTCTGTCCCTGTATTCCCCCCAGGTCACCTCATGCTACGGATCCCTGCTCCCCACAAGGCTGGTTCTCCATTTTGGTATTCCAGGGCTGTAGCTCCTGCAAACTGCCTGCCACGACCTGTGCCTGCTCTCTGCCTTCCCACAGTGCCCAACACACGACAGGTCGCTGCACTCCCGACCCTCGCTCTGTGCTAAGGAGAAAAATGCTGGATCAGACTCTTCACCAGTGCAACTGTGAGACGGGCTCACAGCGCACACGTCCTGGCCACAGCGGCCCAGCACAGCCGCAAAGCCCTGGCACGGGGGACTTTGGGAGGGAGGCATGTGCTAGCCCCTCTTCCTCACATTGCTCCAGAAACCAAGYGTTTTCTCAGAACACACATGCCAGAGTAGAGGACATTAGCGCCCCTAAGGGTCCCTCCTCCCACCAGGACCTGGCAGCAGCAGTGTAGGAGTGAAAAGCACCAGGACTTTGGGGACAGACGGGAGACAGGGCAGGATAGGTGGGAAGTGGCTCAAGCTGGGCAGGGACAGCCTGGGGCCCCTTGGGCTCCGACTATTGCATCCCAGCACGGCGCGCTCACGGAGGCAGTCTGCCCTGGGGGGGATCCGGGGGTTTGGCACAGCTCCGCTCCCGTCCTCTCCTTCCCTGCGGTCCTCTCCCCTCCTTCCTCCACCCACATGGGGCTGGCRGAGAGGACGAGCTCCCGTCCTGCCCGTGCCGCTCAGCTGCCCACCCCTTCCCCATGGCTCTGCGTCTGCCGCAGGGACGGGAGGGAAGGGAGGATGCCCCGGGCACCTTGCACGCACAGACCCGCGTCTTCGGCTATCGCCACCGCCAGTCCTTCGGCCCCGTCCCTCGCGGCAGCCGGGCTCACGGCTCGGGCCCGTGCCAGCCCGCAGCAGGCAGCTCCACGTGGGCCGCCCGGCTCCCGCGGCTTCGCAGTCCTTGCCCGAGGCGGCGCTCGCTGCTCCCCACGGTCTGGCTCCCCGCGGCCGGGCTCCCCGCGAGGCACGGCCCGGGCTGGCCGGGGAGAGCTTGGGCAGCGCCCCGGCGGCCGGCGGCTCTGTGGGGAGCAGAGAGAGGCTGTGAGAGCCCGGCCGCGGCGGCAGCAGCCTCTGCCCATCGCTAGGCCCACAGGCCACCCCAGCCCTCGCACGCCTGCGGCTCGGCGGGTGTCCCCTCGGGGGACGAGGCACATTCCCCACGTGCATGCAGACCCCAGGGGAAAACTGTGGCCCCGGGAACCAGCCCGGAGTCCAGGCAGTGCCTGCAAGGGCTCGGGGTGCGGAGAGGAGCCCCACCAGGAGCGGGATCAAACCCAGGGACTAAAGCTGGTTCCCAGCCACCTGGGCTGGGTCCAAAGGCGCGGGGAGGAGCACAGGGCTGACATGGCCCCACAGGACGCAGGGCTGAATCCCTGCTGCCAGCTGGAGCCCCCAAGCGCCAGACGTGCGCTGGGGCTGCTCTGCGTCACCCCCCGCCCCGGGGTCCTACCTGATGTCAGCGGCTAGGCGAGTGCTGTAAAATGCCCCCCGTCTTGTCTCGCTGCTCCGCCGTGGAGGCTGCGCAGGGGACTGTGTGTGAACAGACCTCAGGTCAGTCATTAGCGGCTGCAAAAGAAAACAACCAACGCAGCAAGASAGAACAACATGCAGGACTTTCCGCTGGCAGCCTCTCCCCATCCMCGGGCAGAGCCCAGCAGAGGCCGGGGCAGATGCCTGGTGCCACTCCGGAGCCCAGAAGGGCTTGGACAAAGCTTCCCCTGTCCTGAGTGTCCCTGGGGCTGTCCCCTCCTGCAGAGCCTGCCACGGCCTTGCCGGGGGAGCCGTGGGGCCGGCAGGCAGGGAGAAGAGAGCTGCTGTGCCAGCCAGCACCCGCAGGGCACACGTGGGGCTGCACCAACTCAGCTGCCCGAGGTCCTCCCCTGGCACGGCTCCAGCGAGGCAGCCCGGGCCCCCATCCCTGCAAGGCCTGGACCGGCTGCGGCTTAAAGGGATCAAGCTTCCAAGGCTGCATCCTCGGATCAACCCCCCCACTGCTGGGACAGAGAGCTGAGCTTACAGGATGGGCCGGGCGCTGGCCAGGCAGAGCTTCGTGCCGGGGCGAGGCAGGGGCCAGCTCCCTGCAGGGCAGAGAGGGGAGATCCGTGCCGGAGGAGGCGCCGGGAGCCTCCAGCCCTCGGTGCCCCCAGCAGGGCACCCCGCCGGCTCCACGCAGATTTCCTCTGCCATGCTCCGCGCTGTCATGGGGAAGGGGACAGGCCCCGGCTGGACAGGAGGCAGATGCATCTTCTCAGCCCAGAAGGATGAAAAGCCCTGTCCTGGCACTGCCTAAGGAAAACATGGCAATTCCCAGACCCTTCCCGCAGAGTCAGGTGAGCTCCGCACCCTCGAGATGCCACCCCAAGCCCACAGCTCCACCTCAGGCTTCTCCTCAGTACCTGGACACTCACAGCAGCCCGGGCTGCTATAACGCGAGTGAAGGGCAATGCAGAGCCTCTGCCTTCTGTTTCTCCCGGCAGTGCCAGGAGGGAGCCGTGCCCACCGTGGGCCTGGAYGCACACTGAGCTCCCGAAGAGGAGGGTAATCCTGGGAGGAACGGGAAAGACCACACCAGAGCTAAYGGCAGTATCCTGGACAGTTTGCCCTTGTCTGGTGCTGGAATTCTCCGTGCTAGCAGCAGGTACCGCCTACCGCTGCAGGTAAACCAGGCTCAGTCAGATCCTGCTAATGCCCAAAACACTGTTTTAAGCAGAACTGGCCTGGACGTACGCCAGCATCATTATGGTCATTACGGTTCCACCTTTGCACTGATCTAAGAGCAAGTGACAGGACCCAGCAGTCAGACTGCACTAATTCACGTTCTCATGCGATACCTGCATAGGAAAAGCAACAGTGGCGCAAAATCCCTGTGGAGCAGGACCACGATGGCTCCACAGTTCAGCTGCTGAGCAGTTATTGCTTCCTGCTGTTTATTATTGTTCACAGTGCAGGCAGTCCCCTGCAGGACAACTCCTTCCTCAAGGACAGCACATCCAAGAAGCATTTGCAAACCACGCTGCTGTGGGAACAGACTGTAAGAGCTGGGGCCTACGCAAGGGTGCCTGGGCTCTGCAGGATCTGGAGAGAAGCAAGTGCAGTAGCAGGCAAGGGAGATGCTCTCAGGAATGCGGAAAATGGATTCCCTGCGTGGATCTGAGCTGGGAGGTGTCTGTAATAAGGGTAGGCAGGACAGTATCTCCACCGAAGTGGCTGCTTCTGAACGTTTTCCCTCTCGGGTCAATGATGAGGCACATACAGGAAATAGGAAGGGGAGAAAAACAATTTCGTAGGGGCAGCAGTTAACCAAACATTCATTTTGTGCACCACTGAGCTGTAATTCTTGGGTGCCCCGGGTTTGAGCATCCGGAGGCAGCATTCAGGTTAAACAAGGTCTAAAGAAATACTCCTGAGTGGGAAGGGAACCAGAGAGGAGCGCGAGCGCTGCTCTAGGCAGGAGCAGAGAGGCTAAGACACCAGACATGTGCCCCGGTGCGAGCTGCCTCTGTGACAAGCCAAGGGAAGCAAAGCCGCTGTGCAGCAGGCACGGTGCATTTTACAATTTTTACCTTTGCCGGGAGAGGGTGATCTTTAAGAAGCAGGATTTGGGCATTCCCGGGAGGAGAGCGTGGGCCCTCTGCTCCGGCCGGCGCGCAGCCCAGGGTCTGGACCRAGGCACTCGCTGCAGAAGCGGCGTCTGGACGCGGCCGCCCTTTGTCTGCAGCCTCCGCTGCGCCGCCGGGGACCGGCCAGGCTCTGCCTTTCCCGAGGCTTCGGCAGAGGCAGGATAACAAAGATGCCCTGGAATCTCAGAAGCTGCTAAAAAAACCCTTATTATTTCTGGGCTCTCAGGGCCGAGATGCATTTGCACATGCAAAAGGTGCTGAAAGAGTAAGGGAGAGAAAATGGCTCCCCAAAACGCGCTGTGGTTAACTCTTTGCAGGGAGAACGGCTGGGCTGAAGCG
>NW_020447952.1:16713-20946 GCF_003343035.1 Apteryx rowi
GCCATGGGGGGGGCTGAGGGGAGAGGGCTGGCGGCCATGGGGGGCTGAGGGGAGAGGGGCCAGCACTGCTGCCGGGGGCTGCGTGCACCTTCTCAAGGCTCCTGCACACGTGTGTGCACAGCCGTGCACCCCCCAGGCACGACACGCGTGTGCACTGCTGCTGGGGCTGTGTATGCATGCTCGAGGCTCTGCACATGCGTGTGCACACCCATGCACCCCCCCAGGCACAACACGTGTGTGCACCACTGCTGGGGCTGCGTGCGCCTGCTCAAGGCTCTGCACACACGTGTGCACAGCCATGCACCCCCCCAGGCATGACATGCATGTGCACTGCTGCTGGGGCTGTGTACGCCTGCTCAAGGCTCCTGCACACGTGTGTGCACAGCCGTGCACCCCCCCCAGGCACAACATACGTGTGCACCACTGCTGGGGCTGCGTGTACCTGCTCCAGGATCCTGCACACGTGTGTGCACAGCCGTGCACCCCCCCAGGCACAACATGCGTGTGCACTGCTGCTGGGGCTGTGTATGCATGCTCGAGGCTCTGCACACGCGTGTGCACAGCCATGCACCCCCCCAGGCACAACACGTGTGTGCACCACTGCTGGGGCTGCGTGCGCCTGCTTGAGGCTCTGCACACGTGTGTGCACAGCCGTGCACCCCCCCAGGCATGACATGCGTGTGCACTGCCGCCCGAGCTCCTGGGCCTGCCCAGCACTCCTGGCTCCGGCAGAGCTGCGCCAGCAGCCCAGCGCTGCCGTGTCCGGTGCCTGCCCCGGAGGACGCACGCTCATGCCTGCTGCTCCTGCGGGGCTGCTCAGCAGGGACGGAGGGGTGGCTGGTGCATCCGGGGACGTGCCGGCAGCGCGGGCGGGAACGGCGGCAGCGTGGGGGCTCCGGCGCCCTTTGCAGCTGCTCCTTTCTTGCGTTGTTGCCCCAGGTCCTGGCAGCGTCCCCGTGGCACGGACCCCTTCCCGCCACCAGCAGCCGCGGCGTGCCGTGCCTCTGCTCCCTGGCCCCGCTCCCGGATCCCAGCATGGAGCCGGAGGTTTCTGGGCTCTGGTGGGGCAGTGCATGCCATGCAGCGGCCGGGAGCCGTGCCACGCTGCCCACTGGCGCCAGGCAGGACGGGCTCCCGCCCGCACAACGCGCCAGATGGGGACGGAAACCACAAATCCTCCAGCCAGTCTCGCTGGTGGATGCCCCCATGCAGTTGTTCCGGGTGGCGGAAGGGCTTCACGCAGCCCATCCCAGAACTTCTTGTTCCTTCTTCTAGTCTGTATTTTAATCCTTGTTTGCTGCGAGGAGAATCCGTTGTCTCCGATGGTGGTCTTCCTTTTGGAAATGCCAGTAATGGGACATTTTAATAAACATCAGATCTTTTTCTCCAGAACCTTTCTGAAATGAGAAATTTGTCCAAACTGGTCTTTTCCTGTCACATTTTCAGCTTCAGTTAATTGCCATTTTCTCATGAGCCGAAGAAGACGGTTTTCTCAACAGCCCCCAATAGCTCTGCGTTTCCCCAGCTCTCCGGCTGCGCTGGTGCACACGTGTGTGCCAACCACCAGCCCGGCACCACCGCGCTGCACCAGGGCCGCCCGCTCCTCGCGGGCTGGGAACGCCGCGCTGGGCAGGGATGGTGCTGTGAAGCTGGCAGTCGGTGTGCAAGGGTGCGTGGGGGTGCACGGGTGTGTGTGGGTGCACGGGTGCATGGGTGTGCAGGGGTGCGAATGGGTGCACTGGTATGCATGGGTGTGTGAGGGTGCATGGCTGTGCATGGGTGCACAGGTCCATGGGGTTGCACAGGTGTGCGAGGGTGCACAGGTGCGCATGCATGCATGCACGTGTCTGCAGCTGCAGCCTGACGCATCCCGCAGCTTTTCCCAGCGCTCGAGCAGGGCTCAGGCTCAGCAGTGGCCACACGGTGTCCTCCTCAGCCTTGCTGGAGACGCGGCTGTGCCGGAGCAGGTCCTGGCCCGACCGAGCGGGGTGGCTGTGCCCCCGGAGAGCCCCGTACCCGGCTGCTCACAGAGGTGCAAGCACCTCTCCCTGCAGGCCGCCAGCCCGCCGCGCTCCCACACAGGGCTCCGCACCCCCGGCCCCGCAGCTCCGGAGCCAGCCGGCATCCCCCGTCGTGGTGCGTTTGGGGATGGCCCCGTGGCCAGGCTGGAGCATGCCCGGTGGCGCAGCTGCATCCCTGCACTTGCCGGGTCAGCTCCTGCCGGGGGCCGCAGCAGCCGGCGTGCAGATGAGCCCCGCGCACCGTGCACACAGCCGCGGCCGTGCTGGCAGGGCTGAGCCGGCACCGCACAGGCCGCCAGCCCGCCGGGCTGAGGCTGAGGCAGCTCGTTGCGGTGCTCGTTGCGGTGCTCGCACCGTGCACCCCTCTGGGCAGGAGCGGGTGCAAGGAGCCCACGCTGCGAGAAGTGCCCATTAATGCTTGGAAACCCTGGGCAAAGCGCGGCGGTTGAAAAAGCACCCTGGCTCTAAGAGGAAGCGAATGCAGCTTGAAATAGAAACGCGGCTAACAAACACGAAAATGGATGTAAATTGAAAGAAAAGAATCATAAAGGATCTGGCCACCCTAAAGACGAGAAACCCGGCTTCTAAGAGAGTCAGAAGCAAAAGGAGTGGCAGCGATCGCACCAGGCCGTGCCATGCCGGGAACGACAGAATGGTCAATAAAAACGTGGGAAAGGAAGGGATCAGTAAATGCTTCTGGTTCTGTATTTTGGGAATAACCCAGGTGATGCATCCATAGTGCACGGCTGCAAGCAAACGCTCTGCGCTCAAGACGAGCTCCTGCAGCAGCCTCCGTGAGCGGTGTCCGAGCCCGCTGGGCGCTGCCGGCCTGCCGGTGCCGGTGCTTAGTGCCGCAGCAGCGCTGGGGATCTCCGAAAGCACCGGGAGAAAGCAAACGTGCCGGTATTCAAGCAATAAGAGGATCAGAGCAGGCGGCCAGCAGAGCAGCCGGCCGGAGCCTGGGCGAGCGCAGGCTCCGGCAGGTCTTTCCCGGTGACCCCAGCTGCAGCCATGGGTGATGGGGGACCGTCACCGCAGGGCAGGGGGCACCGAGCGGAGCGAGACCCCTCGGGCCCCCGGCCGGCCTCCCCGCCTCTCCCTGCTGCCGGTATTCTGGGATGACCGCCATGGCGCTGGGGCGCTGGCCTGCCGAGCTCTCCGCGTGGGAAACCGCCACTTGCACAGCCCAAGATAGTGCGGAAGGCGTCAGCTGCGATTAGGCTTTGCTTAGGGGGGAAAAAAAAAACCTGTACAATTTCTAAACATTTAGAAGTTGCATCCCGGCATCTTCAGGGCAGAGCAGTCTGGGCATTTTCTGGTATGGAGTGATGAAGATGCCGGGATGCAACTTCTAAACCATTGCATTTAAAGGGGCAAAAGAGGAAGGTGAGGAGCTGCCCCCAGGGCGGGGGCTTACGGCAGGGCCAGGGCTCGGTGCCCCCACCGATGCTGCCGCCCCAGTGCCCGGTCCCACCGGGAGCTCGTGTCCAGCAGATCGGGGGCTCTGGGGGCAGCACTGGGGGGGCTGCGGCGTGTGGGGACAGCGCTCACTGCTGCGACAGAAACCCTGGGCCCCCGAGGCAGCCCCCGGGCTGTGCCGGGCTCCTGCTCCCCAGGTGGGCAGTGGGGCGTGGGGCCATGAACAGGCAGCCGTGGGGCCGTGCACGGGGCAGCCCTGGGGCCGTGCACAGGGCAGCTTGTGGGGCCATGCATGGGGCAGCTTTGGGGCCACGCACAGGACAGTTCGTGGGGCTGTGCACGGGGCAGCTTGTGGGGCTGTGCGTGGGGCAGCTCTGGGGCCGTGAACAGGCAGCCTGTGGGGCCGTGCACAGGGCAGCTCGTGGGGCCGTGCACGGGGCAGACCTGGGGCCGTGCATGGGGCAGCTCTGGGGCTGTGCATGGGGCAGTTTGTGGGGCCATGCATGGGGCAGTTCGTGGGGCTGTGCACAGGGCAGCTCTGGGGCTGTGCGTGGGGCAGCTCTGGGGCCGTGAACAGGCAGCCTGTGGGGCCGTGCACAGGGCAGCTCGTGGGGCCGTGCATGGGGCAGCTCTGGGGCCGTGCACGGGGCAGCTCTGGGGCCATGCACGGGGCAGCTCGTGGTGGTGGCGGGGGCAGCTGTGGGGCCGTGCATGGGGCAGTTCGTGGGGCCGTGCACGGGGCAGCTCTGGGGCCGTGCACGGGGCAGCTCGTGGGGCCGTGCATGGGGCAGCT
>NW_020447952.1:20956-25307 GCF_003343035.1 Apteryx rowi
GCATGGGGCAGTTCGTGGGGCCGTGCATGGGGCAGCTCTGGGGCCGTGCACGGGGCAGCTCGTGGTGGTGGCGGGGGCAGCTGTGGGGCCGTGCATGGGGCAGCTCTGGGGCCGTGCACGGGGCAGCTCGTGGTGGTGGCGGGGGCAGCTCGTGGCTGCGGGGGCTGCGGGCAGGGAGGGCAGTGGGCTGGGTCGGCGCTGGCTGCGCGCGCCGGGGGCTCTGTATAGGCGCTGGCGGGGCGTTCGCGCGGGGCCGCGGCGCCGGCCGAAGCGGCACCGTCAGGCCTCCTGTCGCGGCGGCACAAAGGAATTGCTGCGGGCAGCGGCTGGGCACGGGGCCGGCGGGAGGCTTCCAGCTCGCTGCGCGCTTTGCACGATGTGATGACTGGGCGGCCGGCGGGCGCCGATGAGCCAGCACATCCTTTGTGCGCCCGCCCGCGGCTCTGCCCTTGCCGGGCTATAAAGCGGGGCCGCGCGGCGCCCCGGGCACGCGCCCGCTCCCTCCAGCAAGAACAGCAGCTGCCCAGGTAAGAGCACCGAGTCCCTGGGTGCAGGGCTGCCAGGGGTGAGCCATGCCGGGAGCCGAGCCRTGCTGGGCGCCGCGCTGTCGTGCCAAGCCCCGTGCCGGGGGCCGTGCCGAGCCCGCCGGGTGCCGGCGGCAGGAGGAAGGCAGAGGGCAGGAGCTGCTGCAAGCTGCTCGACGGCCYGGCTGAGCCGTGAGCACGGCAGAGCCGGGGCAGGGGCGTGGGAAACACGAGCACACACCACCGCGTCGCAGAGCAGCCGGGAGCCTGGCGCGGCGCTCCCGCATCCCGCTGCTGGCAGCCGCTCGGCATCACGCGGGTGTGCCGAKGCCGGTCGGGGCAGCTGCTGGAAGTGGACCTGGGCACCCTGCCGAGCCCCGCTCCCACGCACACCCGTGCCGGTGGCCCCCGYTCCCCTCCGCAGCCCCGGTTCCGGCTGCAATAGCCGGCACGGGAACGGCAGCACCCGGCGCTCGCCACCACAGCCATGCTGCCCCGGGCTGGGGAGCATCGCTGTGCCGGCGGGAGCAGCCCGGGGCTCTTGCGGCCAAGGGGGCTGCAAGGGGCGCCCGCGCGAGGCAGGAACCTCCGGCCCCAGGGTCCCGTCCTGCGGCCCTCGGGAGCACCGGGGCCAGCCGGTGGCTTTGCCACCTCRGCTCCGTGCCGTTTTCCAGGCCTGAGCTGAACGCCGCGATGTCTGAGAGCACGAAAACCGCCGCTGCCGGCCAGACTGCCGAGGACAAGGAGAAGGCGGCCGCGGCACCGGCCCCCAGCCCTGACCCGGCTGCTGTGACCAACAGCAAGGGCAAGGAGCCCTCCAAGGGGGCCTTCAGGGTAAGTCCTGCTCGCCRGCCCCCGTCCTGCGTGGTGGCACGTGGTCCTCGTCCTGGTTCCATGCAGTGGCACATGGTCCCGGTCCCAGTCCTGGTCCTGGTCTCATGAGGTGGCACATGGTGCTGGTCCTGGTCCCACGCAGTGGCACACGGTCCCAGTCCTGCTCCTGGTTTCACGTGGTGGCATGTGGTCCTCGTCCTGGTCCCACGCGGTGGCACATGGTCCCGGTCCCAGTCCCAGTCCTGGTCCCACGTGGTGGCAGATGGTCCCGGTCCTGCGTGGTGGCACATGGTCCTGGTCCCAGTCCCACATGGTGGCACATGTTCCCAGTCCTGACCCCGTGCGGTGGCACATGGTCCCAGCCCTGGTCCCACACGGTGGCACATGATCCCGGACTGAGGGACGGCGGCAGCGTCTGCAGAGCGCGAGCAGCCGAGGGAAAGGGAGCCTCCTCTGAAGACYGCGATGGTGCTGCCCTCGCCGCCGCATCCCCCCGGGCGGCCGCAGGTTTCGGGGCTGCTCTGCCCCCCGGCCGCGGCTGGGGGCCGGCTGCTGCCGCGGCTGCTCCCGGTGGACACCCCCGGCGGAGGCTGGAGCGCGGGCGGGCGGGCGGATGGCGGGGATGCCGGGCACGGGCACCGCAGCGCCGCCTCCCGAGCCGCCCTCCGCCCGCAGATGGTCGTCTTCGAGCAGGAGAACTTCCAGGGCCGGCAGATGGAGTTCACCGGCGAGTGCCTCAACCTGGCCGACCGCGGCTTCGACCGYGTGCGCAGCGTCATCGTCGCCGCCGGACCGTGAGTGGGGCGCAGCGGGCGGGAGCGATCTGTGCCGCGCGCGCGGAGAGGAGTCTGCAGGGCGCCGTCCGAGCCCTCGCGCCCCTCGTCCTGCCCTCTCCGCAGCTGGGTGGCCTACGAGCAAGCCGATCTGCGCGGGGAGATGTTCGTCCTGGAGAGGGGCGAGTACCCGCGCTGGGACACCTGGTCCAGCAGCTACCGGAGCGACCGCCTCATGTCCATGCGTCCCATCAGGATGGTGAGCGGCCCCGAGCGGGGTGCTGGGCGCCGTCTGCACCGCTGCGTGTGGACCTGCCGTCCCGCCGAGCCCGGCTCCGCACCCAAGCCCGGCTCTGCCGCCGCCGCCGCGGCTCAGCCCGGCRCTTCCCCTCTGCCATCCCCAGGAGGCCGAGGACCACCAAATCTCCCTCTTCGAGTCCGCTGACTTCAAGGGCAACACGATGGAGATCCAGGAGGACGACGTGCCCAGCCTCTGGRTTTACGGCTTCTGCGACCGCGTGGGCAGCGTGAAGGTGCCCAACGGGACGTAAGCGGCCAGAGCAGGGGACGGGGCCGTGCGGGGGACCGGGGCAGCAGGAGCTTGCATGCAGGGAGCACTGTGCATGGTGCAGGGAGCACGTGCCCCGGTGCAAAGCCATGCATGGAGCACTGTGTGCAGTGCAGGGAGCATGTGCCCCGGTGCAAAGCGTGCGGGGCAGCTTTGCAGCAGGGATGTTCGGTGCATGCCGGGCAGCCTCTGCATGAGGCTCGCAACAGCACGGCCGGGCAGCCGGAGCCCAGCACTAAACACTGCGGCCAGCGGAGTGCAGCCAGCCAGGCCAGCCCCCGGCCACCTCTCTCACGCGCGCTCTGCTCACTCTGCCCACAGCTGGGTCGGGTACCAGTACCCCGGCTACAGAGGCTACCAGTACCTCTTTGAGACCGGCAACTTCCGGCACTGGAACGACTGGTCCGCCTACCGGCCCCAGATCCAGTCCATCCGGCGCATCAGGGACATGCAGTGGGAGCAGAAAGGCGCCTTCGTCRCCCCCGAGGCGCCCTCCGACTGAGCGGGGAGCCCGGCCGGGGCTGCCGCCCCGCGCGCCGCCRCTGCACTTTCCTTGCATATTGCACAGTTACGGCAGGTACTTTGCACTGTGATGCAAATTAARAAATACCAGAAGACTAGTGCTGCCTGAGAGTCTGGTGTGTGCACGTCCCCAGGCCTGCGGAGCAGCACGGAGGAGGAGGATTTTCCCGGGGGGAATCATTCTCTGGCGGGACACAATCCCCCCAGCGGGAGCGGGGACAGGCAGGGGGAGGCTGGGGGAAGCAGCCACTTGCACAGGGAGCGCGGGGCCGGGGGCTYCTGCAGCAGCGGCCGTGCCGCAGGGGGAAGCTCGCTGCTCCCGMGCTGCCAGATGCGGCTGGGGAGGCCCGAGAGGGTTTGCAGGGGCCATGGAGAAGCCCGGCTACGGGCCCGAGCTCTGGCCAGGAGCGGCCGGGCTGCATCGCCCCGCTGGGACGGGCTCCTGCGCAGCTGCACCCCTGCCCTCCCGCCGAGCCCGGCTGCGCGCCTCGTGGGCTCTCCAAGCTCACCCCACTTTCTGGTTCACCCAGCAGCTTGGAGCAGCCACGGGACCCCCCCACAGCCTGCGACAAGCGAGACCAAAACCTGGTCCAAAACGCCCTCTCTGCGTGGCAGCCCCCCCAGGCACTGGCCCGTGCAGACACCCCCGTGGCACAGCTGTGCACGCACATGCGTGCAGACACCCCGGGGGGCACTCCTGCACCCCCTGTGCAGATACCCCATGGCACACTGTGCATGCACCCCCGCCCGGTGCAGACACCCCCGTGCAGACACCCCAGTGTCACACCGTGCATGCACCTCCCCTGTGCATGCACCCCACCATGCAGACACCCCGCTGTCACACCGTGCATGCACACCCTCCGTGCAGACAGCCCCCACCCGATGCAGACACCCCGGTGTCACACCGTGCATGCACACCCCCGTGCAGACACCCCGGTGTCACACCGTGCAGACATCCCGGTGTCGCACCGTGCACGCACCCCCTCCGTGCATGCACCCCCGTGCAGACACCCCGGTGTCACACCGTGCATGCACACCCACTCCGTGCAGACACCCCCCGCCCGGTGCAGACACCCCCGCCCTGCCCGCCGCGGTGCTGACGCGCAGGCGCAGTGGGCGCGCGGCGCGGC
>NW_020447952.1:25584-35336 GCF_003343035.1 Apteryx rowi
CCAGCTCCGCTCGGCACCGGCGCCGCTCCGCGTCCCGGGCCGCGGCCGGCGGGTGACAGCGCGGGCGGTGCTCGCTGCTCGGTACCGAGCGGCTGGGGCAGCGCGCTCGGAGCGCGGCGGGTGCTGCAGCGCGCCCGGCGGGCGGTGCTCGGTGCAAGGTGCTCGGTGCAAGGTGGGAGGCGCAAGGTGTTCGGTGCGCGGTGGGGGGTGCTCGGTGCACCGTGGGGGGGTGCAGGGTGCTCGGTGCACGGTGCGCAGTGCCCAGCGGGCAGTGCACGGTCAGTGGTGCAGGGCGCACGGCGGGCAGCGCACGTTACGTGGCGCACAGCGCGTGGCATGCGGTGCACGGTGCTCTGCAAAATGCACCGAGCCTGGCACGCGGTGCAGGGTGCTCCGTGCCCATCTCCTCCTCTGCTCTTCCCTGCACGCTGCCACGCTTCCTTCACCCCTCGGTCTCCCTGACATCCCTTGGGCAGCCCAGGACACCTGGTTGCGACCCTCCGTTACCTGTGCGTGGGCCTATCGGCAGTGTCACCCTGCTCACAGTGGCTCCAAGCTGCTCCGTGTGCCATGCAGTCTGTAGGGAATGCCAGCGCGCCCCTGCTCTTGGCCTGCCTCAGACGCTCTTTGGCCTTTGCTTTGCAGTGTCGCGTGATAAAGATGTGAGATTCCCRTTATTTCTGTAGCAACTTCCGACCTCTTGGGAGTTGCGGCCGGAGCTGCAGCCCTCTTGTGCCCTCCCACCCTCCGCTGCTGTCGGCGGCGTGACCTTCCACGGGAAGAGCGTTGTTTGGGTTGCACGGGCCTTCCTTGGGTCCCTTGCTGTGTCTGTTTGCATGCTCAGTCTCAGTCCAAAAACCATCTCGCAGCTTGAAACCCCTTCACGCGTCCTCCTTTGCTAGTCAAACTCGGGCTGCACCAGCTGCTTGTGTTTAATGTACGGTTTTTGAGTGTTTCCTTTGCACAGCTGTGCTCTTCCTTCACGCTAGCGTCCTGAGCAAGGGTGAGCGCAGAGGTTGCAATGAGTTGCGCTAGCGGGTTTCCGAGTTCCGCGTTGCTTTCCTGGGAATGCCGCAGCGGGCCGGCGGGGAGCTCGTGAAACGCGAACGCGGGGCTCGGGCGCTTCCTCTCGGAGCGGTTCGAGTACGGTGCTTGGTTGCAGCCTGCGCTCCGTTCCCTACCCGCGCGTGTCGTCCCAGCAGGGAACAGCAGCGCTCCGCGGCCGCCGGAGACGGGGCAGCGAGCCGCGAAATGCCCCCTGCAACCGGCTCGCCTGGGGAGGGCGATCCCCGAAACCCGGGGTGACTTCACGTGGGTGACGTGCGCAAGCCTGCCTTGCTCGCGACCCTGCAGGAGGAGGGATTCGAGGAGCCGCCCTGCCGGGACGAGCGTCGGGATGCAGCTGACGCGGTGTTTAAAACCCTCCTGACGACCCGATGTTTTGGTCCAGCGCGGAGCCGTCCTGTCCCCGCGCGTTGCCGCACGACTCGGCGCGTGGGAACGCCGTGGCAGTGCCCCTCTCCATGTGGACGGCTCCCGACCGCGTCCCGCGGCGCTGCAGCTTTCCCGGGAGGTTGCAGCATCCGTGCTGGGACTCAGTCGTACGAGCAAGGCCGGTGAAAGCAGCTTGCTGTTTGGCCCTTGCATGCGTTATTCCACGTAATATTGCAAGCCTCTGGTCTGTGCAGTTCTCTTAAACGCCCGTCTCTGGCGTTTTGGAGATTCTCCCCAACGAAGCCCGGTTTGAGGGCAGCCTATGCCTTTYCTTATTCCCCCCCCTCCCTGCCCCCGTGGCGCTGGCTCTTAGGGAAAGTGCCGGGCGTCGAGGTGCCGCTGCTCTGGCCGAGCTGCTCTTCCCGCAGTCGGCGCCTGCAGGCCTGTGGATACCCAAAAAATAAAAAAAAATCATTTCTTAAACAAACTTGAGGTTTTGGGTTTCTCTTGTAGAAACAACCTTTTATTTGCAAACAGTGACCTTTGTGCTTGCAAGAATTCAGCTGGCCAAACGTTAAGGTTTGGCATGCAGATTGGGAAAATATTTTTTTATTTGAAGATACTAAATATTTTTTATAGCCGTTCTTTGATTTCTTTTTTTCCCCCGTTGTGTGGCAGGCTCTGACCGCCCACGTTCGCGTGGGGAATACTTGCTCAGCCTTGGGAGAGGAGAGTCACGTTTGTACCAGGAATGCAAATGGGGAGCAAACGGGTGAGCCTTCGTCGCGCTGGGGGTGGCTCCGCTTCCCCGGGGCGCCGATGGAGCAGTGTCCGTGCCGGGGGGACCAGGGGCCGCAGGACCGGCGGCGGAGGAGACCCTGACGTGGAAATCCAGCGTGCATGACCGGGGCCTCTGGAAGGTGGCTTTATCCTGCTGGGATAACGACTGCAACAGGATTAAAGCACAGGAGGAAGCGGAGCGCCGCGTGTTTGAACTGCGGATTGATGAGGAGTCAGAAATCCCTCTCTCTTGCCGGGGCCGCCGCCGCGGGAGGGGGCTGGTGCCGCGGCCTCGCGTCGCTCCGGCGGGAGCCTCCCCGGACGGAGCAGCAGGACGTCTCCCGGCCGCGGCCGCYGCCTCCGAAGCAGCCCGGCTTGTGGAGGCGACGTGGCGGGAGCCGCTTCCCCGCGGCCGGCCGGAGGCGCCCCGGTTCCCGGTGGGGATGGGGTCCCCCCCACGCGGTCCTGCCCGGGAGCGAGCGCTGCTCTTCCGCAGGTGCCTCCCGGAGCTGCCTGCCTGCCTGCTTGCTCGCTTGGAAAAGGACTGCTGGCGCCGCGCGGGAGACCCAGCTCAGCCTGCTGCTCCTGCCAGGCCCCTGCGCTCCGCGGCCTCCGGTACCCCGGCTTGGCGGCGATCCCGGAGGCGGGCAAGCCTCGGGAGGGGCGAAGCTTCCTTCCTCCTTCCCGACGGCACGCACCGCGCGGCGGCCGCCCTTCCCGCTGCCGGCCGGGGGTGTCCGGGGCTGACCGCTGGAATCGACCCGAAGCGGAGCGCAAGTGTTCCCGCGGGATGGGCGTTCCCTGCACAGGGCATTTTTGGACCTGCCTGTAGGGATGGTGATTGCAGTGTGCAATCACATAGCATCCTTTTTTGTTTTTTTTCCCTTTTTTTTCCTCCTTTTCTTTGGCCTGTGGGAGCAGAGGTACTGAACCGCTCCAGCAAAGCCGGCTTGAGGCTGATTCCGCTGCAGTAGGTGTGCTAGCTTGTTCCAGCGCCCCGGCGATGCTGCTTCCGGAGCCGGCCTCCTATTGGCAGTCTCCATTTTCGGCGTTTCATAATTAATATGCTAGTTGGAAAGAAAGGCTGTTTAGATTTCGTCTTTCGGAGAGGCTGGCAGAAACGGGCACTGTGGTTTCCTCTGCTGAATGATAAAATGCCGTTGCTGTGCTCGAAATGAGACAAATAGAATGAAGATACTGCAAATTGGTGGGATTTTTATTATTCCAGGATCATTTTAGCATTGAGCAGGATAATAGAATGTTTTTCTAATCATAACAGCCTCGAGGCAATAAACAAACAGTACATTTGTGCCGTAAAATGCTGGTCAAATCTTTGCTGATTTGATTTAAAGCCTGTTACAGCGGGCTGGCACGTTGCTCGTGCATCCCTGCCCCGGCTCCCTGGGATGGTGTTTGGGGGCACTCGGATGCGAGCGCTCCGCTCGGCTCCAGGTTTTCACCTCTCAGGTGCTTCAGAGCAAGCAGGTCAGTGCTTGAAGCCCATGCATGCTGCCTTAATTCTCCGTATACTGGATTCTGGTGCTTTTTTAAGTGCTTAGCAGTGAAAATAGTCCTCTGCGTGTTGCTGCGTAGGAGGGTTTGTGGTTTGGGAGAGAAATGCTCTTTTGCGAGAAGCCCCCGGCTCCTGCGGTTGCAAAGCAGCGACCTCCGGGACGTGGGATGGTTCAGTTGTGGTGCTGGGAGCCGGCCGGAGCCCAGCACGGTGCGGAGTGCCGTCCAGCCCCGGCTGCCTCCGGAGCCGCCCTGCGCGGGGCCGTTGGGGCGGGAGCAGCTCGTGGCTTTGGTCCCCTCCGCGGGGCGAGCTGCAGCGTCGGCCGCCCTGCTGCTCGCTGTGGGCAGCCTTTCATAGTTGGGGAGGAACAGGGGGTTTTAGGGAGTCGGTGGGTTTGCTTGATGTTTGACCCGTGCATCTTCTTTCGGTGCTTTTCATTGCAAGAAAACAGGGCAGAGCCGATGCGTGCTGCAACGTCGGCTCGAGATGCGATTGCTCTCAGCGGTGAGCTGAGCCGGGTCTGGGTGCTGAAACGTCTCTTTAAACTCCCTTGCTTACAGTGTTTTGGCTGTTTTTTCCGCCGACTTGAGTYGGGAAGGGTTTCCGTGGCGGGGAGGCTGATCATGAGCCGCTCAGAGAGACGATGTCCACAGTGCAAACGCGAGCTAGGGTGCTGTGCAGAGGGACCCGTAACACCGATTTGGTCTCRGATCCATGTATTTTTGCTGGGATTGGCTCTGATTCCTGTAGTTACACTGCAGGCTRTGAACCCAGAGTTATCTTTAGCTCTAATAAGAAAAAACTGTTCTGCTGTAGATGTTGCTGTTCCCATCGCATGGCTGGAAAGCAACCTCCCCCCCCCTTTTTTCCCTGGAATGCTGTAGGTGCCCTGCAGGAGCTTGGTTTCACGCGCGGAAGCGGGCTCTGCTGTCACCACCTCCCTTCGGAGCAGCACCGCCGGCCGCGCGAGCGAGCAGCCAGCTCTGCCGCTGCTGTTGGGGACCAGCCCTCGAAAACCTGTTGTTAAACTTCCAGCTGAGCCGATCTGAAATTGGGTCCGAGGCCTGGAGAAGCGCCCCGGCGCCCGGCTGCCCTCCTCTCGCCTCTCCTCCGCCTGCTGCCTGCTCTTCTCCCAGGCTCTCCGACCAGATCTCTCTGATCCCTTTTTTGCACGTGCTGTGGCCTCTGCAGGATCTGRACGTTTATATCCTGCTAGAGGAAAATTTCTTGCAGTCAGCAGGTGTTTTGCAACATGCATTACAAACCAATGCTCGGAAAGCGAGCGAGGAACCGGTGCCTCTCCGAGCCCGGGCTGAAACAGCAGCAAGCTGGGTTATTCTGGAGTTGCATACGACAGGTGACTTAACTGATGGCTTCTGTTGATCTTSTTGATCTCTGAGGGGGCGAGTTCGGTGCCTTAGGAAGTGGCTCGCTGACCGCAGAAGCTGCTGCTGATCCAGCGCGAAGGCAGCTTTGCAGCTCCTCGTGGTTTCGTTAAGCACAAGGGCTTGAGCTGAAAGTTTCAGTGCCACACCTGGGCCCTTTGGGGAAGTCGCGCTTAATAACAGCTGTTTGGGGGATGAGCTAATGAAAATGCATAATTTTTTTTTTTGGTCATACTAAACTTCTGAAAACTTTTTGCTGTTTGTGCATAACACTTCCCTGCTGTGAAAAACAGACTCGAAACGCTGCCGCGCTGTGGATTGCCTTCAGTCAAAACGCGCGTTTCCCGTGGGCGGGCGGTGGGTGCCCAGTGCACCACGCCGTGGGAACGGCCACGGGCCCGCGCTCCATCGGAAAAGGTGGTGGGAGACGCCAGGCGACCTGGCCGATGCCGCAAAGCAGAAGGCGTCGCYGGGTAGGTTGGTTGTTTTTTTTGCTGCGCAGGTAGTGAAAAGCGATGGGCAGCCGTGCAAGGTGACGGTGCTCGGGGTGGATGTGCACGGCATCGTGCAGCCCAGCCGGCCGCCCCAGAGCCGCGGGCGCGGGCCGTTCGCTCCCGGCCACACGGGTGCCGGGTGCATTGGGCTCGAGCGGCGGTGGCTGCTCGTCCGCCTCCTGCGGGCGCAGGGAAGAGGCCGTGGAGCACTGCGGAGCGTCGCCGCGCGAGCCRCTGCGGGAGGCGTCAGGAAGGAAGTCTGCAAGCGTGTGCTGTGTGCAAGGGCGAGAGCGGGAGCCGCTTCCGGAGCGCTGCACCGTGCCGCGCCGGGGGGGCTGCTAAACCGCCGCTGCGAGCGCCCGATAATCCAGGGCAGCGCGGAAGCGCATCCGGAGCTGCGGCTCCCGCTCTGGCGAGCCGCGGCCTCGTTCAGACCCGAAGCCCCTCGGCGGCCACCGGCCGGGCTGGGGTCGGGCGGAAGGTTTCGAGGGGCAGCGGGAGGCATGCGCGGGGACTCGGCGTCGCGGGAGCTGGCGCTGGGGGGAGTTTCCCCCCGCTTCCTAACGCGCGCCGCGGCGGAGGAGCCGCCGACGTTCGGAGGCAGTGGGGCGGGAGAGGAGGAGACCTCCTGCGCGGCTGCAAAAGCCATCAGCGTGCAATAACCTCCGGAGGCAGGACGGGGCCCCGGGCGAGCAGGCGTGATGGGTGCATCACGTGCGGGGATGATCTGAGGGTTTCGGTTTCGCTGCTTTAAAGGTTTGGGAAACGGGATCGTGTTCTGACTTTTGTCCAATTCCAACGTTTTGCGGTAGCGCTCGGGGCGAGGAGGAAGCCTGCCGTCCCCTCCGGGACGGGCTGCGTCGCTCTGCCGGCTCGCGTGTCATGGAAACGGGCTGCGTTGCCCCTGGTTTTGAGCATCCTGGCTGTGTCCGCCCCTTTGAGGCTTCCCCTTTTGGGACACTTGGTTTTTCTAAACAAAACCACCGTGTTTCAAAACCGCTCCCTCTTCTCACATTTTCCCACGCTGTCCCAGCTCTCCGGTTCTGGCCGCGTGGAGCCGTTCCCAGGGCTGCGGCAGGGTCCCCACGTGGCCTCCCAAGTCGTATTCGTTGGGCTGCGTTTTAATACATTAATGATGATGGCATCGCAATTTCGGAGGTGAGCTGAAGGCAGCGGCTGTTGGTGGCCGTGCCGGGGCCGTGCGTGTTTTGGGTCTCGGGGATCTTCCGGCAAGGAGACGTGCGGACRGGGAAGCTGCTGCACGCGGGCAGGTGCCGAGAAGGAGAAGGTCGCTTGTAACCATGCTTGTGGGGATCTGCGATAAACACACAGATCAACATTGTGGTTTTTCTTCCCCATTTAGGTATTTAGCGGCCACCTGTGTTTCAGCATGAAGCTTGGCTAGCAGCAGGATGAACTTGCCGGGGAAAGGTAAGCACGTCGGGAGAGGACTGGTGATGTTGGGAGTGGACTGATGAATATTTCATGTGTCTCTCCACACCTCCACTGATGCTTTGTTAATATTTTATTGCTTTCACGAGCTTACAAGAAACACTTTAAGCCTTGCTGATATCGATGTCTTATCAGCATGCAGCATACGGAGGACTTTCCACACGTAGGACCTTTGGCGTCCTTGTCTGTCGCTGCTTTTTGATCGCCTCCCCGCTAGCTCACGTCTTCCTTCRTGCTCGGTTCCATTTTCTTTGAGACCCTTGCCGTGTCTGCAGCCCGAGGTGCAGGTCCCGGCCGTCTGGGTCACGCGCCGTCGCGGTGTCCCCTGGGTCTCGGCCGCGGTCTTCAGCGCGCTCGGGGCTTGCAGGCTGCGCGAGCTGCTTCGGCCCTGGGTCAGTCCTCGGTACCTTGATTTCCACTGCCTGTCACTAGCTGCGGTGATGTTAAGTCCACGGCGTGAGGTGTGAGAAAAGCCCCCGAGAACTCCCTGATTCTTACTGGAGTTGAAAACTCTTGAAGTCAATTTGCTCATCTGAAGGACTAGAAGATCGTCTCTGATCAGCGAGTCAAACTACCTAATTATGCCATAATATTTTACACCAGAATATCTGCTGTGGAGGAAATTGCCTGTCCCCGTTCTCTCTTGGACTAATAAGCCCCATAAATTTTGGAAAAGTCTTAGCGGAGATTATACAAAACACCTAAAAATAAGCTGAGATTGCTTACAGTTGCTCAGCAGAGTGTTACTGAGCGTGCTCACGGGCGTTTGTGTAGCTGGCCTGGGAAAACTGGGGTAATCCCACTGGAGAAAATCGGTTGTTTCAGGCCTTTCGGGTCCCCCGTGCTGCCTTGCAGCAAGCGGAGCCGGGTGTTTTTGCCGACGGGGGAAGTGGTGTATTGCAGCAGCCGGGAGAGTCCAAATCASAGCAGCGATGGAGAAGCTGCGCTCCCCAGTCGCAGCCGTCGGCACCTGCGTTTCTCTGTTTCCTGTTGCCCCGTGGCAGGCTGAGCCCAGCTGAGGAACTTCCCTATATTCGAAGCGTTTCGCGGCGGCCGCCCAGGCAGCGCTGTCAGCCCCAGGCGCCGTGGCGGTTCCTGCGCTTGCCGCTGCCGCCGCCGTGCCCGGCACCCTGCGGGAGACGGGCCGGGAGCTGGGGGGGCTCCTCCGCGCGGCGCCTCGTCCCGCCGAGCGTTCCTGGAGCCGAGGGATGGCACTGTCCGGCTCGCAGCCAGCTCTGCGCTTCGCGTGCCGAAATGAGCAGTTTCCCTTTTCGCCCGGCGCGCAGAGCTCCCGCCGCGCGCAGGCAGCGAGCAGAGTCTCTGCGGGAAGTGCTCGCTCGAGCTATTTTTGCAGAGAGCAGTGACGGTACTTCTGCGCTTGCAGCCTCCTCTTTAAAACACAGATCTCTCCTCCTAATTAGCCTGTCTTGGTCTACGTATTCTTAATTGTTCCAGCTGGCCTTAAACGCTGACTGCTCCAACTACAATGCGTTGAAGCAGGTCTTGTGGGCTTTTGCAGTTGTTTTTAGGGTGAACATTTAAACRTATGTACATGACTGAAGAGATCGAGTTCGCGGGGTGCAGTAGAGGAGTACTTGTTGCTTTAATGGCTCTGACTCTGCACTTAGCGCTCCATAAATGCCAGAGAACTGTATCTTGTTCCGAGTGATTAATGATCTAATCAAACTTACTAGCACTTGACTTTTATATAGTATACGGGCATGCATTTGAAGCTGTTTAAGTGTGATAAGGCATTTAGCCAAGACATTAACCATGGAGCTAAACCACCATGACAGTAATTTTACTGACTCTTGTGTTGCTTTGCTGTTGGGAGGGGGAATCACGTACCTGGCTGGTTGCAACGGTGGGGCAGACAYGCGCTAACCCATCCTGTCATGGTAACCTGGTTGTATGAGCAGAACTATATAAAATGAGGGTAAATTCGTGGAGAAAAGCTGACAGTTTGATCAGTGCAGGTAGGTGGAGCTAGGTATAAAGGCGCTGGCGCAGGAGCGGAGCCCGGAGCCAGCCAAGCGCGCCGAGCGCCTGCTCCAGGGCAGCCTGTGCGCTGCCAGGTATCGCAGGGAAACAGAGGGCTGCTTGGCGCCGGGAGCCCTTCGTGGTGGTTGCTAACAGCTTCAAAGGATTTTTGCATGGGCCACTGCTAAATACGGTCTTTCAGTAAGAGAGTTCTTAGGAGAAACTGCTTTTCTGGAGCAGTTCTTTTGATTGTCCGTGATATAAAGTGCATGGACACCCAGTTCCTTCCACTCGCATTCAACTCCTGCCCAAGCCGTATAATCACAAAGCACTCGAAATCCCTCTGTGACCCACGGGTAGGATTGCAAAACCTGTGCTCGCAACTGGAGCGGGAAAGGGGGAGGGTGCGGGAAGCTGTGCCAGCCTTCCTGGGAGCCCTGGGTAAGCGGCGGAGCAGGAGACCTGTGCGAACAGCAGACTCCCTGCTGGAATATCCCGCCAAGGAGCAGAAAACCCATCTTAATGCCAGATGAAGTCTCCAGGGAGTTTTATGTAAGGTCAGTCTCTGGGAGAAGAGTACTTAACATCGGCTGCGTTTGTTGCTATTACTTACACTTTACCCTTCAAATTGGTTTAATTTCTCAAACGGGTTGGTTCATTCTAATTGGACCTCTGAAATTTGCATGAAATGCTTTTCTTTTTCTTTCATTTCAG
>NW_020447952.1:35413-53902 GCF_003343035.1 Apteryx rowi
ATGTAAAACTAAAGCAAAAGTAGAAAGGAAGCAGGTGGCTGCTGAAGCCGAGCAGGGCGGTGTGCTGAGTGCAGGGCACCTCTGTGCTGGAGCAGAGGAAGGCTGTGAGGAGGGTCTGGGGTTCATCTGGGACAGAACAAACTCTTGAAATATTTGTTACCGTTTTGGTGGAAGTAAAGCTGGAGTAAAGTTGTTCTCCTAAGCTAATACATGCTTGATCCAAAGGAGTAACTGGATGAGGGCAAAATTAGGCTATGCATTAGGGAAATGGATTGACTGGATAAGCTTGTCCCCTCCTCTCCTAAACTTTTGTGGAGTYTTGTTCAAGCTGTAAACCTGTGATTCTGGAAACCAAACAATCAAGAAATAATCTCTTTGGGTGTGCTGAGACAGACTTTAATTACTTTGTGGGTAGAAGGCACCAAGCCTGTAAATTGCTGATAAGTAAAAGAGGTGATGAAAGCCTGGGATGGTGTCAGCATCCCAGAAGGAGCACGGGGAGCCAGGCTGGATGCCTGAGCCTTCCGAGGGCCGCGGGGGGTGGCTGGGTTGCCGTTCCTGCTCCTCTGAACGTGCTGTGCTTCTCCTGCAGGTGCGCGTAGGATTGAACGCTCGCTAGCTGAAAGCTGAAGCGTGGTCACGCGTCGGTCTCCAGCCTATGTGGAGAACAGGATGCGGATCACCATGAGGCGAGTGCTGCTGGCGGTCGGCTCGGTGGTCGCCCTGATGGTCACGCTGCACCTCGGCCAGCAGGTCCTGGAGTGCCAGCAGGTGCTGAGCGAGAGGCGGCACAGGCTGATGAGACCCGAGAACGAGGAGCTGGTCATGGTGGACTCCAACCATGTCGAGTACCGTTACAGCAAGGAGATGCCTCTGATATTTGTTGGCGGGGTCCCGCGGAGCGGCACGACGCTGATGAGAGCCATGCTCGATGCCCACCCTGAGGTCCGCTGCGGGGAGGAGACCCGCATCATTCCCCGCGTGCTGGCCATGCGCCAGGCCTGGTCCAAGTCGGGGCGGGAGAAGATGCGCCTGGACGAGGCAGGAGTGACGGACCAAGTCTTGGACGCTGCTATGCAGGCCTTTATACTGGAAGTCATCGCCAAGCACGGCGAGCCAGCCCGGTATTTGTGTAACAAGGACCCTTTCACTTTGAAGTCCTCTGTCTACCTGTCCAGACTGTTCCCCAATTCCAAATTCCTCCTCATGGTTCGAGACGGCCGGGCGTCTGTCCACTCAATGATCACAAGGAAGGTGACGATCGCAGGCTTTGACCTGAACAGCTACCGAGACT
Source organism: Apteryx rowi (assembly GCF_003343035.1). Classification (NCBI taxonomy): domain Eukaryota; kingdom Metazoa; phylum Chordata; class Aves; order Apterygiformes; family Apterygidae; genus Apteryx; species Apteryx rowi. The sequence goes on from NW_020447952.1 coordinate 36,708, forward strand.
GCCTTACCAAGTGGAACAAAGCAATCGAGGTGATGTATTCCCAGTGCTTGGAGATCGGGCGAGCCCGGTGCCTGCCAGTCTACTACGAGCAGTTAGTCCTGCACCCCGAGCAGTCCATGCACGCCATCATGAAGTTCCTAGATATCTCCTGGAGCGACGCGGTGCTGCACCATGAGGAACTGATAGGGAAGCCCGGTGGAGTGTCTCTTTCCAAGTGAGTGTCTCAGCTACTGCCTCTGCTTTTCAAAGAGTATTTTCGTTACACAAAGCAGGTCAAGGCCAAAACTGGGGGGGCAAGGATTTGTCACTCATGTTTATGCATAGTTTTCAGGGGCGGAAGTGGTAGCACATCCCATTTTGCTGCAGTAGGCTTTGTGTTTCTAAGCAAAACACAGCTTGAATATTCGCAATATGTTGTACCCAGTAGAACAGCTTGTTAGGCAAGGACTGTAAAAGCAGGTGATAGTGTTTTGTTTCCACACTGTCAACAGCAGATGAATGATTTTGGTGTCTGATTTGAAAAGAACTGCTTGCTCAGAAACTTGAGCTTTTTAATGGCTCTTTTCTCCACCCGTCCTCAAATATCTGCTCAGTCCAGGATTACAGTTTTGTTGTTAACAAATTGCTTTTGGTAGCTTGCACTAATTCTTGCCACGTCTTGCCGGTACTGCAGTATAAAAGAAATACCTCCTCCCCTGAAGACACACCCCRCTGCTCCCCAGCTTTCTCTGTCTCCTCTTGTGTTCCAAGAGGTGCTAGCTTCACCCAGCTTCTTGTGGTTGTTTATTGCTGTATTATTTTTCTAGGTGGAAGCTTAAGTCTAATTTAGCAAAAATTAATCAGCCCTATATGGGAACCACCCAAGCGGTCTTTGCCTGAATTCCTCTTGCCCCGTGTTAGCTCGATGCATGCAGAGCGGTGGGCGTGCTCGCGCTGTTTTTTCGGCGAGGCCGCCGAGGGGCGTGCTCCTCGGCTCTGCTTTCCTCAGCACTAAAACGCTCGTCCYGAACAGGCTCTGTGGAATTGCATACGCTTTATGATTCAGTAGTTGGGTAACTCTCAGCCCGCGACCTGCAGTCTCTGTGTATTTATCCCTCCTAACGCGGGGGTGGCGTATGCCTCGTCGGTRTGGTTTCCTCTGGCTCAGCAGATGCAGCTTAGCCCGGGGTGAGCGTCGCCCCGCGCGTGGGGTGGGAAGGGAGAGCCTGCACCGTGCAACGGCCCCCCCGGGCCAGCACCTCCCGTACCGGCGTGTTCAGAGCTGCCGTTGTTGGTCCTAGTGCCCAAACCTGGTCGCGAGGCAAGTGGCTTGTGTGAACCCGCGATGCTCTTGGGGTCTGGCTCTTGCAGACTGAAGGCACCAGCTGGAGAGGGGCTGTCGGAGCAGGGGCTGGAGGGCAGGGAGCTGCTGCTGTCCTGATGGGAGCCGCCCCGAGAGCGGCGCTGCGGGGCTCGGCGATGGCTCTGCCTCCAGCCACCGCCTTGGGAGCCTTTGATCCCGGCGTGGACTCGACAACGCTTGAGCTGCGTGTGCATCTTGGGCGTTCAGAGGGTAGTTAACCTAGCTGAAGATTTTTCTGTCTGAGCCTAATATACACRTGAAATCCAACTGACAGCAACTTTAGTGTCTTGCTTTCCTTTTTATTTTATTTTTCCCAGGATAGAAAGATCAACAGACCAGGTTATCAAGCCTGTGAACATGGAGGCATTATCTAAATGGATCGGACACATCCCAGGGGATGTGCTGCAGGACATGGCCCACATAGCGCCGATGCTTGCCAGGCTCGGCTACGACCCGTACGCCAATCCGCCCAACTACGGCAACCCGGACCCTTTAGTTGTCAACAACACGCACAGAGTGAGTGTCACTGCTGCCCGCCTGGAGCGCGGCCAGGCGGTTACGGGAAGGGTGGGTTGATGCTGGAACAGAGATCCCCCTGTGCCCACAGAGCCCTCTGCAGTAGGAGAGGTTGCTGAAYTGAATCAAAAAGAGAGCGCTGGAGAAACAAAAGCTCCCTTTCTTTGGGGTGGCTATGAATGATAGACATGCAGTTACACTGAGGTTACTTTAAAACGGAGATAAATGCAGTAGCTTGAGCCTAGCGTGGCTCAGACTGAGGATGTTCCCTATGGTTTTGTGGTGGTGTTCGTTTCTTCTGTTGTGGCAGATACTGGCCTGTCCCTCCCCGATCCAGCCTAGTTCTGAGTACCGGGCATGGGAGTTGTGCTGTGTTATCTAGATGCAAAGCTGTTGGCTCTAGAAACTCCAKTCTGGCCCCCGGAGAAGGGATTAGGTTGTGCTGTGTCCATGTGYAGCTCACCAGCCGCTCCCCGCGGTCCCAGGAGGAATGCGAGTGAGTGGAGGCTTGTCATGCATTTGGGCAAAGACCAAAAGGATTTTTTTCAGAATATTGACACATGTTTCTGCCACAGACAGCAGTTACTAGACAGAGGGAATTTTTTCTCACACTCTGAAGCAGCCCAGCTCCTCCCCAGACTGTGGCAGGACTCGGCAGCCTCCCCAGCCTTGCACGCACACCCAGTGACAGTGCTCTTGGACCAGATGTCCTCTGTCACGTTGGGCGTGGAGGAACGCCTGCGGGCTGGACTGGTCCCTGTTGTGCTATAAGCAGATCCATAGGCCGACAGGAAAGTAACAGCACTGAACAGGAAGCTCAGAAGARCTTTCCCTGGGCTGGTTTGCGCTCTGAATACTCTGGTCTCTGACAGTTCCTCCTTGCAGCTGTGTGCTTGCTGAGAGCTCTTTAAGGACACAGATGATTTGGATGAACATCTTCCCCCAGCAGGGTTAAGAGACTCATGCAGTCTCTGCTGTCYGCCTTCCAGTACTTCTTGGCACAAATTTGGAGAACTGGCATGATGCTAAAGGCCCCCTTCCAGGTTAAGGATGGATCCAGAGAACCTGCTTTTGTCAGGACCCTGCACCAGCAGGATGCCATTCCCTGTCTTTGCTTAAGAAGTCACTAAGGAGGAAACCTCCAGCTATTTCCCCAACATCAGCATGATGTAGAACAAATGTCCATCAGGAGATCTCCGTTGGTTCAGATACACTGGGACAATCCATGCAGTTAATGAGGTGGACTTACTGATATTCGTACTGCCACTGTTCAAGAAGGGGTCACTCTYATTTTGCCTTTTCCATAGGTTTTGAAGGGGGATTATAAAACGCCAGCCAATTTGAAAGGTCATCTTCAGGTAAGAGTCTGATGGCCCTTCTCAGGGCTTTGCCCTGCTGGTTACTCGTGGGTGCTTGGTCCCTTGCTCACTCTCATGGGCAGATGCAGGCTGGGCAGCCCAGCTGCAGGGCACGCTCCTGTCTTCATCAGCCCATCCTGTGTTCCCTTCCTTCATGCTAGGCACCACTCCCTTCCTCCACATTTTTATTTTTGATATCATGCCTTGTCCTACAAAATCCTAATGGTGTTCTGTGCTCCTCAGACCCTGCTTGTCCATCTCCATCGCCTCTCCTGGCCTGCTCTTGCTTATGGTTTCTTGTTGTGGAGCTCTGTGTTCACTCATCGGACTCGTGCACTTTCTTCTGTTACTTTAAAACGCTTCCCCCCTTGTTGTCTGTCCCTTGACTCTTAAGGCTTTCATTGTCCTGGGCCTTGTCATGTTTAGGGAAGGCATGGCTTATCTAACTTAGAAATTACGAATATTTCTTCTGGTTCTTGTACTTGTGTGACCGTTTTCAAGTGTCGAAAGTATATGACTCTGTCCTTATAGTGCCGTGTTTGAAAACGATTGATAACCATCTTTTATAATGCAGAGCAATCCAACAGTCGTTGYGCGTAACGCCCAAAAGAATAAAAGGTTTCTCAGTTCTCCAGGAAGTGCTGCCTGCGTGAATAGGAGAGGCAGTAGAGTGGTGTTGAGTGTACGCTGTTTCAGTCAAAAGTCCTGGGTTTTACCTGTTCAGYGTGTGGACTCCTAAAGAAAGCAGCATGATTGATCGCCATTGCCCAAGTGTCATGTGSAAAGATGCATAGCCAAAAACTGAGATGAGAAAACAGGGCTGCTGGTGAAGCAAGTGTGTATGGTTCAGGCTGCAGATACGCTGGGGAAATGAGAGGTCAGGAAGGGATTGCAGGCTCTTGGCAAAGCCTCGTGCCTGCTGATTCTCTGTAGTTGCCACGATTTTCTCTGTCCTGAACGTTTCCCTTTCTTGCTTCTCGGAACACTGGGGATGTTCAGAGTTGCAGGTGGTGATGGAAAACTGATCCTTCTACCTTCTTGGTTATTTTAGGTGACTCAGAATACATCATCTTCTCACTAATAAATTAATGATTTCCAGGTAAGTCCTTGTACTTTAATTTGAGACTCATGCAAATCTACCTGCATTGCTCCGGAGTTAGTGTTTTRCTTGTATAATTTCTTGTGCCTGTTGATTATTTGGGCTGCTCCAGGCATGCTCTTTGTGTGAATGATCCTTCACAGTTGCTTTAGGCTTTCAGAACATTACTGCTAACTCCATGAGATGATTTGTGAGAAAATGTTTTTCTGAGCTCTGAAAATAGGCTTGCTCCAGCAAAATCGAAATCAGCCATTTGGGAGAGTTATTACTGAATATCCCTGCTGGGAACATTGAAATGAAGTGTGGAAATGTGTAGCTGTGCTGAGCAGCTCCCCCAGTAGCCTGCTAGGATGTGCACTGGCCTCGCAGAAGAAAAGATAAAGCAGTCGCATATGCTGTCAGTTTGTTTGGAAAAACAAAACCGCAACCCTTGATTTCTTCTCCAGAAACAACTGTTAATATCTTGGATGTTTTTCTGTCTCTCTCTTCAGGTAGCATCTATGCCAAACCAGAAATGAAAATTTTCTTTTGAAAAATGAACCTTTAAAAATTACTTTCTATTTAAAAGCAGTATCTTGTGCTAAAGAAGCAGAAGCATTGAATAAGGATGGATGATGTATGCCCATTATCCTGGAGCTGGGACTTGAATATCTATCTAACAGTTTTTTTTATGYAGCTGCTGGTTTAAATTCATTAGTCATTTATTTGCTGTGTTAAATCTGTCTGTATCTTATCCCTAAGACTGTGTTTCTTGTCTTTCAGAGTGCTGCAAATGGCCTTCTGTTGTCCAACAAACAGGAGTTTGCAACTACAAAAGTGGAAATCTGTTATCCAAGCATATTGCTTGCTAATAATATTGCCAAAATGACTGCTATACAAGGAATGTATTTGCATTTATTTGCAAAGGCCAAACATTTTACACTTCAAGTATTGGTTGTCTACCTTTTCTGAATGCTCCGTGGTAAAAGAATCTGTGGAAATGGATATTCTGACTGAAACTTCAAAGTGCATTGGAAAGAGATTTTATATTCAATTACTTGAGAACTTTTTAAGGCTGTATTTGTGTCTCGTAATGCTGTTCTCTAATTTGCAACTCAGAAATAGGTGTAATAACCTCGTAGAGCATTTGTTGTACAAGTGACAATCTGAGACCCCCCCCCCGCTGTTCCTTCACTTGTAATTTACAGAATCTATTTAAGAATTAATATATGAGGCCACCTGGTTCATGCTTGGCTCTTTTGTTTATGGCACGTGATTAAAGTATTGTTATAAATATAAATATATATAAATAAAGGCGGTAGCACAGGGGGGAGGGCAAATGGCAGTTGCCTCTGGCTGGGCCTGGCCTGCCCCCCTCCCCCTTGCTGCTCCCCTGGGTCTCTGAGGCGGGGGGGGGACACGGCCAGGTTTGGGGATGCCGGTGGCGAGGCCCCTGCCCCGGCCGGGCCTCCGTGCCGGGGTCCCTTTTTTTTTTGGGGGGGGGGGGAAGCCGGCCGCGGCCTGCGGCAGCCCCCGGGCGGAGCGGGCTGGACACGGTCAGTCGGTCCGCCAGACCATAGAGGGGCGGCTGCCGCGCGGGACGCCGGCTTGGTCCCGCCCTGGCGCGAGCGTCTCTATGGTAGTGGGCGTGGCTCCAGCTGGGGGGGCGGGACGCGTGACCCGGAAGGGGAGGGTTCGTTTCCGGGTGGCGCTCTGTGTCGGTGGGCCCGTTTGGCAGCGGTGGGGACCGGGGGGGGGGTTTCCGGCGGCAGGGCCGCGCGCAGCGGGGCCGGAGGGGTTTCCGGCGGCAGGGCTGCGCGCAGCGGGGCCGGAGCGGCCCGCGGGGGTGTCCGGCGGCAGAGCGGAGCGGGCCCGGGGCCCGGTGCGGGGCCGTGCGGGCCCCGGCGGCGCCATGTCGATGTCGCACCTGTACGGAACGGATGGGGAGGACGGCGTGGAGATGGAGAGCTTCGAGGTGTCGGAGTGGGACCTGCAGAACGARTTCAACCCGCACCGGCAGCGGCACCGGCAGAGCAAGGAGGAGGCCACCTACGGCGTGTGGGCCGAGCGCGACTCGGACGAGGAGCGGCCCAGCTTCGGCGGCAAGCGGTGCGCGCCGCGCCGGGGCTCGGGGCTCGGGGCGGCCGGGCTGGGCGCGCAGGCCGTCTCCCGCTGCCCGGGGGGCAAGCGCGGCAATTTCCGGGCAGAAAAAAAGCAGTAACCTCATACCCGCAGTTAGCCAGCAGTTTTTAAGCTTTACTTTTAGAGCAGGATATAAGCAGAACTATTTCAGGGGTTGTGTAGGGACATGCACGGGTTCACCGGGACAGAATTCATGCCGTGACCACTTACAGAAGCCTTTTCTTTAATATACATATAGTTCTAGGGACTACTCAGCGCCTGTGAACTTCATCAGTGCTGGGCTGAAAAAGTCAGCAGCTGAGGATATGTCGGAAGAAGACTCTGATGAAGATGAAAAGCCTGTTAAGCAGGAAGAAATCCCTAAAGAGTTTGTGCCAAAGAAGTTAAAAACTGTGAGTTATCCAGAAATTTTTTAATTCTGGGTCATGCATTTATGAAACTTAAGGCATAATAACATCAAAGTTCTTGAACCAATAATAGAGCACTCAAGAAAGGGAGAAGTAATTGTAAACCAGAGAACTGATAGTGCCTGTAGTTAAAGGAAATGTTTTCTATATTTTTATAGCTATACTTATAGTCTTTTGTGTCCTTGGGAATATTGCTCCTTTGTGAGCCCTTCTATTCTAATCTTATTCATTTTGATTAATTGAGGATAAAAATAAAAGAAGGCTCGTGTTTTATTTCCTTTTTTTCAATTCTTAAAATCCCAAAGATTGATTTATTCCCACAGAGCAATATGATTAGTGTGAGCATGTTACAGATTAAAAACCAAATCTTATTTTTAGCCATCAAACACAGAAGGGATCAGTAGCAGTTGCAGCTATAGTCAGTGATAGAGCCTAATAACTGGCAGCTTACATGGAAAGTTCTTAAGTGACAGGCTGCTTAAATGGACACAACAGTGCTGCTCTCTTGTCATGAGCTAGAGAAACAGCAGTACAGTGTGGTGACAGCTGAACCTTTTCAGGAGGATGCCTCTGTTTTGAGTTGGCATATACAAAGCTTAGTTATTACATTGTCTTAAAAAGTTTGTTGTTGTTTAAACAGGGTGGTAATTTCAAGCCCAGTCAGAAAGGCTTTGTAGGGGGGACCAAATCTTTCATGGATTTTGGAAGCTGGGAGAGACACACTAAGGGAATTGGACAGAAGCTTCTCCAGAAGATGGGTTATGTCCCYGGAAGAGGTCTTGGGAAGAATGCTCAAGGTACTGTGATTGCATGTTTGTTTGTGTTTTGTTAWCTCAGAATTCAGACAAGAGATTGGATTCTTTAAGGAACTGTAATCTCAAGGTGGCTTAAAACCTCATTCTCATTTTCTGACATTTCTTGCAAATGATGTGAATCCTTATGATAAGATTCAATTACATTTAACTTACCATAGGTCAGTTCTGTGTTTTCATTATTTTGCATGAGAAGAAGAAAGAAAGGAGATAAAATTCTAAGAGTAGTCAGCTCAGAATCAAAGGAGATGTTATTTTATGTGGTAGAATGAAAAAGCAGTGAAATACATATGTGAATAGTACTCTGCATTTTGTCGCTGTCTGCCTAAATTAAGTAATTTTATAGCCACTAAGAAATCAGTATAGTCATCATAAATACTATAGCCTAAGAGGCAGAATGCCAGGCCAGATGGTTCTTGCTAATTTGATAACTCAGGTTACTGTAAGAAAAGCACTTTCAGTTCTTTCTCTGCAACTAAACTGTAATCCTTTCTGGTCTACCTACTGTCCTTTTCAGGTATTATCAATCCAATTGAGGCCAAACAAAGAAAAGGCAAAGGAGCTGTGGGGGCATATGGCTCTGAAAGAACCAATCAGTCTTTGCAAGACTTCCCCGTTGTTGACTCAGAAGAGGAAGCYGAAGAGGTGTGTGTGTGATTCCTGGTATCTCTCTTGTCATTGTTGTGTTGTATTTTATGAAATTCAGGTCTGGTATCAGCTTTTATGTCAGAGAAAACTGTTCAGGCCAGTTTTAGGTAAGAAACTAAAGACAACACTGTTTCATGTAGATGTATTTTTCTTGTCAACATAATGTTCTTTTCATAAATTCTGGCTCACTTTATTCCAGTAGTCTTGCTAGAAGCACYCAAAATAAATCCTCTTTGTCTGGCTAAAATGGTAGAAACATTTGGATCTTTTTCCTTCTATTAAAAAAAAAAAAAACAGAAGAGTATTGCTAGCATCGTGATTAGCATGTTTGAGTGGACCACAGCTGCTGAGCCAGTTTGTCACTCAGCTTTACTATTCCTATTATTTTGCTGTACGGCATTCTTCATTAATCTGCTGGTTATTTTTTCTGAAGAAAAAGAGAGAGAAATTTTGTTAATGACAGAGGAGCAACCTGCAACTCCTGCTTGTTTTTATTTAGGAATTTCAAAAAGAGCTCAGTCAGTGGAGGAAGGATCCTAATGGAGGCAAGAAAAAGCCCAAATACAACTATAAGACAGTAGAAGAATTGAAAGCCAAGGGTAGGATCAGCAAACAGCTCTCAGCACCTCAGAAGGAGCTGTCTCAAGTCAAGGTAAGGCTGATAACCTAAGCGATGGCATCTCTGGGAAATGACTTGTCTGCGTTAGTACTGTGAGTGCTTTCTAGCCATTGTTAATCTTAATAGAAGACAGTTATAAGAATGAGCTGTCCACAGCCTCATGAAAATCAAAGGCCTCAGACTTATCACCAAGTCATTTAACACACTACTGCATCACCTGGGACGTGGCACTTGTTCACAGGCAACCTTTTGCCCTCAGGAAAATGCAGATTAGCTTAGATGTCTTTCATTATGAGTTAAGTTTAATTGTCTCACATTTGTCATAAATCAAAAGTGTGTCCACTTCTGAAAGCCCAGCTGTACATATTATGATTGTGCATCTGAGCACGTACTCTGAACCATCCTCCACTTAAAAGGGACAGTAACTAGATTTGGCCTTGATGCACTTAATTATTCACCTGAAATTACATGTCTTTAAAAACATATAAAATAAGCTAAGACTTTGTGCCATAATGAATTGTATATTATTTGCATCATCACTCTGTGTAGAAATACTCAGTGAAATGGTAAAATTGGCATTAGAGAAAGAGGACATTTCTCTCCAAACTCGGAGGYCAAAAAGAGGCCTTTTCTCTGCACTTATTTCCAGCTCTGATTCCATGTAGTGTTCTTCATTCATTCTAAATCTTCATGTGGAGAGGAGGCCTTTTTAGACGAYTCAGAATACCTGATTGTATTAGTAGCCTGTTGGAGTAATTAAGGTGCTTGGAAATCTCAGAAATCCAAATTTTCAATTTAAGCATGAAATAAGATTTTCTTTTTTTAAGACATGCTTGTTCTTGTTTGTTGGAAGGTTATAGATATGACGGGCCGTGAACAAAAGGTTTATTACAGCTACAGTCAAATTAGCCACAAGCACAATATTCCAGATGACAGTCCTCAGCAGCCACTGGGCAAAGACTCGAAGCCCCAGGGATTTGCCTTGCCTGAGCTGGAGCACAACTTACAACTTCTCATTGACATCACAGAGCAGGAGATCATCCAGAATGACCGGCAACTGCAGTATGAGAGAGACATGGTTGTCAACCTTACCCATGAGATACAGAAGATGTCTGAAGTCCTCTCTCATGAGGAGACAGCAATTAGCAATCTCAGCAAAGTCCTGGAGATGGTGGAAGAGTGCGAGAGACGGATGCAGCCCAGTTGTGAAAACCCCCTGACCTTGGATGAGTGTGCAAAGATTTTTGAGACACTTCAAGACAAGTACTATGAAGAGTACCGAATGTCTGATAGGGTGGACTTGGCAGTAGCAATAGTTTATCCCCTCATGAAAGATTACTTCAAGAACTGGGATCCCCTCAAGGTGCGTATTAGTTTGACTTCTTCACAGTTTTTATTTGATGACTAAGTTGCCTTTACTGTTTTGACTCCCTCCACTTCTTGCCCCACATTCTGATCAAAGTGTTGATTAAATGGCAGGGGAGAGGAAAGCTCCAGAGAAAACTCCCAGTGTTTGTGGTAGAGTGAATTAAATGTGTCCAAAAGGTTGATCTCCACCACTATCCAGGTATTTGGTAATGCTGAAGTGTTCTGTAAAATGATGAACCATTTAGAAGCTTGTAAGATTAAAATCAAGCCCTTTTATGAGGGCAGCTGTTGGGAAGACAAAGTATATGAAAGCTAAGTCTCTACTCCTTTTTTGGCAAAAGCTGAAAGGTCTGTCTTTGAAGTGGTCGTATCTGTGCTGTCTATTCTTTATGCCATTTAGCCTGTGATAGGTGAAGGAGTCTGGGTTCTCTCTGTACACCTGGAAAAAAAAAGAAAAGAAGATTATAATCTTTCTCCCTTTGGGGTATTTTAAATCCATAAAGTGGGGTTTTCCTCCTGTGGGATTACTGGTAACGGCTACAAGTGCCTGGCTTGCCTTTGAGTGACAGAAGAGTTGGGTGAGAAAGCTCTCTCTCGTTAAGCATACCATCAGCCTGCTCTTTCTAGATACCAGCTGAAATTTAATGAAAAAGGATAAAGACCGCCCATGCCTTATATCATTTCCAGGACTGTACRTATGGCACAGAGATTATAGCCAAGTGGAAGAGTCTTTTGGAAAATGATCAGCTGTTATCACACAGTGGGCAGGATTTATCAACAGATGCTTTTCACAGGTAAATAACATGAACTGTACTTTGTGCAGCATCTTCAAATGCTGCTTCCTTAGAGACAGAGAAAAATAGATGGATGTGTGCTTTCTAAACAATTCTCTCTGTGTCAATTAAAATCCAGCTGTCAGCTATATAAAAGAAAGCAGCTTTTAAGTAGCTATTACTCATTTGGTTTATTTAGGCGTGAAGCTATAGTTTTAAGCTTAACTTTGCTTTTTCCCTAGACTGATGTGGGAAATCTGGATGCCGTATGTAAGAAACATAGTAACACAGTGGCAACCTAGGAATTGTGGGTCAATGGTGGACTTCTTGGATAGCTGGGTGCAYGTTGTTCCTGTATGGATACTGGATAACATTCTGGATCAGCTCATCTTCCCCAAGCTACAGAAAGAGGTAAGATGAGGGAGCTGCTTTAGAATGAAGCTGTGCTCTGAGCCAGTATTTCAACTTAGTCAACTAAAACTTCCAAACTTCTGGTGCGTTGCCTCTGACAATGTATTTGGCAATTAGGGGGTTGCATTATGCTGCTTTTTGCATCTGGCAGAGGTTACTGATTAAAGAATAGACTTACTTTTATCTTTTCTGTTTTGCCTCAAGGTTGAAAGCTGGAATCCTTTGACAGACACAGTCCCAATCCACTCTTGGATTCACCCCTGGCTTCCCCTGATGCAGGCGCGATTAGAACCACTGTATTCTCCCATCCGAAATAAAYTGGCGAATGCACTGCAGAAATGGCATCCCAGTGACTCCTCGGCCAAACTTATCCTTCAGCCCTGGAAAGATGTATTTACACCAGGGTCGTGGGAGGCTTTCATGGTCAAAAACATTGTGCCTAAACTAGGTGAGACAAGCCAATTTCTTGAATCAGCTGGTTGCCAGCTTCCTCCTTACACCTGGAAAAAGATATATATTGACAAAGTTGCCAGTGTTGTTTCAAARGGGATATTATTAATTAGTTTAGAGCAAGTTTACATCGTCTGTGTTACTGTTGTCATGCATTTTTTTGGACAGATAGACACTTTAGAAAAGGGGAAGCGCTCTGGTTATTCTTAGTGGCTTTTGTCTTGTTTCTCCAACTCAGTTGAGAACAGAGGAATCAGCCGAGTASAATAATATCTGACAGCTGTCAGGTAGTACTGTGCTATAAAATGTCTTTCTGTAATTCCTATATTCTTTTGGTCTATGCTAATGCTTTCACCATGAGATCTTGTAACTTATTGTTCAGCAATGCAAGCCAGCTGAAAGGCTCTTCAGTCTAAAATAAGAATTTTATGTTTTAAGTTTCTCAACTCTGGCAGCACATTGTTTCCATTTCCAGCAATTACATATTGTTTTGGAGGCAGCCAAACAGTTTAAAGATCTTGAAGGTCTTTTTGGGTAATATTCAATACAACTGTTCCTCAAATCATGTATGTTGCTAGTTAAATAGGTCAAAGCACTGAGAAAACAGTGAGTCAAGTTCTGTTCTAACTTTCCTTCCTCATTTCCCAGGGATGTGTTTGAATGAGCTCATCATAAACCCTCACCAGCAGCACATGGATGCGTTCTACTGGGTAATTGACTGGGAGGGAATGATTTCTGTCTCCAGTCTTGTTGGACTGCTGGAGAAACACTTCTTCCCTAAGTGGCTGCAGGTGAGAAATAATCAAGGCTGAGTAACTTTTRATAGGCTTGATTCACAGTGAAGTCTTTTAGTGACTTCTGCCTAGTAATTGTTGCCCCAGTACTGGAATTTTTCTGTAAAATGGAGTGATTGCCCCTCATAGCTTCATACCCATCAGATTATTGACTGCTTCCTAAGACTGTCACAGTCCTTTTCTCCGTACTGAAAGCTCATTAATAGCCATACTAAGTGATAATAAGGACTTTCTCCCATAAATTCTCCCATTTCTCTGTCCTATTGAATTTGATCTGTCATACTGCTTTGCAGGTGCTGTGCTCTTGGCTTAGTAACAGCCCCAATTATGAAGAGATCACGAAGTGGTACTTGGGTTGGAAATCCATGTTCTCAGACCAAGTGTTGGCACATCCATCGATCAAAGACAAATTTAATGAAGCTCTTGATATCATGAACCGCGCTGTCTCTTCTAGTGTTGGTAGGTGGCTTATTGTGATGGCTCCACTTCTCCCGATAAAGCAACATTTGGTTCCTGCAAGTCTGTATATAGGTTTATGACCTTGCTAATTAGCATTTCAGCAGCTCCAATGAGCAGTAAAACTCTAAATGCTTTTTACCTTGTTCTGTCCATAAGTAACAGCTGTAAGGTGTTACTTAATTGTCTGCACTTCACTGAAGCAGAAACAGATTTTTGGTGATTGGTTGCCTCTGCCATTAAGCAACTGACTCTTTCAGTGTAGTGTGAATATAGTATATTTTATGTCAGTTACTGAGAGACCATCAGAGATCATCATTTAAAAATGTTAGGTTCTGAAGCTATAATTCATTGGTGTTTTTTTCCTTTTGGGTGAGATACTGGTTCCTCTCCTTAGCTTCAGAGCAATGCCCCCGCTTCCACAGGCCTCTCCCTGTGACATAAAAGATCATTAGGAATTTGCTGGGAATTAACTGTATAAAAAGGGGAGGAAATGCCTGAGGGGAGGAGAAGCATCTAAAATTTGTCTTGCCCTCAATGAGTGAACTACTTTCATGTTCCTCTAGGAATTTGTTGTATAGTGTGATGGAGAATCTAAATCAGAAAAATAGACTTCAAGCAATCCTTTATTTTAAAGTGTTATATTTATTTCTGTAGTAAAATGATACAATCGCAGGCAAGCATTGCACAAAGAGAAATTTATCTGTTGCAAAACTTCCGGCATGGTATTACTCAGGGCAGCCACAAAGTGAACTAAAACTGATAGTGAAAGTACGATGAATTGCCTCTTCCTGCAATATGATGCTGCTTGATTTTTGTAGCAGTCACTGTTCGTAACTGTTTCACTGTTCGAGGTGGCATGTGGAGACCACAGGTCAGAAAGAACAAAAAACATTCTTTAAAGACAAAACCTGTTGTTCAAATTCTCCCTTTGTCAGTAGCAGTGCAGCATCCTCCTCTGCTGTGCGTGCTCAGATACAAATTGGGATTGTATCAAATCCTGTCGTTTTTGCAGTTCACTGACTGACCTACCTAGTCTACATCATACTAGCATTAACACTGTAAAACTTAAGAAACAAGAATGTCTGAAAAGGAGGATTCAAAACTTTATGAATCTGCTTTACAGGATTTGATACTTCCTGTGCCCTGGATTGGAGCTTACTTATATACCTTGTACTAAGAGTGGACTGGGACCTTGTTTTCACATGTTTCATCTCACTCCCAAACAGGTGGCTACATGCAGCCGGGTGCTCGGGAGAACATCGCCTACCTTACGCACACAGAGCGAAGGAAGGACTTTCAGTATGAAGCCATGCAGGAGCGGCGAGAGGCTGAGAACATGGCCCAGCGAGGCATAGGCATGGCTGCCAGCTCCGTGCCAATGAACTTTAAGGACCTAATTCAAACAAAAGCAGAGGAACACAAYATTGTTTTCATGCCTGTGATTGGAAAACGGCACGAAGGAAAACAGTTGTATACGTTTGGACGGATTGTGATTTACATTGACAGAGGCGTTGTATTTGTACAGGGAGAAAAGACTTGGGTGCCAACCTCTCTCCAGAGTCTCATTGACATGGCTAAATAAGGCCCCTGCTTTGAACTGTTTTAGCAAGATTATCTTGCTAGTATTTTAATATAACTGTCTTAGAATAAAGAAGTTACAAATTTGTAAATAGACGAAACTTCAGCTGTATGCCAGGATTTTTTTCTTAGAGCTGTTCAGATGGTGTCAACAGGTAAAATTACATGTGGAAGTTGGTGCTAAGGAGAAACAAGCAGTTCTGACGCTAGTGTAATTGCCACCTCTGATACAGAGCCATCAGCTGTCCTTTCACATCAGGCAAGTGAGGGTTAGAAGGGACCTCTGGAGGTCGTTCTCTGCTCAAAGCAGGGCTATTACCAACCCCAGATCAGCAAGGGCTTTGTCAAGCTAAGTCTCAGAAGTTTCCAGTGATGAAGATTTCACAGCCTCTAACTGCTGCCAGTGAATATTCTTATCCTGATAATGTTCCTCGCTCAGCTGGCCACGGTGTGCTGCTGGCTCATTAAAGCTGGTGCCTGTTCTCAACCTCAGGCCCTTGTCAGGTCCAGGAGCCCCTCTTTGCCCTGTCAAAACACAGCGCTAGAAGGGAGGTGATTTTTCAGTATATTCACAGAACATGTACCATGGGAAACTCAGTAGTGAGGAATGGTAACTAAGTTTGGTTTTTTTCCCCCCTTTCTTCCTTCCCTCATGTTCTAGAAGGGAAAGACCCAATTCTTCACAGAAGAATGTGGCTGAAGAGCTGTTTTTAGCAGCACTAGACAGCTGAAGTCCTGTCCAGTCCTCAGCTGAGGTGTTTTAAGCCTATATTTGGAACTGGATATTAACACCTTGAACTATAAGTCCTTCACAAATAATACGCCCTTTTGGATACTTCAAATTATGAGAAGTACAAAGACTTTGAATGGTGCAGAAGAGTGATCATTAAGCAGCATGAGTGGTTTAAAACTTTTTTTTTAAGTTAAATTAGCTAGCTGTAGTTAAGTGAGCATAAGCCACAGCATAGCTTTTGCATTTATTAAATAATCACTTTTAGAGACAAACCTGTCCCATAAAGGTCAGTTTTCAGGTGCTGCCAGTTTTAAGTTAAGTTTGGCAGATGATGATGACATTGCCAATCCTTGAGCTTAACCTCAACTGCACATAGTTGCTGAGGGAAGGGCGAAGCTGCCCTACAAAATAAGGCACCAGTTGCAGAGCACAGTTAAGACTCCACTGCAGTAGGACTGCACAGGTTAACTTTGTCTTCCTTTCTGATGATCTCCAAGTCGTCACATTCCTGGTAAGTAGGCTCTTCCAGGAACTCCCAAACCTCGCTGGAGAGTTCCTTGAGTTTTTGCAAGGGAAACCAGTGGATGGAGGTGTCATTAAATGTATCCATATACCGAGGATGAGTTGGAAATGCAATTTCCTCTGTCCCTTTTAAGACCTAAGAGTAGTTGAAGAGAACACTTATGTATGATGCAGAAGAACTTTTCTGGAAAGGTATGTTAAGACACAGAGAAGAGGAGAATGGTATTAAGCTAACCAAAAAACCCTGTTTGCAGAGGGTTTTGTAGATAATAAGATGATTTTAGAGAGATTCATCTCTATACTAGAGCAGCCAAGAAATGAGGTTTTAAAAGCTTTTTTATTATAATTCTTGCAATTTTTTTCTCATTAATAGGTACTTTGTCAATGCAAAGCATTAGTATTTACAAAGCTAGTGCTTCTTACCTTTGCTATGTAAGAATAATCTCTCTCCAGGATTCTTGACAACAGCCTACCAGGAAAAAAAAACAAGGTAAACTAGCATTAGGCATGCTTGATATTCTTAAGAATTTGAGACACCTCCCTTTCTAAACAGAAGTGCAGGGTAGAAAAGAGAGTGTTGATGACTACAAACTTCACAGCGAGTTGAGTACTGCATGAAAATCATTGTCAGGAGCCATAAAAGAAAGCAAGTACAGAGAGGGCTATTGCTGCAGTGAGCCAAGGAGCAGAAAGCACCAGAAAGCTTCCATTCTGGGGGCCAGGTACGTACCTTTCCTCAATTCCTTTAAAGCTGTTTCCGATGATGACCATTTTGGACAGTGCTCCTATGGACCAGTTACTCCACAAGAGATTGTTATACAGAGCTTTTCCACAGTGGATCATATAAAAGAGAGTGGCAGACTCATGAACACAGTGTTTCCCCTCCTGCATATAAACAACAGTTGTTGTTACTCACAGTTAGTTTCTCCCCTTCTCTAAATGCCGACGGCGTAAGCAGAGCTAACGTCACTTCAGCGTGCTCAGCCCTCAGAACCGCAGGAGCTCTCCAGCACCCTGGCATAGAGCCGGGGCCCTGCGAACCCACAGCGGTGCTTTGGGTCGCCTGGTCCAGAGCCCTTCAGTGCTGTTGCGGAAGAAGGGCCGTGCTGACCCGCCCCGAGCGGTYGGGGGGGTGAGAGCAGAGATGCGGCGGGGGGCCCCGCTCACCTCATTGTCAGGGAGGAC
>NW_020447952.1:55198-81236 GCF_003343035.1 Apteryx rowi
GGGGCTGGGGCGGCCGCCGGAGCCGCCTGCAGCGCCGGGCCCCTCGCCCCGCTCCGCTCCCCCCGCTGGGGCGTCTGCAGCGCYTGGCTCTGTGGTGCCATCGCAGTAATGTGCTATTGTCCCGTAAACACTTATTCATCTCTGTCTGGCAGAGCAGTATTTATTTTCCCCGCTTACAGATGGAGGATTGAGGCAGAGAGAGAAATGAGCTGTGTGCCTTCCCTGGAGCCTGGCAAAGCCAGGAACAGAATCCAGATCTCCTGGAAGTTAAAGCAGTATCTTAATAACTTTTCTCTCTCTCTCTCTAATGAATCATTCCAGAAATGAGTAGGCACAGTCTAAGACCAAATTTAGTCTTTTTTTCTTGGCTGGTAAATAACTTGTGTTCTTTAGTTTCACCTTTTGAATTGTGGTTTGTTTTTTTTTCCAGACTTCATCTGTTTTTGCAGGAAGGCTCTTGTATGCAAAGCTTATGAATGTAACTAGCTACTTACTGGTAGGAGTGAAAAAAGAATTATTAAATAAGTACATCCTTGAAGGTATGAGCTGAACAATATTATGAAACAGGCCACCTTCAGAAAGGAGCTCCCATCTTGCACTCCTTATGGCCTATCAGACATGGTTAACATTTAAGTTAAAAGCAGCAGGTTTTGGGAACTGTTTGGACTGCACATGGTTAACACTTAATGATAATTATTCCATGCTCTCAGGATAGGAGAATATCTTACAAATCTGTATCTTCTTCTTCTTTTCTTAGTTGTGGATTTATAGGGTCTATTTTAAACCCACAAAAGTGGCCAAGTTTATTAGCATGAGACCCTTTTAAAGCTGCTTTCATGTCTAAATCAGAGGATAGGGTTATGTAGGAACAATGTCTCTTTTGATTTGTATTAATTTCCGTATTGCTCTACCTGAAATAATAGAAGAGGGAGAAGTGTAATAGTTTTCAAACATGATCATTTCTGCCATTGTTTTCTTTTGTAGGTGGAATTACTTTTTCCTTTATGATGGTTCAAAGGTTAAGGAAGAGGGAGATCCTACAAGCGCTGGCATTTGTTATTTTTATCCTCCTCAGGTAACGTCTGCTCTTGTTTTAGTGCCTGTATTGCCTGTATGTATTGATAATTCTGTTTAAGGAATGATGGTAATTCCAGATTGTGCTTTGGATAAATTTGTATTCAGCATTCATAAAAGCTTTAAGAAAACTCGTGCAACTATAACTGGGTGGAATGGTGCTCCACCACACAGGGTGCACAAGAGTCCTTCGTTTTCTGATGTTGGATGTGGTTGTGTTGCACTTTCTCTTGTTTGTTAACACTCTGCTCCCTTGGTTGTGAATTCCTGTCTGTGGAATCGTCTAGCAGTGTCCAGTTCTGTTTTATGTTGTGAACAAATATACTCTAGGGATGACAGAGTGCTCCTAGATGAGCTCTAGGCCCTTGTGCTGCCTGAAAAAAAGCAGTCCAGTTATTTTTTCCACACAATTTTCCTGTGCTGCTGCATTTGATTTATAATTGAAATGAATTTATAATCCATTTTTAACTGGATGCAGTAGTGATTTTTTTCAAGTCCTTTTAAAAGAAAATAAGTAGTTCTCCCCTGCCTTCTTTGACAGACTCTCCCTGACCAGCAGGAACTGCTGTGCGGACAGATTGCAGGAGTGGTACATTGTATGACTGAGATTTCTGGAGTTCCTCCCAGTTTCATTCGGCTGAGAAAGCTCAAGTTTGCAGTTATAGTGGATGGAGACTATCTGTGGGTGAGTCCAAGAGATCCAGAGGCGGTCGAAGAGCTAAAACAATGAGAAAGTCTCAATTATTTTGTCAAACTAAGAGGGCTTTTTTTTTCAGGGTATGGGCCTGCACACAAATAGACCTGGGGAGAGCTAGGGTGTGAACTTGCAATGCACAACTTTTCATTGCAAGGTAACTTAAATTTTGTTTACCACAGTGTACGAGCATGTGTAGTGACAATTACTTCAGCTGTTCTGTAAAAAAAAGCTTGGCATACCTCATTTATGTGTCCACACAAAACATGTTTTCTTAAGAGGTACCTGGCAATGGCTATAAAAAGTTGGGATCTACATAACTATATGTCTCTGTGGGCTATTGGCAATGACTGGAAACAGAAGTCTGTGTACCAAAGTTTAAAATAAGGACTCAGACCCCAGTTTGGTAGCCTGACTGCTCTTCCCTGCTAACCCTCAATATTCCCTGCTGCAGACCTTTATCAGTATTAGACACTTAGTATATAAAGACCACTGTGCAGCACAGTCTTAACAAAAATACCCCAAACCATCCCCTGGAAACTAGACTAAGAACAGTCAGACCTATTTCACTGGCAGTGCTGTTCGTACTCACTTAGCTCGCAGAAGCAGAAGGCTCTTGCGCTTCTGTTTCTTCCTTGGCAACTCAAAAGCTAAATGAAGCATCTTGATCTCTGTAAATAACAGATGAATTTGAATACTTACTTTCAGGAAAATGTTCTTAACTACTAGAGCACTAAGCTAGGTCTCTAACATCTGTGATGGGAAGAGAGTATATCTAAAACTCTGGATTTCCAATATCATTTATTTCTCCTTTTTGTGCCAAAGTTCTTCTGTGGGCATTTTTGAATTTGTTTTTTTGTCAGACTTGTGAATGTGGGGGATGTTTGCCTGCCATAAACTGTTTGTATGTCTTTAATAGTCAGTTTGAAAGCAGTAAGAATTGTTCTCACCTGCTGTCCCTGGGTTGTGTCAGTAAACATTCTTCATTCATGGCTTTCTGTATTAAAGGTTCTGGGCTGTGCTGTTGAACTTCCTGATGTCAGCTGTAGACGGTTTCTGGAGCAGCTGATCGGCCTCTTCAGGTTTTACAATGGACCTGTGCACCATGCTTACACGGTAATTAAAGATCAACAGCTGTGATGTTTCTGGCTGGGAAGAGATCTTGGACACCGCATATATTGGCCCATATTGGTCCCATAACTGGGACCAGGCCCATCCCCCTGTTGCACTGAGGCAGTGTGGTCATTTGCTGTCTCCCTTCTATGCTGCTGTTCTCAGTCTCAAGTGATGAAGTTCCCCTGGTCCATCCTTCAGCTGGCATATCCCATGACAGAGAAGTTTCCTAGATGTTCAGTCTAAAGTTCTTCTGTCTTCTTTCTCCTTATCCTCATAAGAGTTGCCATTTACAATTACTGTCCCAGACTGATTGCATCTAATCATCCTGAATGCATTAGGGACTGTGGAGTGACAGCCATATGGATTTTTCTTGTCCCCAGGCATTTTCTCAGGAGGAACTGAGCAAGCAGTGGGACAAGTATATTGAACATATCCAAACAAACACCAGTGACCTCCACAAGATTTTCAATTCTCTTTGGAATCTGGACAAAACCAAGGTAGAAGTCTGTCCTCTGTTGCATCTAGCTCTAGGCCTGCCTTAGTGCTAGTGGTTTTATTTTTATTTGCTGCTTGGAGCATTTTGCAGGATTCTCTGGCTTAACTTCTTCTGTTTGTCCCTCTCCAGGTGGATCCCTTGCTCTTACTGAAAGCAGCTCTCATCTTACAAACTTGCCAGCGGTCTCCCCATGTCTTGGCAGGCTGCATTCTCTACAAAGGCTTGTAAGTAACCAGGCATTACCCAAAGGATTAACCTGCCTGTTGATGCTGCCCCCTCTAAGTGATCCCAGAGTGCGTCCGGGGAGCAGAGCAAGGGCACTTGCTGTACAGGCAGAGCTGCTGTTTGTAACTGGCAGGAACATTAGTGCTTCAGACGGTGTAAACCCCATCTGCTGGTGTATTTCAAAGAGGGTAAATTGTTATCTCTGTTTATCAGCAGGAGAAACCGAAGCATGAAGAAATTTAAGGTTTAGGTTTTAGTAGGTATTCTACTGTCTTTGGTATTCAATGGGACATGAAGACCTAACTTCTTAGACCTTTTAGGTGGAAGTCACCAAGAAAAGTAAGTTTAATGTCCATATGAGCACGTTATTCAGGCACAAACTTTACTTTTCTTGAACAGTTGAAAGATACTTAGCAGAAAGGTTGGCTCCTGAACTTCCGATGTGCCAGTGTTGAAGTCAGTAGTAACATAGCTGAGAAAAGAATCCGGTGACCTGGTTCTGACATGTTCTAGTATTTTAGACACCTTTCACATTGTACTTTAGATTCTCCAGAGCTGGGATCATCCCTGGATTGTGACATGAAAACCATAAGCATTTTGGTGTTGGCAAGTGCTTTTGCCCTTTTTAGGGGATGGCATGTCTCTAAGTTGCAGAGCTTTCCAAGTGCTGGGTTCTATAAAATGCTGCTGTAAAAGCCCTGTACAAATCAGGATAACATGTGTGAACATTACTCTTTTCTCCTTCTTAGTGTTTTCTTTGCTGTCTTGCAAATTCAGTGCATGTGGGTATGTGTATGTATATATTTTTGACTGATTTGTTGGCCAGGACCACTATCTATGCTGGCAGAAATGATGTAGAAGAATGAACCAGAATTTCCCACAAGAAATGTTGACTTTGTTCAGCACAAAGACAGATCATAGACAGCTGAAGATGCTGCAGATGTGGCATTTGAACCACAGCAAGGAGAGCCTCAAAGGTGTCTTTGAAAGGCAAGAGATGGGAAATTTTGAGAATTTCTTGGCAATAGCACTCAAGCACTTTTTTCCTTTGGGTACTGTTAAAAGGTTACATATACTGTGCCTGCAAAACCCTTTATGAGCGCTGGAGAGATGCCATGATGTGTGCATATTTCCGGGTCTGACAGAAGTAGGCCAGGCATTTTTGAGGGAATGATCTCATGCTTGCAAGCAGGGCACTGAGCACAAGTCACTGTAGCATCCTTAACACTGGCTGCTTGTTGCGGTGAAAACGAAGGTCTGGCTGGAGAATTGAGTCTTGTCATGTGCCGGTGCTCATCGCCAATGTGTGTCTTGTTATGTTGCTGTTCTGCCTAGTAGAGATTTTTTCATGAAATATCATCAGACTTCACTGAGCTCTGAACCTTACTGAAACACTGCAAAGAGCTTTGTACTTGAGTTGAACTTTCCCTTCTTTAGAGTCTTTCAGAGAATCTACAGAATGTGGATCTCAACAGGATGTAAACGGAAAGACCAAGAACTCCTTTGCAAGTCCTGCACGAGGGACTTTTATTGCAGTACAATGAGCGCTGGTCTTCCTAAACCTTCTGCACTGCTCACAGCTCTGCAGGGAGTGGCAGAAAGCCTGTTGCGTATATGGATTGATATGTCTTAGGTAATGGTTTCTTGACTCAGCAAAACCAAATTTGTTGGCCAAAATTAAATACCAACAGGCAGTTCTGCCTTTCCTGAGTTTGGATTGGAACTGACCTAAAGAAAAGAAAAAAAATCCAGAAGTCTTGAAGGTCATCCAGCACATGTTCTTGTTGTGCRGGAATGTGTTAGTTACACCCCATGTCTGAGCTTGGCCCTTCAACCCTTGCAGAGTGTTGAGCCCACCCGAGAGAGATGGGTTTGACAGAACCTCAGGGACTCCTCCAGAGATCACCTAGCTGTGAAATGGGGCCCTGCAACACTATCGGTTTTGCTCAGAGTGCTCGTAGCTGTCTAGTTAGAGCACTACTGTTGCCTATGCCTGTCCTGAGTGATGGTAGTCTACAGCTGAGCTTGAGAAAATGATACTCTGCTCATTAATGACTTTATTTTATTCTTTTAGGATTGTGAGTACCCAGCTGCCACCTCCTCTTACTGCCAAAGTTCTCCTCCAGGGCAATGAATCTTCAGGCCAGGTATACTGCTAAACAAATTCACTGCATGCAGATACACACTGTGTGGCACAGTCTGGGAGCTCTTCACGCATACATCTTACATGCACAGTTACCGAGAAGAACAAATATTGATACTGATACTAAAAGCTTTTATGAGCTGAGATTGAGTAAGATTTCTGGACTTCTACACTAGGAATTTGCTTTTTTCCAGTACTTTGRCTACTGAATTCAGGAATTCTTCTCTATGTGATGTTTGATTAGCGTTTTACCCAGATTTGGATAATTAGTACTAAATGTTCATAACGAATATCTAAAAGTGACAAATGGAACACTTTTCATTTCCATTAAAAATTATTAAAAATTAAGTATTTACATGATTCGAGTTCTACAAAAAAGCTATCAAGATCTAGACATGAGTAAAGCCTCTACCTTGACTCTGGTTAAGAGAATGGACTAAGCTTTTGTGCCCTGAGTAGTCAGTAATGGCAGATTGTGATATTTGTCCTTGATTTGAGCTGTATTGGTTGTTGGAAAGTCCCCTTGAATTTGAGGGCTGCATAAGGAACAAATCATTGCACAACACGGTAAACCAATCACAGCATTTGCTCTTTGGTCTGGTATCCTGTGTAGTCACAGGGAGAACTCCTGTTGTTCTCTGTGTAGGCTTGGAGGAGGTGTCACGATAGCACTGATGGCAAGTGTTGAGTCATGCTGCAAAGCTGATTCTTGGCTTTTCTTTCAGAGTGAGCCTGGAGGTGAGGAGCAGCGGGAGCCTGGTGAGCATCCAGCTGCAGAGTGCTGATTGCCAAGTGCACAGCAGCAGTGTATAAGCAACCCTCTGGGGCTGAATTCTCTCTGCAGTGAGAGCACGAGTTGGTTTTCTGGGATTCATGTTGAAGCTCTTGCTGAATGCAAAAATATATTGCTGAGGGTATTGCTGCTTCTGGCCAGTGAGTGCCAGGGGGAGTTGTGTAGCCAGATCTAGTTCCTTCAGCTAAGCAAAGGAGTTTGCTCTTTTGGGTTGAATCACGATTTCTGCAGATTACCAGCACATCTATTTTAACTGCAGTTCCCCATGTGTCTACTTGGCCACTGCTGGCACCATGAGGGTAGATGACTGGTGCTTTCAGTCCAAATCTTCACTTACCCTTTTTTAGCATCAGTTTATAGATATGCTGCCAGGATAGTTAGGAAAAAGCTAAGGAAAAGTTTAACTGTGTCAGATGTTAAGTGGATGGGAAAATGCTGCCTAGTCAGATTTTGCCAGTTCCCAGGTTGACCCAGGATACAGGACGAGAGCATGCCTTCCCTTCCCGCAGAAGCCTTTGTGCTGATGGAGTTTGGCTTCTGTTCATTATGCTGGGACATGTTAATTTAATTCCTCCAACCTGCATTGCTCTTGCAGATTCTTCATTGCCACAGGGAGTTCGTATCATTCCAGTTTTCCTAACAGAAGATGAAGTCTCAGTGCTCCGAGACTTTCCAGTGGAGTGGATGACTAGGTAGGGAATGAATTTGAGGCTTGAAGAGGTTTTTGCAGCAAGTGACCTAGCATGTGGCAGCGTGTCCTCACTAGCCGTTGTTAATTGTTTGATCTGACACTAATTCAAACTCTATCACCTGGCTGTTAAGACTGCCTGACGCCTTTTAGGCTGGACAAAATATGTGGTATCTACTGTTGTGAAGCAGCCTAAAGCAAAATTGTTTCTCAAGACCAACTGTGATGTTCTGTTGTTTCTCAGTTCATCATGCTCTGTTTAAAACCCTTGTGCTTTGTGAATAAGGGAGCAACATTTCCAGGGGCCTGYGATGTATGAGGCCCATGCTTTTCACCTATGTCAGAGCTTAGCCCATTCTTTGCAGAGGTAGATGTGCTTTGTAGCAGAGAATAGGTCAGTACTGTTATTAGTAACCCAAAACAGGTGTTAATCAGTAGTTTAATCAACTTTTCATCTCCTGCTAGGTCATCCATGTCCCCAGCAAGTCCTAGAGAAGAAAAGGATACTCTCTGCTCCCAGGTAACTTCAGAATCAACAGGGGTTCCTGAAAACCAAGACCTGAATAGTACCTCTGTACAGGAGTCTCGTGAGCAGGCTTCAAGCACAGCTGCACCAGAAGATGCTCTACAGACAGGCAGCCTTGCAAACACAGGTCCTTTGAAGGACTTCCTTGAACTGGAAGCCAGTACAAAGAACTCTCCAGCTGCAGAACTGAACACCCCAGGCAGCAAAAGCCCAGAGCTGAGTAGAAGAGCATCCTTCTCATCAGAGACACACCTGGAGGAGCTGCCAAGCACTTCCAAACTCCATACTGCTGAATATGCTCAGACTACAGGTTCATCTCTGGAAGGCTTTTTTTTTCTAAACCCTTATGTTCAGGAGCAGGAGAGTCAGAGCATGGGGGAATCTGTTGTGGACTTTGCTATTAAACAGCATAGTTTTCAAAGGTGTCCTGCAGCCAGTGGCAGTCCATCTATTTGCTCTCCTGTTCAAGAACTAAGCAGAAGGAAGTCAAGTGAACAAGACAAGCAAGGGACTGTCAGCCAAAATAGCATCCCTGGRAAAAGCAGTAGTGCAACTGGTGGTAATGTCTGTGGTTTGGATCATCCGACCACTGTTGTACAGCCAGAGGACAAAAGCAGGAGTTGGCTGCCTGCCACAGATGTCCAGGAGAGTCTACCCAGTGACCCAGCAGAGAACACAGGCTGCCCCAGCAGCGGGGAGAGTTGCTCGCCTTTTCAGGTGGACAGCCTGGGAGCTCAGGGTGGTGTTGATTCAGGCAAACAGGGCCAACCAGTTAGGATGAGCTTGTATGTTCACTGCATTAAGGGGCTAGTGCTCTCCCTGCTGGCTGAGGATCACTTCAAAGATGACCAGAGCTCCATTGAAGATGTGGTAAGCAGGAAGACCTTCCAAATCTGCAGATATTTTCTCTGCTGTTTGATTTGTGGTGGTATGGAACAGGGGTTAGAACTGAAAAGTGAGCATTGAATCTTCGTTCCCATCTCTTTCCCAAGGCCATTTGGCTTAGGGGTAGCCACTGCAACCAGAGATATACTGGAGGTTGTTAGCAAACGTAAGGCAGCGAGCCTGAGAGGTGAGAGCATTATTATAGATAACCCCCACAGCCTTTTATTGTCTGTTAGTGCCAATACAGCACTCTTGAACAGAATGTGTTGATGTGACCCTGGGACAGCCCCACAGGCTGCCAAAGGCCTGTGTTGTATTGGGGGTTTGTAGGGAAACCCTGTCGGTTTTATCGTGGCATTCAGAAAACAAGGTTTGTTCCGTGTTGTTTAACCTCCACTTTGTATGTCACAGCTTCTCACTCTGGAAGCATCAGTGAGACTTGTGTCTGGCAGCAAGCTGCAGAAGTGTTTCCCTTCTAAGTGAATGTCTGGCTGTCAATCCTTAGCCTGCTGCTCCTTGGCGGTGCTCTCTCCAGGGGAACCTGTGTCAGGAGCAAAGGGTGCCATTTGGGTGCTTCATACAGGTGATGTACCAGGACAACCCAAAATGACTCCTGCTGCTGGTTTTGTTCCTGTGTGCAGGCTTCCCTGCCCAGCGGTGAGATGCGGTTAATGAGCCGTTTACAAGTGTGGGGGAAGGACATACCAGCTCCCGGCATTTCCCTGTGAAGTATTAGTCTGCAGAGCTGACGCCTGGCCTCTGCCTCTCCCCCAACCAGGGAGCTGAGTCAAAGCTGCAGAGGCCCGTTTGATATGCCAGTTGCCATAGGAACAACCTCATTTCTTTAACTGTCAGACTGGAAGGTGGAGGAAAGCTCAGGCTAATGCTGCCTCCCAGCATTAGTAAAGCCTCAAGGTTACTCTTCTTTCTTCTGAGCTGCACAGGAGCCGGAGGTTGTGCCGGTGACCCCCTGTAAACAGGGGGATGCCACCTCCGTGCAGCGCCGCAAAATCAGCAGAGGCCAGAAGGTGCAGCTTTAGCCTTTGGTGCCAGAGCTGCCTCTGTCTCCTTTTCTGCCCATTTTAAATAGGCTGGCACACGCTGGCTCCCAGTCTTGAACATCTTCTCTGGTGGGGGGAGGGAAAGGGGGCATGCAGGCGTGTGGGAATTGACATTCTTGGGAACTAAAGGTCATTGTTATTTTACATATACCCTCAGCTCTCTGGGTTTTTTTGGTTGTGCCTCCAGTCTGGTAGGCTGGTACTGCAGCTCTACCGTGCTCTGAGGCCGGGGGTGCTTCCCAGCAGCTTGTACGGGTGCAAAGGCTCCCGGAGATGCCAGGCCCTCCCCTGCCTGTCAGTAATCCTGTGTCTGGAAACCAGTGTGTGCTTTACCTCATGTGTTATGTCTGATTTGCCATTRAGAAGGAACGTCTGAAGGATATAGCTAGTGTGTGGAACGCCCTTTTTTACTTCAGGTTAGCCCTTGGCTAGTTACAGGCACACATTGCACATCCTCCTCCCATCAAAAACCTAGGCAAAACCGCCTCTAGGCAAGGTGGGCCCATCCTGGCACAGTTTGTCATTCGGATCATTAAGCCTTGAGATCCAATACATAACACTGGTACACTGTACTTCTTTTGGTAGAGCAAAAATGCAATCAATTTTCCTATATATATTGCCCCAGTTTTCACAAAACCGTGTTCCATTCAGGCTTAAGTTTTTCCACATGCGCTGTCTTCCATCACACGTAATTTTGCTTTTGATCCCATTTTAGCAAAATCTTACTTTTACACAGYTTTAATTTTGACCATGACTGCGTTCCTTCGATCCTGTTCTTCCCCTAGGTATGGGTATTTGTTCTTTCCTAGCAGAAATGTGCTGTATATTCTGCCATTCTAGGAGGCAGAGCTGGTAACTTCCAGGTACTGCTGCTAGCGTCACGGTGGATTTGAGGCGTAACCTCAGCTTGTCTGTTCTTTTGTTTATCTGTAGATTAAAAATGACCCTCAGCTCTCAGGGATGTGAAAGCTCAGTTATAATTAATGTTTGTCGAATACTTTGAGGCCCCTGAATGACACCAAAGAAGGGTAAAATATGCTACTTGTGCAGCTAAGAACAGCAGGACGTACAGATCATCCCACTGGGAAAGCAGTTTCTAATACAGACTTTCACTACGGCGCAGAAATGCTTTCAGACTCAGTTTGTGCGTGTCTTCAGGTCTTATCCCTTCATTACATTGCACGGAAAAGTAAATCTGTTCTGTGACCGGCAGGGTCAAGGGTAGGGTAGGCAATGCCAGCGTGTTGAATGGAGGCTTGATCCTCTCTGTGGCTGAGGAAAGAACATGGACAGGCTTGGGGATTACAGAATTAATCTTCCTAGCACTTGACAGGAGGCAGGTTGCAGCTTGCAAGCTGGAGTYCTCTCCCCTGCCCTGGCCAGGCAGTCCACCCCTCTGCACATTCCTTTTTAGCAGCAAAGGGATGCGTTTTCCTATTGTGGCTCAGGGCAGCAATCCTACCTGCTRAAAGCTGTGTGAAGCAGTATGTTCTTTAGTATCAGCAGAGTAGTCTGTGCACAGTTTTAGAGACTCTCATTCAGAGATGCAGTAGGCCTTAACAGGGCCAGGATGGCTTTATTGCTAAAAGTCTGGTCAATAAAGTAGTTCGGCTTTTACGTTATTGCATTGTTTTGGGAATGTGTTGTTCAGGCCTCCATCTGGTCCCTGCTGGACCTGTCATTAGCGCACAGGTGAGGCTGTGCCACTTGTTTTCCTCTGATGATGCCCCAGTGCATGGGCTGCAGACTGGAGCTAGCTGGAAATTCAGAAGGGAGGCCGAAAGCCCATTCTTCTTACTTAGGCGCTGGAAGCTAAAAGGAGATCTACTCTTGTATTGAGAGGGTGCTGCATGAAACACTGCAGGCAATTAAATCCAGTCCAAGTCTATAAAACTTCACCCTATGTTATACTGTGTTTCTGGTATAATAGCAACTGGTTTCCTCTAAGTCAAAAAACAAAGGAATATTCCATGCTGCCACTGAAAGTCATGGACAGCAGGCTGTGAAAATGAGCCCTAGAGAGTAATATTTCATAGTGAATTAATGGAGTCTTGCATTCTCCTGTAATTAATGGCGTCAGATGGTTTAATGGCTTATTTTAAGGCTGTATCGCCCTTTTCTGTATCCCTGTCGTACTGACTTGTGTGCTTTCCTCTTTGCCCAAGTTACGCAGCGGTTCCTGGGTGGGAACCTGGGTGGCAGCAGCAGCAGCAGAGTGTGAAAAGGTCTAGCCCTGCTGTCAGTCACGAGAGCTCTCTCCAATACCTCCTTGGAAGTGTCTGCTGCATAGGGCATGGGTATCTGCTCTAACACTTGCCTTTTTTTTGCCCTGTCTGCAGTACCAAAGCAGTCTGGCTTCTCTAAATGGCCTTGAGGTTCATCTGAGGGAGACTTTGCCCAAAGACGACTCCTCTTTCGCCAAGGCAACCTACAGTTTCATTCACTATGACTGCATTCAGAATGTACTCACAGGTAAGTCTTCGTCTTCCAGAAGAGCAGTCTTTTCAGAAGAGGAATTCAATATRAGAACAGGGTTTATTGTAACCTTTTCTCATGTTTCGCACAATTTCTCTGAAACATTGCTTGCTAAGTTAGTATAACTTACCCTACGAAGTGGCCTGGATATAAGGTCCTATTGAGAAAGATTTGTCCTGTGCGAGTTTGTAATCTGCTCAAGGCTGGCTGATCGCAGTTGTAGCTTGGATCAGAGCCAGAGGCTGTTGGGAGATGGAGGCTGGGCAGCTGCCACTGGCACTTCATTGGGAAACATGTTGCTTGGGGTTCTGCTAACTGCTACGTCCAAGGACAGGACGACAGGGCTTGAAATCCACTTCGCCCCCGGCCTCCCCTCTCCCCCGACTTCATTCATCCCTGATGGTAATGCCTTTTGWCCCTCAGTGCAACAGAGTGTTTGTCAGTCGTTTCTGGCTACAGGAAGCAGATGGTAGCCAGCAATTTGGAGAATGCTATCTTAGATTGATGGGTAGACCATAAACATGCAGAAAGCCCCATGCAAGTGTTGCTCCAGTTCATTCTAATGCTTCCCTTTTTCTGGCAGCCTCACAGGCAGTATCCCGGCACTCTCCAGCTTAGAAGAATCACTTTAGGGAAAGAGAGAGAAACCCCAGTGATTCTAGGTAACCCATGTCTTAGGCCTTCCTTGTCACCCCTCTGATCTATGTACTCATGGGGAAAAGCACACCAGACTTTTTGTTTGTGCATGGCTGAGCAAAATCCGAGCCATTGRCAAATTTCATTAACATCACCCTGGGACTTAGGGTATCGCCCGGTCTCTGTTCTCCCACAGTTCCTGAATGTCTGCAGTCCAGAAGCCTTTCCTCGTCAATAAAATGGGGGCAGAMTGCTTTATGGTGGGCTTTAACACATCCTCTTCATTCCCGTTCTGCAGCCAACCTGCCTCATACACCTGGCCCTATGGATCGGCACTTCCTGAGAGCTGCTACGCTGATCCACTCTGACTTCAGTCACTTTCCAGATGTTTCAGAAATGATAATTAGGTAAGATCTGTTTATAACTTCCCCTCTCTTCCAGGCACAAGATAGTTGTATAGCACACAGAATAGGCAGGTTGGGGGAACCCCTTTTCTAAGTCTTGGTGAGGTTTGGCATGTGCTATAATTGCATCACTATCTCTTGTCAAAGGCCAGTCATGTCACCTTTTTTCCTGAAGTTTGCTTGTTAGATGTAGGCTGCTTGATATTCTGCCTGTAGGTTGATATGGGTGTTGCGAAGCTAGAATGGCACCCACACAAGTGAGTTGAAGGCACAGCTGAGTTGTGCCAAGGGTTTGGATTAAGATATAATGTTAGAATGTTGCCAGTTCCTGGCACCATAAGGTTCTAAGATGCAGTTTTAAATATAGCTGTTCCTAATAAATTTGTGTCTCGGCTGGGAGCCAAAGGCGCCCAGAATTGGCAACCTAGATTTTGTTTTCTTGCACGGCTTGTTGGGTTGGAAACACACTGTAATGTGCGTGGCAAACTCAATTGTAATGCGCCAAGCAAGATGGTCTTATCACAGTCAGAGCCTTTCCACACGGCAGCAGCTAAAGTTGATCTTGTGCTACAGCACCCACCCTGTTTCTGTAACTGATCTCCAGCAGGGTGGTTATGTTGTGTGTGCTCAGAGACTCTGCTTGCCTGGCCGTGCTTGTTTGCCCACTATGTGATGAGCTAAAGGTGATTCTGGGAGTTAATCTGTTTCACTTCTCTGACACTGCTTGCCAAGGGAATGTGAATCATACACTTTAATGCTGGAGAACTCCTTGTTTAGCATTAGATTGACTGGCTCTTTAAATTCAGTGCTGGGTAAGCTGGCATATTTTGTGTTACCCCAAAAAAAGCAGCTTCATGTGGGAATCAGACTGAGTAACAAGATGACTAAAACTGCTTTATTTTATGAAGAGTTGTCACAGAGTGTTGTTGGCAAACATATCAGTTGCTACTTTCCTCTGTCAAGGAGAAATGCAGGGTCCTTCGCTATGTTCCCTCCTCTCACAGGTAAATGACTTCAGGCATCTTGGTTACAATATCTCACTCGTGTCTTAGATTCATTACACATGAGACTAGATAACCTCATATGGTTCCTGCTGCCAGGGTGCTGTGCTGGGACTTGCTTATGGACAGCAGCAGTGAGCGTGCTTCCTCCAGGAAAGGAGGGATGTTACATATGAGGAATATTTAGCTCTTGAGGTACTGGACTTCTCTGCCAGCGATGGAAATACTGAGAGGGTGGCCATACGCATAGGTATTAATGCTGCTGAGTGGGTCCCAGAAGGTGAGGTGGTTGATAGTTTCCCTGTTACGATGCCAGGACTCCTGAGAAAAAGGGTCTGGTTCCCTTCTGCCAGCCCTTCTGGCAATACATTGCACAGTTTTGTTGCCCGTTTTAACTCTGTGTATCTTTGCTCTACTGAAATAGTCCTAAAGTTCCTCTAGCTAGTGGGATACCAGTGCCACAAAGATCCCAATGCCCAGCCCCCAGGCTGGTGATCAGTATGTCCTGTGAGTAGAAGGGGATCTTGCACAAAGGAAGTTCTTGCTCCTGACTGTTGCTTTCTTTCCTATCCTGCTAGGAATGCCTCCACTGCCATATATGCCTGCCGGAATCCTGTCCAGGAGACCTACTTCCAGCAGCTGGGCACTCCGCTCCGCAACTCGGGTGTTCCCAACCCTCACGACAGCGCATTCAGCTTACCAAGCAAGGCCAAGCAAAAGCTGCTGAAGCATGGAGTGAACCTGCTTTGAACTGATGCACTGAGGCAACCTGTCTCAGCCTGTGCTAAAAGTTAGTTCATCTCTAGTAAGCAAAATCTCAAAGCCGTTTATTCTGTTGGAGGCTTTAGGCTCTGTGCTAAGTCTATGGGGTCTCCATTCTGCCTTGCCTTGGTGAAGGAGCACTCTTACTGCCCTGTGCCTGCAGCACGTTTTGTGCTAGTGCGGAGTATTGTGGATGTTAACTTACCAAAGACTGAGGATAGAAAATAGCTGTGTTGGGATGCTTGGTTTACATTCACTATAGGACTGTTCATACTACTGTGCCCTCACAGGCAGAGCCTCCTGCCTTGACCTAAAGTAAAACCATTTTCTTGCTCTAAGCTACACAGGATGCCAGGTCACTGTGCAGTACTTGTTTTCAGAGATGTCAGTCAGACATCTGCCTGGAGTTCTGTGCCTACACTTGCCCTGGTCAGACTTGGGCTTTATTTATACCCCTTGGGCTTTATTTATACCTCTTAATCTACAGAAATGATCCCCTGCCGCAATGTAATTCCTTCCTTGAATTAACAGAGGCTGCATGTTCTCAGACTAACTGGAATAGAACATGTGCTGCAGAACTAATAATCCTTCTATAGTAGCCATCAATAGGTTTTTATACTGTAGCTGAACCTGGGAGATCCTTGTCCCTCTGTGCCTATTCAGAGATTGTGCAGTACGCTGTTGCCTTCCAGACTCCCCACCATATGCAGAAAGGTGCTGTAACCTGCTGGCCTCCCATAGGGGCCTTGATGGTGTTGCCTATGAGACCGAATGCACTACAATCCTGCCTGCTCCTAGGCCTTCTGCTTCCTCCCCTCCCTTCTCTGCAAGTACGGTTGTTGGAGAACCTTGTTTCACTTCCTTGCTCTCTTATTGCTTGRTTTGTCTACTCTCTGTTGACAGAAAAGGCAACTGGGAGCTCCTTAAGCTAATGGGACGAAAGAGACTTTTTAGCTCCTCTGTGGCTGTTGTCTTTCTGTGTAAAGAGACAGTACGTCCCCTTTCAGCAGCTTGGGGTGGGGACTGGCACTGAGGGCTGCTTAGACCTGAGAGATGGACACTTGCCATCTGACAGTGCTGTATGTTTCAAAGACTGCTGCTGGTACATACATACACATCACTGTAACTGAAAATAAAGTAGAGTCCCCAAGAYTCATTTGTCCAAGGCCAGAGTCCCTCTTACTGCTTGGTCTTCTTGTTTGTGATTCCTGTTGTGGGGGGTTGGATTTGGGTGACCCACATCTGCTTGTTAGCTCCTCTCTGAGAGTGAGTGCCTGTACTGGTGGGTTTGAAGAGGCAGTGCCTGTTCACAGGCCAGTGCACAAAGGGGTGTGTGAAGAAGAGAGCTAAAGATAGATGTGTTACTGGCTTTGCTGTGAATTTTTGAGCAGGGCACCCCCRGGAGTTGGACAAGTTACCATCCTCAGAGCTTCTTGTTCCACTCTGGCAGCTGGTGATTCCCTCTGCAGGTCTTAGCCGGGGAATTCAGTGGACTCCAGGGGAAGATTCAACTGCTTGCTCATGGGGAGGCTGGTTATTGGTTACCTTTTAGCTTCCAACTCTATCAGCTGATAAGATGTTTCAGCAGGCAGTAGAGCTGTATGGCTCCAAGTGCTGCTCTGCTCCCTGCTGATGCTGTCCTCGTAATGGGGACAGTGGGAGTGGAACTGCTCTGTGGGGAAATGCCATCCGTTGCCTGTTGGCTAATAGCAGCATGGATGTGATACCTCATTGAAAAGCCTGAGCTACAACCATCCAGGAGACGTCCTGGCTCAGTGATGACTGATGCGAAAGAGGGCACAGAGTTAAGGCGCTGCTTCCCCCAGTTATGAACCAACTGCATGCTGTTTCAGTTCTGGAGTGCAAAGTAGAGAA
Source organism: Apteryx rowi (assembly GCF_003343035.1). Lineage (NCBI taxonomy): Eukaryota > Metazoa > Chordata > Aves > Apterygiformes > Apterygidae > Apteryx > Apteryx rowi. The sequence goes on from NW_020447952.1 coordinate 72,053, forward strand.
GCATCGTGTAGGTGAGGAGAAGGCAGGAAGAAAGATGGTTGCGTGCTCTAGTCCTTTTGCAATGCTCAGGGCTCCTCTGACATGCTGAGCCAAGAGGCTCCCACCTGTGATCGATTAGGTGCGGCTCTACCTCCTGACACCAGGCACGTGTTAATCACGGCACACTCAGCAGCCCTGATCCAGAGACTCTCTGCAATGCTCAGGAGGCAAGGAAGTGTCCCATCTGCCAGAAGGAACAGCGTGACAGCAAGCGGAGCTGCTAGGCAGCTCCAGGCTGCTCTGCTTTCCTGAGGGAGATCCTGCTGTCTCCTAGCTGGCTGTTTTGGGAAGTGGTTGTGTGCTCTATGAGGAAAAACTAAAAAGTTGAAAGAAAAGCCTGAGAGGGACAGGAGGGAGTTTTGGCACAGCAGCAAAGCACAAAATAGATACTTTTGCCTGCTGTCTTCAGAAATCTTCTGCTACAATCTGCTATGCCGTCTGTCAAGAGTGGAACTGCTGGGATGGCTTCATTTTATTTTACTTCTTGAACTACATCTGGCCACCAAGACCAGTTTCAGTCCTTTGAGTATTAAGAGGAACATTGTTTTGCGGTAGCACAGCAAAGCACTCCAGGCTCTTGACTTAATGACTGTATTTTGTAGAAAGGATATTTAAAAACTGGTCATGTTCATATATAACAAGATGAAGAGCAGCTGCTGCACTGGCTGTGTCCTGACTGACCATGCAAGATTGCCAGGAGAAGGCTGCTAATGAGGGGCAGAGGCCTCATGCTGAGCGATTTCTTGCATTACCAAACAGGCCTTGTGCTTTGGGTGATGTCGGGCATTGGTTTCAGGCAGTTCGACAGCAAATGTTGTTTGGCAGCACAGCATCCTCTGTTCCAGAGCTCCCCCTGATCAAGGTGCCTGCTGCCCTTGATGTGTCAGTGCAGGGACCTGGAAGCATTTTCCAAAACTGTTTTTTTGGAAGACTCTCCTGCAAGCTGGTGGCCCTTCTGCTGAGCTTGGATAATGTGCTAAATTAGTGTGGTAAGCAGGTCTGTGGCTCTGTTTCTCCTGCTGACTGTAGTGTGTCAGGGTTATCGGTGATAGTCCCTGCTGCCTCGGGCACAGGCAATGTTGCTGTAATCTACAGCTTGTGGCAAGCTGGTTGGCTTTGCAGTGAAGTGCATGGACCAAAGGGATGTGATAAACACAGGGAGATTCAAAGCAGATATTCCCTGTGCTCCTTAACAGCATGGCTGCTAATGGACTGCTGGTGAGATCCTGGACAGAGAGGCTAAAACTGGTCAGGACAGAAGTGGGCTTGGACAGAAATGGACAGAAGCACCATGGGGCCAGATATTTTAAAGCACTGTCCTTGCTTACTGTATCACTTGCAAACTCAGCCCCGCTGCGCCCCTTCCTCCACCCCCAGAGTTCTGTCTTTGCTACACTTTTCTCCTTGCTAGCAAACTAGCAAGCTGTGCAGAGGCCTCAGCAGGTTGGGGCCAGCTTAGGTAGGACGGATCCAAATCCTCAGTATTTTGCTTTATCCTGGAATAGTTACACATGCAGGCAGAGCCCATTCTGTTTTCAGCACAAYTGTTTATTGATAATCTTTGCTTATCCACTGTATGAATGTTACCAAACTGTAAGACAGTTAACAAGCCAGCCTGCTTCCTCAGATTCTGTTCCAAGTAGTCAATGTGTGTAGAAATCATGCATTTCAGATATTCTGTAACAAGACAGGTGTAAAAAATATTTCAGATGTATTTGAAATCTCTGTCTTATCTTGCAATCTAATCACTGAAAAATCTGTGTAGAAATCGTACTGGACCTGGGCTGGGTTACCTCCCTGGCACCACGCTGGGAAGTGAATGATCCCAAGACCCTTGCCAAGGCAGCTGCCTCTTGCAGTTTTCTAGCCTATGCAGCTGCTTTCCAACCAGAGGAGCAAGTATGGCGGTGAGCATCCGTGACATGCTGTGCTTTAAGTATAGCATGTTATAAACTAGCTGGTAGCTCTGTACCCAAAACCCCCCAGACAGACCTTGAATGCTGGGACAGACTTTGAGAAAAGCATGGTGGTTGCTAGGTGGGCAGGACTCCTAGAGGTAGGTGGAGGGCTGTTTCTCTTGTGCTGCAGAATTAAATGCCCCCTACCTTTGAAAACCCTCCCTTGGCTGTCAGGTATTTTGGAGCTGCCTCCCTCTGTATGCTCGCTCTTGCTGTAGGTAAAGAAGATCAAGAAGCGGAAGGAAGTCTGACCTCCTCCCTCTAATGTCCTTTGTCTACAGAAAAACAAAAGCTGTACTCTGCATTTCCAAACAAGCTTCCCTGCCTCTTCAGGGGCTTCCCAGCCTTGAGTTGTGAAGATTGAAGGTTGCAGATAAAGCGAGGGGATTTAGGCAAATTGATAAAGCTTTGGTCAGATTACAGAGCAGGGCTTGCTGTGTAGCCGTCCCCTCGACAGGGTGTACGTCACGTGCTCTCCTGGGCTTGCTGCCTTGCTCTGGCTGCCGGCACTTCCAGCTGCATGGAAAGCATGGGAAACGGCATTTTGCTGTTTTCTGCATCCAGAGTGACAAAATGATTTCTCAAGGCAAAAGGGCCAGGGGCCGACACGTGCTGGGTCCTTCTGGGCAGCCCTGTGGCACTACTCACATGCTAGAGATAAAGCGGGAGCCTCTGGCCCCATGTGCAAGAGCTCTCTGTTGGCAGAGCACTGCCCTAATTTTGCCCTGGTTTGCCCCCAGCCTGAACGGCCCCTGCCTCGAACGTGCTTTACGCGCAGAGCGGCAGCGAGCCTGCTGCAGCCCTCAGCAGCCCCGTCTGGCTGGCTGCAAGGTGACTGCGAACGCGGACAAAGGCAGGCTGAGTGCAGCGCTTCACTGTTTGGCTGGTTCACTGTTTTTATGCGTGTGTGTGTGTTGTTCTTTTGATGACCACGAGAAATTTCACATTATTACATTCAAACATACACCCTTGGTTTTGTTAGTCTAATTCTGAACACTGCAAAACACAGTAGCAACATAACACGTACTAGAGTAGTACTGCATCTAACCACAGAGTGAAAATAATGCACTGTCATGTTGGAAAAGAATCCCTGAAGCAAATGATGGAAAGAAAGAGATGGGGAGTTAATACAAGTTGGAAGTTTCCATTTACAAGAACCCAAAGGAGGGAAGAACCCAACACTGTATGTGCTGTGAGAAAGCTTTCCGTGAGGCAGGCTTCCAAGCGTGGAGCTGGACCTGCGGCGGGAGCTCAGTCAGCCAGGCCCGCCGGGCCATTCGACTGCCCTCGAACCCACGACATCAAGGCAGTGTGCTCATCGTCCTGGAGCAAAGATAAAATCTAGGGCTTGGCGCTCAGCAGCTGCAACGTTGGGGTGCCACAGATCCACCATGAAGACCACGCGGGGGCCCTCCTCCGGGGGACCTGGATGGGACACAAGAGCTTGGTGAGACGGGAGCTCGCAGCAATGAGGTGTCTAGGTTTCTCTCCTGCCCTGCTCGCATCAGAGACCTGCGCTCACCCTGAGCCCATGCGGGGGACGGCCTCTGCACCACCCGAGGAAGCCAGGAGCAACGGGGAGCTGGGGCGTTCGGTGAGGATGCTGCAACGCCCCCAGGGCAGGTACGTGCGCAGAGCCACAGGTCCAGGCTGAAGCAGCTCAGGGCAGTCGCGTGTGACATACAGCCGCTCTGTTCGTGCATGCCAGGGTCCCTTCTTTGGAAGCTCGACTCCTGGCATGTAAACAGGCCCCCCAGTGCTGCTTTTTGCAGTGAGTCACGAAGGTTTCCCACGTCAGGGCAGCAGGCACGATGACACTGGGCTTGCTGTTTAAAGACAGCTTTCATTCCAGCTCTGTCTCAGAGCAATGACTCCGCTGTGCTATTCTGGCCTTCCCTATCCCCACAGCTCTGAAATAAGCTGCGTTTCCCAAATCCATAGCAGAGTCTATGTGGGAGCAGCAGCTTTTGTTCTCCCACTCTCTTCACACGTTCCCCTGTGTAAAACAGCTCTGCTTGATGCTTTTAAGCCATCAGCAACTAATGCTGGTTAATCCAGGAGAGCTGAAACAGTACAGCCTCTAGCTGTGAGGGAGAGGGACAACAAAACAGGCCAGTGTTGCTGCTTCTTCCCACCTGCAATGCTGCGTTTACCCAGGGAAGCATGAATTCTGTCCACCTGAGGTCACAGCCACCAAAAAGTTTAGGATGACCTAAGCTCTAGGAAACTGGAGGGAGCCTTGTGGAAAAGGCCAGACCAATTGCAACCTAACCCAGAGGGTGGGAGAGGTGTCAGATGGGTCCAAAGCTACAGACAGATGAGGTGCGTAAGGGACCGCCTGTCCTGAGCACCGGCGAGGACTTGGGGCGTGACAGGCGATGCGGAGTCTGCCTTTGCTGGGTCTGGATTCTGGGATCCGGTGAAGCTCTTCTCCCTCCCTTGGAGAGAAGGGCCTCTCTGGCTCCTCGCACGCTGGTCCGCTGCGACGCAGCGATGTGTGCAAGGGCGTGAGGATGCTGTGGCCGTCAGCAGTAGTAACTGAGCAGCCTTGCAAAGCTCTGGGGGAAGAGGGATGCCTTTTGTGCTTGCTGTCATGGCACGGAGAGGGCCGCGAGGCACCCGTGCTGCACTGGCAAACGTTTGTGACACTACTGCATGGCCGAAATCAAATTGCAGACTTGGAAGAGAAATGAGCCATAGGGCAGGCTGAGGAGAGGACTCCAGGAGGTCGACTGGGCAAAGGGGACTGGGCAAGCTCTGCTAACCTGAAACAGCAGGGAGCACTAGCAATGTGTGTGTCCTGGCAGTGCCAGGAATGGGGATACTGCCTTCCTTGTACTTTGGACCCTGGTACAAGCCAAGGGCATCAGCRGTCCAACCTGCAAGGGATCCAACTGTCTCCAGGCCCTGCAGACATCTTGGCAGGAAAAGGGGCTGTGCACAACTCGTGCTGCTTGCGGCTCCTCCCGGGCCCCGCAGGAGCTGGCATCGCGTGAGAAGAGGCTGCGAGGACCTGCAAGCCGAGAGCCAGGATCTGCCAGGAGCTCTGTACGTACCTTCGTGAAACGCAGTGTGCAGGAAGGAGTCGTCAAAGAGCAGGCACCGGCCCTCAGCCCAGCACTGAGGTTCGCCCCCCACCACAAGCTCGCAGTTGCTGGGAGTCTTCAGACCTTGAGGTGCAAAGAGAGAGAGGACAGCGGCGAGTCAGGCAGTGCTGTGCTCCCAGCGCTTGCGGGCCGGGAGCCTGCGGCCAACCCTTCGGTGAGCAGCCCCTTCCCCAGCCCTCCTGCGCCCCTGGTACCCGAGCCGGCTCCCAGCCCCACGTCCCTGCTGAAACCTGGCCCCACGGCAGCCCGGGGCAGGAGGCGGCGCGGGCAGCTGCTCAGCCAGCTCACCCCGATCAGGCTTTGGGCAAGAGACCTGTGCCTTGCAGCACCGCGTCCCGAAACGCGAAGGGAAGGCAAGCTCCGCACAAGCGCCGCGCTGCCGCCGCCGAAGGGCAAAGTGGAGGCAAGGGGGGCTGCCTCCCCCTAGAGAGCAGGAACAGCAGATGCTGAACCAAACTCAGGTCACGGCAAAGTCCAGGGTTCGAAAAATGCAAAGCTGCCACCGCATTTGCAAGCTGAACTCCAAAGCCTGAGCCCTTCCCAGCYGAGCTGATGCACCTCAGCGCCAGCCTGCCCCTGCACAGCTCCCCCCCGCCTGGCTGCTCCCCGGCAGCCCTGTGCCTCGCTGGGGGTACCCYGACGCGCGGAGCATCGTCGGCACGCTCTCCCGTACCCGGCACGGCTGCCAAGTCCCTGGAGTCCGTGAAGCACGGGGCGCGTGGAGGAAGCCAGTTTCCTGATGCGTTTTTCTGGCTCCAGGGCCAGAGGCAGAGAGAGCCTGTGCTCTTATCTCTCTCCAGCACTGCTGCAATTACACTGCCCACTGCAAGGCTAGATTAGCAGGAAAATGCTGCACTGGGACTTGAGAAATGGGCTCGATTCCTGGCTCTGCCACAAACTCCCCATTTGACCTTGCATCATTTCGCATCGTCTGCCTTGTGACTTGGTCACCCACCTGAGACGCCGCAACGGCCGTGCCCTACCATGCGGCTGCAAGGCCAGAAATTCATGAGGACTGCAGAAGCCTCATGACAGGAGAAGCACTGTGAAGGCCCCATGAAGAAGGACAACACCAGAAATAAAATGGGTCTTTTCCTAAAATATTAGCACAAGTCAGGCCAGCGTGGCAAGGGCCGATGCCACTGCCCCGCGCATCAGGAACGTCACCCCCTGCAGAGTTGAGGGCYGCTGGAGCTGATGCAGAGCCCGCCTGCCCTGCGGATGCTGATATGGCTGAGAAAGGGGTCAAGGCTCACGTGACAATGCTGGAAACACGAGCAGAAACGGATTTCAAAGTGATGCCAAAACCAAGTGAGCGCAGCAGGGGCTCCCAGCAGCCCAGGAGAGCTGGGAGAGTTAAAGGCTGGTCTGGTTTTCTAACGCATGCTTCAAAGCCTACGAAAACCAAACCGATTTCCCTGCACAACGGCCTCAGCTGGAGGCGCTCCAGCTGGAAGGAGCGAGCGGAGCAGCCAGGGAAGCCTTGGGAGGAGGCGGCTCGCAGTGCACAGCGTATCCTTCCAGAGCAGTGCTCCCGGGGGAACGCGTTCCCGTCCCTCGGAGGGGCAGGGCTGGCGGCCCGGTTTGCTGCGTGCTCAGCAAAGCGCCGCGGGCGGTTGTGCGGGGGCTTGGGTAAAGCCTAGGGAAGGATTCGGCTGCGCTGACGGCAGGTGCCCGGAGCAGAGGCCGTTCTGGCTTGTCGGAGTGAGCTGGCCCCAGAGGGCTGGTTGTCTCCTACGCGCAGCTGCGTTCTGGGCACAGGAGAGCCGGGACACCGGCACCGAGGGGGGGCATGTCGCCGAGTCCATGAGCAGCCCCGTGGCGTGGGGGGGAAGGAGCACACCGTCACACCTGGGCAAAGCACTGCGTCTTGGCAGGACCGCCGGCGGCCACGGAGCAGGCGGAGGGGGGACTCGGGGGAAACGGGAGGGGACAAGGGAATGAGCCGCATCGCAAGCGTCCCTGGGGCGCCCGTGCTCCCGGTGGAGGACCGTCCTCTCGGCTCTGTGCTGCTGCGGGCGGAGGTCTTGGTCGGAGCCAGTCTGAACCCTGCCCCGCTCGCGCYGCGTTCCCGGGAACCGTGCTCTGCTCTTGGCCACGCCAGCGAGCCGCCCCCGAATCGCTCAGCGCGGACCCTGCCGGCCTAACAGCGGCCGGGGGGAGCTCAGGAGTCCCTGGAGGTGGACGGCCCTCCTGGCACGAGGAAGGGTAGTTCCCGTAGCTCCAACAGCTCTCCGGGACGAGAGGGCTCGCGAGATTAGTTCTGCAGCCCGATTCTCCCGAATAATCAAAAGGCAAGTCGCAGTCTGAGCGTGTTTACCCAGGAGGAGTTGGCTGAACAATTGCTCGGTGTTTGCCAGCAGGGCCCGTGCGGTTCCTCCCCCGGCGCTAGCGGCGTTCCTTCCAGCGCCGCAGAATCCCGGCCATCTGTGCCGCGTGGGCACCGCCATCCCGGGCGCTCCCGCGGAGCAGAGCGGGGCGGCAAGCGCCAGCCCCGCCGGAGGGGATATCCCGGGAGCRAGCCGCGCGCCCCTCTCCCTACCGTGCGATTCGCGGCGCTGCTCTTTGCGCTCGCCTTTCCGGGGTGCTCCGGCAGAGCGCCCCAACGCCCCGGCGAGGGCGAGTGGCTGGATGGGGGTGCACGCGCGGGGAGGCGGCTCGGGTGCCGTAGCAGCATCCCAGGCGGACTCCCGTCCCGGCAGGGCGACGCGGGGGGTGGCTGCGGAGCCGGGATCATTCGGAGACCCCCCGCAGCAAAAGCAGCCCGGTGTCAGCCCCGCGGCAGCTCGCCCCCCCTCGGGTCTGCGGGAGGAGGGGGTGCGAGGCGCCGCTCGCTGAGCGGGGCACCCCGGAAAGGCCGGGCACGCGGCGGGGGCCGCTTCTCCTAGGGAGGCTGCTGCCTCCAGGGGGTGACCTGCCCCGAGCGCCCTTGAGCCCTGGGCGCAGACACGGGAACCGGCCCCACGGATGCAATTAGCGGCTGAACTCGGGGAGCTCTTAGGCACGAGAGGCCGCGCTCCGGGCTCCCAGCGCTTTGGGAACCTGCCGCGGGGACGCCCAGCAAGAAACCACCCCGCGGCGCTCGGCTGCCGGGCGCTTACCTAGGTGGCAGCGGATGCGGATGTTGGTGGGGCCGTAGTGCTCCGCGATGACGGTGCCGGGGCTCAGCATGGAGATGCAAGCGTTCCCAAAGACATTGTTGCCAATGCAGGTGCGAAGGCTCCCGAGCAAACGGTACGTCCGTGGGCATTTCCTGCAGTTCCTGGGCACGCACATGCCCTGGTTCACCAGGTAAAAGGTGAACCACTCCCCGCTGGGCGTGCTGTTCATTTTCCATCCTTGCGGGAGGCTGCAGTTTGAGAAAGCCTTGTAGAGGGTCTCAAACTCGCACAGGATGGTCTGGAAGTTGCGCTCCAGTAACTCCACATCGTGTTTTTGAGCGTCCCGGGAGAAATAGGGCATGGTCGGCAAGTCCGGTAAGAAGAAGACTTCTGGCTTCTGGATGGACGGCCGGCTGTTCAGGTAGCGGCCCTGCTCCCGGATGCCCTTGTGGATCCTGCCCATGCCGGACCAGGAGTAGCGCTTGGCGTACTCCTGCAGGTTGTGGTAGAGTTTCTGGTTGAGGCCGTCGTTGTGCGTGCAGCGCACGCACTCGGGCGAGTGGCAGTACACGTACCCGTTCTGCAGGCCGTTGGCGTCGGCGCCCTGCATCAGGGCGTTCACAGTGACGTAGGCGCGGGGCTGCTCCCGCCCCACGTGGTAGCAGTACCAGACGAAGAGGACCAGGAGGCAGGCGACGGCGGCCAGGGCGGTGGCGTCGCAATCCCGGAAAGACTGGATGCCCGTGGCGATAAAATCCCGGAGTCCGTCCAGGGACCAGCTCCAGCCCATCAGCCACTCCAAAGACATGTTTGTGCAGCGGTGGCGGGGTGCGCGCGGGAGGCCCCGGCGATCAGTCCTCGCGGCTCTCAGGGGCACCCACACCATGCAGGGCGGCCGGGGCGCGGAGCGGGAGGTCTGCCATGGGGGAGCGCAGCCGCGGCAGCCCCCCGCGCGCCGGGGAGCGCCGCATCGGCGAGC
>NW_020447952.1:81401-85058 GCF_003343035.1 Apteryx rowi
GGTGTGCCCGCGCCGGGGTCCCCGCCGACGCTCCGGGGATGCTCATCCTGAAACGTGGTGGTGCTGCGGGGAGGCTCTGGGGAAACAAAGCCGGAGGCGTTAGGGAGGCAGGTTTCCCCRCCGGGCTCGGCGGGAGCTCGGAGCGCGGGGGGGGTGTGGCGTGAGCGGTCCCCTTGCAGGGCACGGACGAGGAGCCCAGCGCCCCGACGCCGTCCCACGCTGAGCAGAGCCTCCAGCCCCCCCCCCAATGCAGCATCTTCCGCGAATGCCCAAATATCCCTAAGTCCCGAAGGGAGCGGGGAGAGCCGGGCCTCCCCCTGCTCTCGCCGCCCTGGGGCCACGTCTCCTCCCTCCCTCGCTCCCTCCCCTCCGCTCTTCCCCGCTATCGCGCCTGAAATCCGGCCGACGAGGCAGCCAGCAGCAAAGCGTGCAACGCTCTCCTAACGGCCCTGCCTGGCAGCACGTGGGTTTATCCTCTTGATCCAAATGCCCCGACACGACTCTTTCCAGAGATGGAGAGCTTTCCACCAGCAGCGGACGGCATCTCCCAGGTGGCCCCGAGCCCGGGAGCTGCGCCGGGCTCCTCCCGTCCAGCTCGGAGCAAGACAGGCTGCCGCGTTCCCAGCACCGGGCAGCGGGACGGGCGGCAGCACGGGCAGCCGGTCCCAGCGGACTGCAGCCGGGCGTAAGGAGAAGACGGGGGCGCGAGTGAAACGCCCGGCTAAAGCCGGAGACGAAGGAGCGGGACGGCAGCGAGCGGGCAAGGGGCTGCGCAGCCCCGAGCGCGCCCACCGCTCTGCTCCCCGCAGGGGCAGGCGGAGCGAGGACCCAGCGCTCCCGGCCGGGAAGGAAGCTCCGGTGACGGCAGCAGGTCCGGGCGCTGGGGGGGTTTCATTGCCTGAAGTTTCCCGGGCTCTGCTGAGGTCTGGGCTTCGCTCCGAGCTCAGGAGAATGGCTCGCAGCCGTTTGTGGGTCCCGGGCACTGAACAGCTCTCCAAAAACCAGAGCCCGTCCTCTCCGCCTGGGCCAGGAGGCCAAATGCTCCGCAAAACAAGCCTCGAGCAGCACGCGCCGCCGCGAGCGGCTCCCTCCCGGGTGCCGTGCCCGCCTCGCCATGCAGGCGCGCGGCGGAGAGGGCGAGGGTCGCTCCCGATGCCTACGAGCAAATCCCGCCTTTAACGCCTCGCACCAGYGGCGCCGCCGTCCCGGCAGCCTTACGGCCAAAGCTCTTTGGAAAGCAGCTGGGTGGCAAGAGGAGAAGGTGCCTGGACTCCTCGTAACCGCGAACGACACTCGCYGGGCTGAAACTCCAGCCTCCTCCGAGCGGCAGGCAAGGCGAGGGGGCAGAGACGGAGGGGAGCCACGGAGCAGCGGGGAAGGGCGCAGAAAGCTGCCCCCCCCCCCCCGCGCTGCCCGCCCCGAGGAAAGCCCTGCAATTACCGACGACGGYGCTTAGAGCAGCTGAGCGAGAGCATCCAGCGGGGAGGACACCACCGTCCCAACAGGCTCTCAGGCCGGGCGCAGCTGGGCGCGTGGTCGCAGCCTGGCACGGGGCACGGAGGGATGCAGGCTCTCACCCAGTTAATCTGTAATATTGCTGTGCCCAAACTGCCCCTCCTGGAAGTGTCCACCGCCACGCGGCCCRGCAGGAGCAGCCAGCCCGGGGCYGGCGCTGGCTGGGAGCCGCGATGGCAAGGTGGAGGCTGGCAGGAGCCTCCATCTAGGAGGAGAGAAAGAAAAGGATGATACAGGTAAGGGGGAGGGAGGCAGATGCAGTGGGAGCTGCTCTGTCATCTGTGTGTGCGCTGACTTAAAGAAGTGGGATGGGTTTATTAGGCAGGGAAGACATCCAAACCCTTCCCTGCCCTCCCCGCCAAGATCCTGCAGCTCGTTAATAAATGTGTGTTTATCTATTGATCGCAATGGTGCCGTGCTTCAGCTGCCTGCGCTCCGGCTGGGGCTGGCCCTGGCTGCAGCCCTCGTGCAGGGCCGGGGCACGGGCAGCTTCGCACCAAGCYGAGCCGGAGGTCTCCGAGGGGGGGGACATCTGCCCGGCCGACCGCCCTCCGTCCTGCTGCCTTGCGGCACGCTGCATGCATGCCCTGCGCCGGGGCACCCGCACGGCACGTCGGAGCCATCTGGAAATTGTAAGGTAACTTTTCTCCGTGCCCGCTGCCTGGCAATGCCTCCAAACACGCTGACTTCTGCAGCCCCGGGCTGCGCTCCGAGGCGGGCACCGTCCCCAGCAGCGCCGGGGTGCCAGAACGCGCCCCGGAAAGGCAAGGCAGAGGCCTGGCCTCCGCTCCCGGCAGAGCAGCGATCAGTATTCGGAGCACGCGCGCGAGCGAGGGTGCTGCTCCAGCACGCGCAACGCTCCCCTGCGAGGGCTGGCGGACGGGGCGAGGGCAGAGCCGCAGCGCCCGGGGCCCGGAGCCGGGGTCGCTCGCTGGCCCCGCGCCGACGCTCAGGACCAGCCCCAACGGGGAAGCGACGGAGCCCCTGCAGCAGCACCCTGCCTCCAGCCACCTCCCTGCGTGTGGGGCGCCCGGGGCCAGCGGGCGAGGGAGCCCGTAGGGATTTGGGCTGCCGAGCCCCGAGTTTTACCGGGGACCCTCCAGGCAGAGCCTCACGCGTGGATCCGGCCCAAGCAGCTTGCTCTTTGCCCGGCACGCACAGCCCCAGCGCAAACTGGTTCAAAACCATCCTCCGGGAGAGGTCGTGCCTGGCTGGGAAACGTCTCCTCCCCGGCAGAGCGGCCCCGCGGCGCTGCCTCGGCTCCGCACGCAGCCCCACGCTGCCGCGGCCAGGACCTGCTGCCGGGGCTGCTCAGTGCCTCCAGCCTCCGGCGCGGCCGCCCGCCGCCGCTCTGCCTCAGTGCCGAGCTGGGGGACGAGCGGGAGGCGCGTGGTGGCCCGAGATCCAAGAAAAGGATCGTCGGCTAATAATAAACAGCAGCGTCAGTCCAAAAGAGCGGAGATCAATTCAGAATCGCGCTGAAGTTGTGCAGGATGTGGAAGCGGGCGCGCAGTGCCAGGCAGCAGCGGCGTTACATAATGAAGCCAGAAAGGCTTCGATGCAGCAGAAAGTTAAAATCCTGACGGCCGAGCAGAGGCACGAGCCTCTCCCGGAGGAGGCAGGTTTCGCCCGGCCCAGCTGGGATCCCCGCGCCGCTCGCCCCACGGCGCCGAGGACGCTCGGCAGGGCTGTCCTTGGCTCGGCACTCGCGGCATCGCCTTCTGGAGCGGCGCAAGGAACCTCCTCTGGATAAACGAGTGTTGGGGTGAGGCAGGCTGTTACTACAGCGCTGGAGCGCGGCCAGGCAGCGAGGGGGCTCCCGCTTCGCCCCTGCCCGCCGCGTGCCCCGTGCGGCGGTGTCACCGGGCGAGCTGGTGCCACCCAGCCCGGCAGCATCGCCCGGCGTGGCGGTGTCACCCGGTGCAGCGGTGCCACTTGGCATGGCGGTGTCAGCCGGCGTGGCGGTGTCACCCGCTGCAGCGGCGTTGCCCAGCGCGGCGGTGTCACCTGGTGCGTGGTGCTGCTGGTGTGACGGTGCCGCCCGCCGTGGCGGTGTCGCCCGGCCGATGCCGAGCCCCGCCTGGCCCCGGGCCGGGGCAGAGCCGAGCTCCGCTCCGCCGGGGCTACCGGCACCGGGACCCC
>NW_020447952.1:85883-137590 GCF_003343035.1 Apteryx rowi
CATCCAGGGAAGCTGGCATCCAGGGAGGCAGGGGATGCTGGCCCCGGGGATGAGGGCATCCAGGGCTGTGGGCATCTGCATGTGCAGCACTCAGGGGGCAGGGGATGCTGGTCCCCTAGGACACAGGCACCCAGGGTGCAGGAGACACTGGCCACCAGGATACGAGCCCCCAGAGGGGCAGTACCCAAGATGTGGGTAGGCAGGAATGCAGCACCATGGACGCAGGCACCTGGGGAATGCAGGTCCCGAGGACGTGGGAGCTCTGGTGGGGGGGGGGTGTACAGGAAGGTGTGAGCTGCCCTTGCTCGCAGCCTGCTCCCGCCGCTCTGGTTCGGAGGGTCCCTCAGTTGGTAAACTGTGGTCTGTCTGCTGACATATTTTCTGGTCCTGTTCACACTGCTACGAGGTGCTTCCTCCTCCAGCTGCGGGGCAAAATTAGGGCGGAGGTTCCTGGGAAGGCATTGGGGTGGAGGGAAGTTGTGCAGCTGCCATCAGACCATCATGAAGCCTCCGTGTTTGGGGAACTCCGTCTTTCCATGAATCCCATGGCCTGTTGGGAGCTGGTGCGAGAGCTGTCCCAGGCCATGTCACGCTGCAGACACGGCCACGGGGGACGGTGCAAGTGCTGCATGTCCTGGGGGCTGGACGGGCATCCCCAGCTGAACCCTCCCCAGATGTGCCGTGCATCTGAGCGGGCACAGGGCAGGCTGCACCGACTCCAAATCGCCCATGGGAGCCGGGCCTGGATACCTGCGCTCTTCTGGAAGGAGCCCAGCATGTTGTGCACAGACCCACGGGGCCACGCGGGCTGCGGCGCCTCGTGGACCAGCCTCGCACGCCACGGCAGAGTCGGCGCCTGGGGCTTCCCTTCGAGAGCCCGCAGGCAGCGGGGGCAGGCGCTGCAGAGCCACACTCAGCCACAGCAGTGTTTCTCTAACAGCCAGATCTCAGCGTTTGGAGAAGACAGACCGTTAATGCAGCCGTCTCCATACGCACTTCTCTCTGGCTTGTTCAGCCATCCCAAGGGGGTCAACACAACCGTCTCCCCATATGTTCTCCTTTTAAACTGATCTTGGATGCTTCCAGGCTTTGGCACTATGGAAGAGAAGAAACTAACTTTGCAGGTTGGCTGTAGAGCAAGTAAAATCTTTATCAATTTGGACGTCCGTTAACAACTCTTAAGTGCTGGCAGAGAAACAGTTTGTCTTGAGCTTTTCTGCTTCCTGTTTGCTTGCTTTTTCTTTCCCAACCCATTTCCTGTTCACCCACGCTAATACTGTCAAATCCAGGGGGCCCAGGAGCCCCAATTGCCCAAGGCCAGACCCCCCTCCACCGAGCTCCCTGGCACCAGGGACGTTTGGACCAGCTGCCTCCCGGAGGAGCCCCTGTGCCGAGCTCGCCGGCAGCACGGTGCTGCCCGGGGCAGGCTGCCACGTGTGCCACATTGCACACGTCAGTGCTGCGAGTGGGCAGAGGGCTTGCTAAAAGCCTGCTGGTTTTGCTGGTGCATGGACCGGTCTGGACATCCAGTGCCTGCATGCTGCAGGTAGCCAGATTGCATCGCCTTCAGTCACTGCCTGAGCTCTGTTTTAGAAGTAAACCGAGATCTATCTGTGCACCCTCTCAGACGTACGTGCTTGCTCCAAAGCAGCCTCGTCCCTGGCTGTTGGAGACCTGAGCTGCACATCAGTTTCTGTCTTGCCACATTTTTGCCTCCCTTCTCTATTCCTGCTGTTTTCCTGTGATGGGATTGCTCCTGTGGACGCTTTCTCCATCCCCTCACCTTCAGTTTGTTCCTGCGTGTCCCCAAAAGGGTTTTTTGTTCCAGGGTGAGAGGATGGTGAGTTTATTCCTGCTCTTACCCCAACCTTTCGCAGCCCCAGTGCTCCCCTCCTGCCTGCCCATGGCCGACAGCGCGTCCTTCTGTCGACGGTCATGCTGGCTCTCGGCGCGGGGCCCTGGACCTCACCGCCTTGCTCCCTGGCACTGGCAGGGCTCTGCCCGCTCCGCTCTGCCGCCCGCGCTTCCCCGGGTCCTGCCTGGGCTCTGCTCCTTGGCTCTCCCGCTCCTGTCTTCTCCTCTGCGGGACCAGCCGCTCCTCTCGCTTTCAGCTTCCTTGCTAGATGCCGCCCGGCTCCCTTCACCCTCCAGGGCAGCAGCCCCCCCTCGACACCGGGGCCCTCCAGCAACCAGCCTGCTGGAGCCGCAGCCCCCAGCGCTCGTGGGGGGAGGAGGAGCCCGAGGGCCGGGCCGCGTCCCACCTCCCCGGGTGCATCTCCCCTGCAATGCTAAGCCCATCGCACGCAGCAAGAGGTTCCTCGCAATGCGCCCTGCACCGCGCCACGGGCTCGGGCTCGGCATGTGCCCACGCCGCGGGCACGAGGACCCAGCGCCTCCTCCCTGGGCGCCTCAGAAGGGCAGCAGTAACGTGGCTGAGGGTTAATTTTGCTCTCAGCCTCCTCTCATTTTTATTCTTTGCCTGCCTCTCCTCCATCCTATCAGCTCCTCTCCTCTCCCTTTCGGTCCGGGTTTGGCAGCAGCCGTGATTCACTGCTGCCTTGGGAGCTCCGGGGAGGGGACGTCGTTCCTCTGCGTCAGCYGCACACATCCTGGGCTGGGAGCCCCGGGACCGGCTTTACGGCAGTGCGGGCACAAATGCGGCCTGCCAGCACGGAGGAGGCCGCGGGAAGGAGCTCCGAGGCCACAGGGCAGCTGCTCGCGCTGCTCTCAGCCAGGGGGGCAGAGGGCTGGAGAAAGCACCAGCTTCTCGGGGGCTGCAAGTGGGGAGCACGGCGGTTCCCGTGCAGCAGCAGAGGGGGATCCAGGCCTAGGGGAGCGCCCGGCTGCGCTCCTGGCTCGAGGGATTCCTTCTCCCTTTTCCTGACACTGACTCCTGGGGCAGACACCTCCGAGCGGCCTCCCTCGAGCCGCTGCCAGGAAGCGGCTGCAGCCAACAGCGCTTGCCCCGGGCCAGGGCCCAGGCTGGCTGGCTCGTTCAGCATGGTGCTGGGGCAGGGTGCTCCCAGACGGCTCCTCCCGACTGTGCTTCTGCGCGGAGAAGACCCCCATGGGCGCAGGCTCCTGCTTCCTGACTCCCTCCCAGACCAGCCTGCAAGAAATGCAGCGCTCAAGTGCATTTCCTGTAGGCCGGGGCAAGGTGCAGGAATGTCTGAGCGTGGCTTTATCACCCAGTCCTGCCTCCCTCCCAGAGCAGATCCACCTCCAGGCTCTGCTGGGCTCCGCTCCGGCAGCGCGGAGCCCTGGCTCTCCCTTCTCTGCTCTTGCTCCAGCCCGAGGCTGTTTCCTGGCCATGCACTACAGGACACTAACGCAGACCCCAGCGAGCTCTTCTCCGCTGACGCGAGTGACCGCAGGTATCCAGCGGCGAGAGGCTGCTGCTTGCGTCTCGGCCCCTGGATGATTTAACATCGCCATTAGCTGCGAGCCGGAGGGCTGAGGATCAGCTGCTGCTTAACCCTCCATCTTCCACTCCGATACAGCAGGGCTCAGCGCGCCGCCTCTGCTCCCCCCGCAAAGTGGTCTTTGGCTCCTGCTGAGAAATAACGCGGGAAGTGGGAAACGCAGCCAGGGAGCAGCCGCGGTGGCCTCCGGGGCTGCGGAGGGGGCAAGGAGCCTGGCGGCCCAGTGAGTACGTGACTGCCGGGGAGCGAGCGCGGCGCCCTCCCGCACAGGCTGCCGCGGGGAGCGGGGGACTAATCGCTGTCACTGCTACGCCCAGGCAAAGCTGATGCGCGGCACAAAGCGAGAGGCTGGAGATTGGCTCCTGCTTTGCGTCACCAAGGAGAAATGGGAGCATAAAGAGTTTTTTTCCCTTCGTTTTTATTCTCTCGTAATCGCTGTCCAAAAATAACCCGCGCTTCCTCCCTGGGGAGGGCTCTGCATTAGAGCCTCGGCTCCCTCACCCCCCCTGTGCATTAGCCTGACAGCTGCTAAATGAAGCTATTATCTTATGCCACATCATAACCTTTTATCAAAGCACATTTCCAGAGCGCCCGATTACTTTATTGGATTGTGCGGGGAGGCGCCTGGGTGCACAGGAGGCCCCGGGTTTCCGGGGCAAGGCGGCGGGTGCCGCGGGGAGAGGGCATTTCCCCGGCGCAGCGCAGGGTGCTGCACGTCGCTGTCCCTCCAGCCCTCCGGACGCCGGGGCAGGTCCCCGGCACGGTGCCTTCAATTCCTCGTGGAAAGGGGGGGGCCTGGAAGCAAACTCCGGCAGCAGCAGCAGCAGCTCGGCTCGCGGAGGCTCCCGGCGAGCAGCTCGGGACACGCCGCCGCTCCGTGTCCCGGTGCTTCCCGAGCCTGGCGCCGAGACGAGCCCCGGCTGGATGCGGCCGCCCCCGCGGCGGCTGCACGGCGAGGCCGGGGGGGCCCCGGGAGGCCACGCGCGGCGGGTGGGCTGGGGAACACGGGCCGGGGCCGGGCTGGGGGTGCCGAGCGCAGGAGCCTGCACGGGGAGCCTGCACGGGGACCCTGCACGGGCCCGGGCTCCCCTCGCCGCCGGGCTGGGGCGGCAGCGGGGCTGCCTCGCAGCGTGGTTTGCTGCCCCGCTGTGGATCAATCCTGAATAACCAGCACCGAGAGCAGCGCGCTGGCGCTGCCCGGGGAGAGGGTGGAAGCAGGAAGGGTTTATCGGGACACGGCTGCTCCTGCCACCCGTAACCCTGCCCGGCGCTGGGGCTGCGGCGGCCTCCCGCCGGCCGGGGGGCGCGGGCGGGCTGCAGATGATGTGCTGCAGATGTGCTGCAGATGTGCTGCGCGTCCCGCGAGTGCCAGCAGTGAGCTCCCCCACAGCCAGCCGCTTCGGCGGGGTCTGGGTGCTGCCCCCCATCGCTTTCTGAGCGCCCCCTTCCCAGCCCCCTTCCCTGGCGCTGCCCGCTGGGCCGGCTGCAGGCAGGACGTGAAGGACGGGCAGAGCTGGTCTGGCAGCACAGGGGGGTTTCCACTGCCTGAAATCCTTCCCTGGCACTGAAATTCAAATAAGCGGCAGAGGAGAGGGTGCAGTTTACCTTCCAGGAAATTAAGCAAACCCCCCAGGCACGTTGCCGCAGAGGCTGGTCCCCACTTGTGACATGCAAACCCGCATGGCGCAGGGGGCGGAGGGGAGCGATGCTGCACCGGAGCAGCGGCGGCTGCCAGGCTCCCCCAGCCTCGGCGAGAGACCCCTGTCCCGCACGGACATGCTGGAGGGTGAGCTGAGCCCAGAGCCCGGAGCGTGCAGCAGGCCAGGCCGTTGGGCTGCCTGTGGTTCAAATCCCTGTGAACGTAATTCGGGCAATTAAAAAAACAGAACAATTTGTATTAAGGTTATACTGAATGCTAGAGCTTCCCACGGAAGTACTTCATCATGTTCAAAAATATTTAATCCCAGCAATTTTCACATTGTTCTTATAAAAACAGACATGTATGAAGGGAAATGAAATGCTTAGTACATTTTTGGCACATTTTTTTGTTTTTTCTGTTTTTTTTTTTCTTTAACCTTTACAAATTACAAACACACATTCATTGTTTTTAAAGGAAAAAAACTAAGTCTCAGCTGTACACTGCAGAGATGCACTAACCATCCCTAAACTAAGACAGACTCCAGGACATGGTCATGGTTACAACCACTGGCAGCCGAGGGGGCACCGGCGCCTGTCGCCCTTCCCACGCCAGCTGCCCCGGCAGCAGGAGCCGGCTTGCCCGGCACGGGGAGCAGGGTGGCGATGGCCAGCTCCGGCAGACACGTGGGCCCCCGCGGAAGAGTACGGAGGGACTTGGGCTGCGGCTGCTCAGCCCCCGCCAGGACCGGATTTTAGGGCTGATTTTTCCCTGTTTGCTGCCCGGGGTTGTGCTGGAGCGCAGCCAGGCGGGCTGCCCGCCTCCCTGTCCCCAATGCGCCACCAYGCTCAGCACCCGCCGCTTTTCCATGCAGGCTTGGCCCAAGCCAAGTGCAAACCTCGAGGACTTTGTTCCAATCTCCGGACCCTGGCGGGTCTGGAGGGGACGTGCCGGCTTGGCCACTTCCTGGGCCCGAGGKGTGTCCTCACCCCGTGCTGTGCCCCCTGCACGCCGCGGGGCAGCGGGAGGGCAGGYGTCCCCGAGCATCCCCGCGCACGGGTGAAGGCAGCGGGGGTCCCTCGTCCGTCACGGTCACCCTGAGATGCGAAGGGTCCACGCCGCCCTTGGAGGGACTCGGATTTTCTCGGCCGAGGTGGTGGTGGATGTCGCCGAGGAGAAGCCGCTGGTGTGAACCAAGGCGCGCCAGCTTCTGCTCCRCTCCTGTGGGGTTCCCGGACGGGGCCGCCGAGGCCAGCTGGATGTCGCTGATTAGCGCTTCTCCGTGGAGCTGCAAGTCCCGGTTCCTGTGCCTCTCCGCACTCCAAAACCAAGGGGGCGAAGCAAGTGGCCTGCACCTTGCGCGTGCCAGGCGCTGTCCCCTCTCCCGGGCACACTGCCCGGCAGCTTCCCTGAGACGCGTTCCGCTCCCGGAGCAGGAGGCGCTCCCTTCGCCTGAGAGCACCCRGCTCCGGGGGCCGGGAGAAGGCGCCGGGAAGCACAGGAGGGCTCGGACAGCACCCGGCACCGCTCTGCCCGGACACCCTGGGGCAAACTCTGCACCTGAGACAGCTCTTAGCAATCAATTGCAGGCTCTTGCAATGGAGACATTTTTAATTTTTAACAACATAAAAACCGCAAAATCCCTCTGTGCGTGGCCAGTGCCGGTGGCAGGGGCGCGTTGCCGTGCGGAGCCGCGGCGGGACACCCCTGCACCGCCCCGGCCTCGCCGCGGCACAGAGCTCTGCCCCTCCTCGGTCGCTGCCTGCCCCCGGGGTCCGGGCTGCCCGGAGCTGTGCCACACACCTACCGCAATTTAAATAGAATAAATACAGTGAAGAAAACAGTAAAATCTTCAATAAAGAGGCAAAAGGAAAGACGACAGTAGGTCCGGGGGTCCAACCAAACTCCACATAGTCTCTGGATTAGTTACTGAGGAAGTTCTATGAGAGTAAATTAAGTTCACAGCTGGCGACTCTCTTATCGCTGTCTTTATATCGAAACTTCGTATTCTCGCGTTTCCTGAAAAGCAGAAAAAGCAGTTTTAGGGCAGCAGCTGGGTTCCCCCTCGGGATGATCACCCCATTGCCGGGTGCCCTTCTGCCCCGAGGAAGCGGGACCCAGTCGCAGCCCAGGAAGGCTGGGGGGGTCCCAGCCCGGCGGCTCCGTCGTCGCCACTGAGCCCTTGCTGGCGTCCGCACTCTGCTGTTAGAAAGCTTTGCCTAACGTTGGAGTCTCCCTGCAGCTAAGCCCCCTTTTTTTCTGACCTACCACCGGATGTATTGAACAGATCAGTCCCTTTCCTTTTTTGCAGCAGCTGCTTTTTCTTTTTTTCCCCCCGTATCCCCCTCAATCTTCTCTTCTCCAGCCTAAGCAGCCACCTGTGTTCAGGCTTTCCTCCTGAGCCTCTGCCCCCGGCGCAGTGTGCTCCTGCAGCCCTGCGCTCTCGGCACAGCCCCGGGGATGCGTCGCTGCACCGAGCCCTTCCCCGTGCTCCTGCAGCGCTGCCGGTGCTTTCGGGCTGCCGCAGGCTGCAGTGCTGCTCCCCCGTCCCAGCGCGCTGTTGCCTTTTTCAGGGTGTCATAGCGCCGCTGAACCGTGCTCGACTGGTGACGCACTGCAGCCCCCGGGACCTTCCCCGTGCGATTGCCCCCGCACCGCACCGGCTGTTCCCCTTCCCGGGGCCCTGGGGCTGAGCGTTTCCGAGTAAACCCAGGATCRCTGAACTGCAGCCTAGTGCAACGGTGCTAAACGGCCCGACGGGACTCTCTGACGTCTGCGGAAGAAGTGCTGCGCAAGAGAGGGGACTGAAGTCACACCGATGTCACGACTCTGAAAGTACCGGATGATTCGGTGCAGTTGGCCCACGCACGTTTCCCGTTGTCACCCCAAACGTTCACAAGTCCTGAATCCGGCYGCAGACTGCCGGCGCCTGGCTAGTGACCCGGGACTAGCGAGCAAGCGGTGCGTTTTGAATAACGTCTTCTGACCRGTGCGTATTTTGCTTTCGGGTTGCTAAGCCTGCTCTGGGGCTGGCTTTTCCYGGCTTTTCTCTTCAAACGCGACGTGACGTTTGCGCCATGCAGGCCGTGTTCCCCTGCGCCTAGCCGTTCTGGGCTGCAGTGCTTTAAGTACGGCGCCAAATACAGGGAGAACCATGATAAACCGCCTGATTTGGCAGCGCTGCCCCTGCGAGCGGGCTCACGCTGAGCCCCTTCCCCTGCCGGCGCTCGCACCAGCCCGCGCTCCGGGGCAGCACGGCCCGGGCCCCGCGGCCACTCACCCCTGTCTCGTAGATCGGGTTGTCGAACTCCGTTTCCACCGTGATCTGGCTGTACGGGTGCGAGTACATGAGGGGCAAGCGGAGGCTGGAGTAGTACCTGCACCTGGGCCGGGAGACGCCAGGGTCACAGCCGGCCCCGTCCTCCCGGCCGCCCCCTTCCGCTCCCCGCGGCGCCCCGGGAGCCGGCGTCGGGATGCTGCGCGGCAGCTCCCTGCCCTGCTCCCGAGGACGCTGCCCCGGGTTTGCTGCTGGCGGGGCCGAGCCACCGGATCCCGCGCCGCGGCGGCGGCAGCAGCTCCTACCTGGTGATATAGATGTACGCTCCCCCCAGCAGCAAGGAGATGATCAGCACCGGGATGAATATGGCTAAGGCCATGTTGCCCCCCTCGAGCGACGTCTCTGCGGCGGCTTCTGCTACTGAAAGGACAGAAGTCCGTCACGTCGGCGCTTGCTAAGTGCCCCATGACCCCCCCGCTCTGCCCCCGCTTCGCCCTGCCGCGCTGCTCCGGCCCTTCCGCTCCCCGCGTCGCCGTGCGTTATTTGACCTGCCCGTTTCAGCCCGGCCACGTCCCTCCTGCCACGTTGCCGGGTTTTGTGCGGAGGGAGCGCAGCCCCACGCGGGGCGCGAGGTCCGCAGGGACCGAGGGTGCCGGATGCTGCACCAGCGCGAGGGCCGAGCCAGTGCCGCCGCTCCGGCACGGCACGGCACGGCACGGCATGGCACGGCACTCACCTTCCAGAGCATGTTCGAAACTGTCTTGATTCACTGGAAGAGAAATGGGGAATTACTGGCACGTGTCGGGGGGCTTCAAGGCACCGGCGGCTTTCTGGGGAGCGTGAAGAGCTCTGAGCTGCCCGACGCGGCTTTGCTTTCCCTGCCTCGGGCCGCCCGGGAATGCCCAGGCCCGGGGCGTCTCCGCACCCCGTCCAGTCCCAAACTGCGCTGCAAACTTCCAGCTTCCCATACGCTTCCAGTCCCTGTGGACCYGCGCAAGGGGACCCGTTCCCCGGAGGACTCGCTCCCAGGGACGGGGCATCCAGAAGCAGCGAGCGGCGAGCGCCGCGCTGCCCGTCGGGGGCCCCGGGTCCGCAGGCGGCCGTGGCCGCGAGCRGGGTGCCGCCGCCGCCGTGTGCCGCACCTTTGCAGATGGGGAGCGGCCCGCTCCAGTGGGACGGCTGGCCCAGGATGCACTTGATGGTCACCTCCCCCATGAGCTCGAAGCCCTCGTAGCACATGAAGGTCAGGGACTCTCCTGGCAGGTAGAGGCGTTTATAAAGGATTTGGTAGCCGTTTTCCGGCAGTCCTGGGTTATCGCAGGCCAGGGACTCTTCAGCTGAAAAGGAAGATGTGCCACGGTGAGCCTAAAGTGTTTTTAAAGGAAAGAAAGACCTGGAAGACAGCAGGGAAAGTAACTCCCGGGATGCGACCAAGTCCAGCTTTGGAGGGACTCGGACCTTCTGCGCCRCCCCACGGGGCTGGACAGGGTCTCGGCTTGCAGGAAAGGGCTTTCCGCTTCCGCAGGGAATCCCCCCGAGCTGCAGGGCAGGAGCGGGGGAGGAAGCGCGGCTCGGCGCGGGAGCGACCCCAACTCACGGACGCAGTGCGGGAGCCGCGAGGTCCAGATGGGCGTCCCCGTCTCGCGGCTGTAGCACGTCAGCAGCGAGCTGCCCTCCAGCACGAAGCCGGCGTTGCACGTGTACTGGATGGTGGTGCCCACCAGCAGCACCGGGTCGGAGATGAGGCGCGTGGAGTGCTCCACTTCGCCCGGGTCCGTGCAGTACATAACTGCGGAAGAAGAGCTCCCGTGAGGCCAGGGTCGGCGGAGCCCGGCAGCGCGGCGCGAGGGGCCGCATCGGGCGCGCTTACTCTTTTCRCAGAAGGGAGGGTCGCTGCTCCAGCTGAGGTCCCACTGGCAGGTGAGCGTGTCGCTCCCCACGATGTCGTAGCCCGGGTCGCACTGGTAGGTGATCTTGGCCCCTCGCACCAGCTCCGTGTGCGACGTGGTCTTCCAGCCGTTCTGGATCTCGGGCAGGTCCGAGCAGGAGTCGTTGCGGGACACCTCTGCGGCCGAGGAGAGACCCGCCGTCACCCACCGGAGCGCGGCCCCCCCCCCCCCCCCCCCGAGCCGCTGCTGCCGAGCGTGCACCTGCACGCACGTCTTCCCTCCGCGTGATTCCTCCCTCCCGGAGAGCTTTCCAGCTCTGTGCGCAGCCGGCGGCACGGCCGTGGCAGGCAGCGGGTGCCATGGGGAGAGGCCGGGGGGGGGAAGCGCCGGCGGTGAGAGCAGCGCGCAGCCGTGGGGAGCGAGCGCCCTTCCTGGTCCTCGTCCTTCCCTCGGGCACCAGGCAGCCCCGTTTGGCCGGCATGGGCGCGCTGAAGGACGACGCGGATGGACTTTTCCAGACATAGGTCTGAGCTCCTCCAAAGCAAGGAGCTGTGAGCTGGGAATGCCCTTTTCGGGAGCCCACCAGTGGCTGCCGTGACCTCTCCCAGGACGATGTTTCAATGCCAGYGGCTTTGTGCCTGACCAAAGTGTTGGGGGGGATCCTGCACCCACATTCCCTGCAAATTTTTCTCCCTGCTGCACTGCTCTGYAGTTGCACTGGGTCAGACCAGGCTAACAGGGACTGAAAATGCTGGTGCCCTCTTGCAGAACGAGCCTGGAAGAGGGGAGATGTACGGGGACACCCAGGAACCGACCGACCCAGAGATCCGCAGCAAGGCTGGGATTTCTCTGCAGGAGCTCGCTGGGAAATGCTTTGGGATATGGGAGGAGTGCTGGCGTCTCTCAGCAAACGTCCCAGCTTCCAAAACGGGCACTTGGCGACCACGGTGCAGCTGCACGCTGTGCCCCGTCTGTGCTGTCCCGCGGGGCAAGGCAGGGGCAGGCAGCGCCCCGCTCCCTCCTACCTATGTAGTTCATGATGAATCCTTGCCCCTTCCCAAAGATGAGCCCGGCYGGGTCCGAGTGGAACTGGATGGTCAGGTCAGGGCTGGAGGAATAGAGTTTCTGGGGACCGCTGCTGCCCACGAACTGCCCCAGGACGCGGGCGGTGAGCTCGTCCCCGTCGTAGATGGTGAGGATGTCGCTGTTGGTGATGTTCAGGCTGCAGAGGAGAGTTCGGTTAGGGAGCAGCTCGCGRGCGAGGACGCGGCGGTGCTGGGCGCAAGGGGCAGTGGAAGCAGGCACCTGCCCTGGCTCTGCCGCAGCGTCGAGCCCAGCACCGAGCCCCATCCCTGGGCTCCATCCCGGGAGCGTTCGGCAGGGACGAGACTGGGTGCTAGAAGTGCTGTCGGCTCTTTGGGGCAGGACAGCTGAAACCCTGTCATGGAGTGACACCAGCAGCTCACAGCCGGTGCCCACAACCCACAACCCCRTCCCCGAGGCGTGGAGAAGGCGACTCCTGGTTACAGCAATTGCATGCAATTCTTCGGGGGCGGCAGGATGCATTCCCAAGTAACGGTCTTCCCACACAGGTTTCTCGCACCAGAAGTGATTAAATTGCTCTATTTCGGGGAGCAATCCCAGCGGAGCGAGGAGGTGCGGCCCTCCCCAGGATTAGTGCCTGGGCCTTGCCCGGGAAGGGCCGGGCCGGCTGCCGGATGGCGCAGCCGGGGAYGGCGACTTCGCCGCACGGCTCCCACGGCCGCGAGCCTCTCGCCAGCAGAGAGCAGTGGTCTCCCAGGGATGGAGCCCGCTCGTGGGCAGCAGGAAGAGCCGCCCGCTGCGGGCGAGCGCGGCAGCCTGCCGCTCCGCAGGGTGTGCATCTCCGCGGGGTCCCTGCCGCCGGGCGCTGCGGCTCCTCGCTGCCGGGTGCAGAGCACCCGGGGGGGGCTGGTGCCACCCTCCCGCTGCAAAGGGGCTCTGCGCCCCCCGCGCCCCCCGGCACCAGCAGCGCCAGGCCCAGGAGCAGGCAATCCCTCCTCCCGAGCTGCACCTGGAGCCTTCCCATCCTGCCACCGGTGCCAGCCTGCCCGCCGGCACGCTCCTGGCCCGCGTCGGCACACGGTGCCGGCCGGCCGCRGCTCCAGCGCTTCCCCTTGCCCCAGCCGCCGCTGCAGCACCTCGCTGCGTGCTCAGCTGCGTGGGTAGCAGGGCTGGGGGGGACCGATGGGGTCAGCCCGGCGGGGGGGGAGCGCTCAGACGTCGCCTTCCCCTGCACGGCGCTGCCCTCCCCGGCACGCTGGCAGGGCTTGCCGGCACAGCAGCGCCGCGGCAGCAAGCCGGCGCCCGGCTCGCCTGCACCCGGGCTGCCAAAGGGGGCTGGACAGCACGGGTGTCGGGCCGGGACAGCAAGGATTTGGGGCTGCAACACCATGTCCTTCGCCTCCCCCTGGGGCAGAGGGGCCGAGGGGGAAGCACCAAACCCAGAGGCTCCCGGTGGGTCCRTCCAGCTGTGCAGGCACATCTGGGCTAATGAGGGAAGCAGGCCGTGCTCGGCCACCGCGGGAGCCCTGTCTTGCCCGTCGGCCCGGCTAATGCAGCCTTGTTTGGAGACGCCTGAGCTGATCCCCAAATGTTTTATTAAGAATGTTCTTGGAAGGCGCCCAGCTAATCCCCACGGCGAGCTGACATTTGTAGTAAATCTCTGCTTTCTGTCAAACATGATTTTCGCGGTGACATTTATGTTTGATGACTTCAGATCGCATGGCCTTCAGTTCTGCTCAGCCCGAGCCCCCACAAAGCTGGCAGAGGAGCACTGGGAGCTCTGACTTGTGATTTTCTACAGAAAGCTTTAAAACCTTTATGACTCTAAACCCATACTTGAAATACAGTATCTTCTTGCAAACCCAGAATAGCATCGACAGAGCTTCTCTTTGCATTCACCGCGTTATCGTGCCAAGAGCTCCCGGCACGGCCCGTGCTGGCAGACGGAGCTGGTGCCCCGTCGACCACCCACGTGTGCGCCCACGCTGCTGCGCGCCTGGACGGAGGCGCTGGGGCTCGCGGAGTGACTCCGCTCCGCTGCCCTGCAGCTCCCCGAGCCGCCACCAAATCAGCGCACGAGTGGGCTGACACTCGGGCAAACTGATGCACGTGGAGAAGAAACGTCGGTCCCACAAGAGGACCGACGAGGAGGAAAATAGGGAAACCCTGCCTGGGTGTCTGCAGAGGAGCAGAGCGGCGGTGCTGCATGGCCGGCTGGGCTCAGCACCAATAGGGCAGGACGAGCGCCCAAGTCCTACTCACAGCTGGATGTCCAGGAAAAGCCGCTTCTCCTCGCCGACGTGGACCCTCCAGATGCAGTCCTCTCCCTCCGTGTAGGGCTCCGGCCAGTTGGGGGACAGGATCACCCCGGCCACGGCGCTCAGCTCCCCGCCACACGTGGCTGCAAGAGCAGGGACAAACATGGCTCAGCCCTAGCCCTGAGGGCTTTCAGGGTGCAAGGTGCCCTGTGCTGTTGCGACCCGACCCAGCGCTCTGCATCGCCCGACCTGGCGCCCTGCATCACCCGTGCAGGGCCCTGCATTGCTTGACCCGGCACGCTGCATTGCCCATGCAGCACCCTGCATTGCCCATGCAGCGCCTTGCATTGCCCAACCCAGCACTCTGCATCACCCGTGCAGCACCCTGCATTGCCCAGCCTGGCGCCCTGCATTGCACATGCAGCACCCTGCATTGCCCAGTCCGCTGCCCTGCATTGCACATGCAGCACCCTGCATTGCCCAGTCTGGTGCCCTGCAGTGCACATGCAGCGCCCTGCAGCGCCCAGCCCAGCACCCTGCGTCGCCTGCGCGGGACCGCGGCAGCAGCCACCGACCTCGGCACAGCGGCTCGGTGTCATTCCAGTACGGGTCCCGCATGTTGACGCACTCGATGACGGCGGGGCCCTGCTCCAGGGAGTGTCCCGGGTCGCAGGTGAACTCCACGGTGGTGCCCAGGTTGTAGGTGGGGTCCGAGGTGGTGAAATTCCCATTTTGAATGTAGGGCTCGTAGCAGTGGCCCCGCTCGAAAGCTGCGAGAGAAAGACTGGGTCAGCGGTACGGGCGGTATGCCGGGCGCGGATCCGGCTGGGAGCGCACTGCCGGCCCTGTGTCCATCGGGAACCTCCCTCCATCCCGGCCCTGGCGCCCGCAGCACCCGGCTCCCAGCATCGGCTGTGCTGGGTGCTCCAGCTCTGCAGCCCCCTCCGCTGGGAACCTCCCTCCATCCCTGCCCGCTGCCGTGGCGTGGCAGCAGGGCTGCCACCGGACGGCCTCTTTCATGGCGTTTTACAGGCAATTAGGATTAAGAGCAGTTTGTCTGTCCTGAGCCACACGGGCTTAGCCAAACCCCACTCCTCCTGCGTATCATCATCTGCAATGCACTCGCCATGGTGCCAGTTTCGGTATTTACTGAGCAGTCTTCCCTAGGATTAGAGTGTGTTCCTGAGCCTGCTCGGAGATGCGGCGCCTCCAACAGATTGATCCTGACGGTGGGACACATCTGCACGACGACCGGAGCAAATCCGCGGGAGCGCCCTCGGAGGCGCCCAGCGCCCCTGCTCGCTGCGGGAGCTGCCGGAGTGCAGCCCCGCCGCGGCGACACCGTCCCCTCGCTGCAGTAGGGAAGGGCTTCGGCAGGGCAGATCCCAAGCCCAGCTTGCCCCGGCGGTGCCGCGAGCGGGTTGCACACACCTGCATCAGCGGTGCAACGGGGCCACGGCAGCCCCGCACCGGCAGTGGGAGATGCCCCCGCTCCAGCCGGAGCAGTGCCTAAACCCGCTCCCCTGCCCCCGTCCCCGCATTTTGCTAGACTTTCTACGGCCGCCTTGTCCGCAGCAGTTTGCTCCTTGCCTGAAGACTCCAGTTAATCATCACTGTGCTGCCCTGCCCTCTGCGCCGCCAGGTCCCGTGCGTGCACGGCTGCTCCGGCGGACACCGTGCCAACGCCTGCCTGGGGGCTCATTAGCACGGATTTCTCCGGCACCGGAAGGCTCCGATGTGCCTGTGCTCTCGGCGCTCCCCGGCTGCTCGCCACAAAGGCGCTGAATTGAGCAGGGTCTTTTCCTGCCGCCGGAGACTTCGGGCTAGGCCTCCCGCTAGCGCAAATTGGGGCAGCGCTATTGAAATCAGGCCCCGGGAAATCAGTGCGGTGCCGGCGCGCAGGAGGAGGATGCAGCCTCCTCTCTGAAGCCGCGAGGGCCGATTTATGGTTGGTACAAGTGATCTGAGACGAGCCCAGCCTAATGGCGAGTCAGGAGGCTTTAAAAGTATAGAGGAGCTGTTAACTCTGGGCACAGATTATTGCATTTTAGGAACGTGGGACTTAAATAGCACCCAGGCGAGTCAAACAGCCAGCAGCAGGAGGAGGAGAAGTTTGCAAGAAACTTCACAAAAGCTTTTGAAACCCGACCCGAGGAATGAAGCGAGTGCAAGGAAGCCGCGGGGGCTTGCAAGCGCCGCCAGCCCGGGCAGGGCTCGGGGCAGCGTGGGGGCGCTTCCACCCCTTCGTTTGGCATCACCGTTGATCCACAGGGACAATGTCGCCCCCCGGGGCCAGGGAAAGCCGAAACCCGCCTGCAGCACCGGGGAAGCGCGGGCGCGTCACCTTCGAAGCGGATGTTGAACGCCGTGGCGGCCGCGGGCTCCGCTGCCACGAAGTCGATCCTGATGGAGGAGCCGTCGCTGATGACGCCCTCGAAGGGCACGCTGTCGGCGCGCAGCGAGTCGTAGAGGACGGCCGACCGGTTCGTGCCCCCGCTGTACACCACCATCCTGCAGGGAGACACACGCGCGCCGCCTGATGCCGGAAAGGCCTCCCCGCTCCCTCCCGGAGCCGGCGCTGCCGGTCCCCAGGATGCGCTCCTGGCAGGGAAGCACCCTGATTCCTGCTGCCCCGGGACCCCCGCGGGAACCAGCCCCGGAGCCGGCGTGGGGGAACGGGCACCGGTCTTGCCCCGCTCGCCAGCGCTGCTCTCCAGTGCTCTCCGAACGCGGCATTTTACGGAAATTATGCAAACAAAAATTCGCCGACCAGATAAGTCTCTTTTATTGTGTCATAAACAGGGGCTTGATTCTTTGATTTTACTACAAGTCATAAACCTGTTTTACTGCCTGTTGCCAGACAGAATTTTTAATGCTGTTTAAACACAAGCCTCAGTACCGTAAATGTGTGCTCTGTGTTACGGGTGCCGAGAGCCTGGGATTTGCAGCGGTGACGAGCAGCGCTGGACACGCGGGTGTCCCGGCGGGGAGCAAGCGTGACCCAGCGCACTAAGCACCTAAATTGCACTTGAACACCTAAATCAGGACCCTCCGCCCCCGCACCGGGACCGTCCGCTGCCCCTTCCCCTGCCGCGGCGGCCTCACCTGTCCTTCTCGTCCAGCAGGAGCTTCTCAAAGTGCAGGTGGAGCTTCTGGCCCCGGGGGGCCTCGATGCTCCACACGCAGGCCATGCCGCCGGTCTGGTTCCCGGGGTAGCTGGGCGACAGGACGCGGCCGATCGTGGCGTTGTGCACCGTCCCGCCGCAGGGCGCTGGCAACGCAGGCACCGGCACCGTGAGCGGCGCGCGCCGAAGCGGCAAGGCGAGGAGCCCGGGCAAGGGGGCATGCATTTAAACGCAGCGAGGGGGGGCTGCCATTCCCACTGGGAATGGCAGCCGTGTAACCGGGAACGACTCCACGGAGCTCGATGGGGAGCTGACACCTGGCGCTGGGCTCTGCCCTTCGGATCGCCCTGCTCTTGCCAACAGGYGCCACTGCCTGCACCTCTTGCCTGGCTCGGCCTGGCTTTGCTTTGTATGAGTGTGCGCCTGCATCTATACGTTCATGCATATACCTAAAAACTGTGATTTTCTTTCTCCTACCTGCCTAATAAGCAAGGAGATTCTGCCGCCCCTCGCATGCAAACCTGGAGCGACTCTGCCCGCTGGGATTGTCGCAGCCACAGCTTGAACTGTGAGCGGAACCTGGCACTGTTTCCCCTCTCTCCTGGGACTGTTTTCAACTCACAGCGCGAGGAAAGCACTGTAATTCTTTTTTCTTTGGGGATTCCGGTTTTCCTAGCACTTACGCTAAATAAAAATGACTGTACCTGAACAGATCGGTTCTGGGCTGCTCCAGTGGGGTCTGGATGCGTTGATGCACGTAAGCGCCTTGGGACCTTGCAGCTCGTACCCCAGGTGACAGTGAAAATGAGCGACGCCACCCGAGTGCAAATCCATCACGGTGACGTCGCCGAAGTCGGGTCTCCGTGGAAAGCTGCAGCTCAGCATGAACACTGCAACGAGCACGGAGGCGTCAGAGCACAGCGCTGCCGGCCCAGCCCGTCCTGCGAGCGGGGTGGCTGAACGCTGCGGCGGTGCCGGCTCTGCCCGAGGCACCGGCAGGGCCCGCGGCCGCACGCTAGCAAGTCACCGAGCAGCTGCTTTTCTACCTGTCGCTGCTTTCCACCAGGCCCAGTTTCTGTTTTAAAAAGGATTTGCTTGCAGTCATTTATTTTTTATAGATTTTTGCAAGAGCAAAATAGCTGTTTACAGGAGTCTGTGCAGGAGGAGATGCTGCCTGGGAACAGCAGTGGGGCAAAGCGGGTCCGAGGGCCGCGGAGCAGCCGCAGCGGTCCCGAGTCCGTGCACGGGAAGCCCCGGCGCAGCTGTGTGGCACAGCCACTGTCCCCTCCACCCCCGCGGAGCGGCGCGCCYGCGCGGCACCTACCCTGGTAGTGCAGCTGGAAGGTGCCTGGCGCCTCGTCCGGG
The DNA here is from genome assembly GCF_003343035.1 of Apteryx rowi. Lineage (NCBI taxonomy): Eukaryota > Metazoa > Chordata > Aves > Apterygiformes > Apterygidae > Apteryx > Apteryx rowi. The sequence goes on from NW_020447952.1 coordinate 103,900, forward strand.
AATGTGCGGAAGTAGACGGAGATGGTGTTGGTGGGGCTGCGAATCACCTGGCCCTCCACCAGCAGCGTCTGGTTGGCCAGCACCACCAGGGCGTCCCCGTCCACGCCGCGGATGGAGAGCACCTCTCCGTCCGACAGGTTGACGCTCTTCACCTGGGGGGGGGGTGCAGAGACGCGACCCGTGAGCCGCAGGGGAGGGAGCGCCGGCGTGCAGGAGCATCCCGCCCCGCACGCCCGTATCGATTGCCCCACGCGCTCCTGGTCCGCCGGCTGGACCTGCACGGTGCGGCCCCGCCACGGGCTCTGCCGTGCAGCTCGCAGCGCCTCGTTGCACGTGGAACGCAGCAAGGGAGCAATGCCAGGCCTCCGCCCGGGGCTGCCTGGAGCAGGCGTGCTCCTGCCTGCAGGAACAGCATCGGGAGAAGGGAGAGCATCCTGCCCTTCTGCTCAGAAGTGGCCTTATGGAGGGGAAACTGAGGCAGGGAGCGACCAAGCCGGAGCCCTGGGGGCGTCGCACAGGGACGTGCCAGCCCCACGCTCAGCCCCCGGCTCCCTGCCCGGCGCTCCACCTCCTCCCGCCTCTCCCGGCCTCCAGCCGTGCAGGACGGAGGGGCTGGAAATGCGCCCTCCTGCCTGAGCGCCCCGGGGGCTGCCGCTCTGGGAAGGGGGTCCCTACTGCCCCCCTCACCCAGCCTGGCAGCAAAACCCGCATTTCGGGCACGACCTGGGCCGGGGGCTACCAGGGCTTGCTGCTGGGTGCAGCAGGTCTGCACCTAAAACAGGGTGTTTCCGCAGGGCTCGTGGCTCGCAGTTCACTCCGTGCATCTTCCCCGGGATCCCTCCTCGCCATGGGGAACGTACAGGGACTCAAACGGCAAATGCATCTAATGAGCAGTCCCAAAAGGCTTTAATTATTATTTAGAAATAGCTGGAAAGTAACCTCACATTTGCATTTCACGTCCATTTAGCGTAATAAATAGGCTCATATTTCAGCAGAAAGATGCTCATCAGATCATTTGTTTCCTTAAGTGCGTGAAGACCAGGGCTCTATATTTAGCGCACACCAAAGCGCTGCCTGTAATTGCACACGCTCCCGACGATGTAACGAGAAGGGTTTGTGGCTGTTGTCACAAAACTCGCGTGTCTTCCCGGCACGCCGGCATGCACCCTTGCCCGAGGACGGATGCGCTGCGGTGCTGGGAACCTGGTGCCGAGGGCCCTTGGATAGCGCCCTGCTGGGCACCATCACCGAGCCATCTGCAGTGCTTGGAGTCTTTGGATCTTTTGCTGGAAGAAGCGAGCCTTCCTCCGGAGGAATGACACCCAGGCTGTCAAATAAACGCTCTCCCTGCCCCAAAGCGCCAGGAACCCTGCCTGGGTCTGAGGCACTGCGCAGCACGCCGGGAACTCGGGGCAAGTCCATGCGCTGCATCCTCCTGCTGCCCTAGGTGACTTCTTCGTCTCTTGGATTTATCCCACACTGGGATGAAAGCGAGTGCTTTGCACGTGCGTGTGCATGTGGCTGCAGGGAGGGCAACGCCGGTGTCCGGACGTCTCCAGTGCAGAGCTGCTCCGCTGGCAGCTCACCAGCTCCAGCGGGCACCCAGAGCCCTGCGACCGCCGGGTTTGTCCCAGCTCCTGCTGCCAGACCGGCGCCGAACCGCGTGGGATGGAGATGCTCCTCGCCGGGCACCGTGATACACGCAGCGCACCTGCTGAGAGAGCCCAGGGCTAATCCTCAATAAAGTCAACGAATTAGAGGTTACTGGAGAACGTGATCCCGAGGAAGCGAACGGGGCTGTGCATGATGCTACCTCCTTCGCCCCAGCCCTCCCCGGGCAGGGCTTGGCCTCCCGAGCTCTCCTGAATCACTGCAAAGGCGCTTCCAGGGTGTTTCCAAGGCATTTTGTTCCAAGATCATTCAAAGACAAACCTGCTCCCAAGCTAGTTTCCTCTGGCGACGGCTCGTATGAAGCACACTGTCTAGTACCAAATCACTCTCGCAAATTAAAGRGAGAAACGTTAAAGAGTCTGCCGTTAGAGCAGCGTGATTATCRCTGCGCTGCTCTGCTGCTGCTCTTCCCCATTCCGTGGGCTGCCAGCGGCGAAGGGATTTCGCACGAGAGCTTTGAGCGAAGACGGAGCCCGCAGGGGAGGGGGAGGACACGCGCGCTGCAGCAGTTCCCCCGGGCCCGCGGCCCGGGCGCTACCGCCAGACGCAGCCGCCCCTGCCCGTCGCGACGTGCCACCTCGCAGCCGGCTTCGCGCTGCAACCTGCAGCCCGGCACAAGCTCGCCGATCCGGTAAATCCCCTCCCGGATGAGTCCGGAGCAGGGATGCCACTGGGAGAAGGACCTGCATCTCTGCTCGGCAGTGCCTGCATCCTCGGAGGACCCCTTGCTTCCCGGGCAGCTGGCGGGTGCAGGCGGATGCGGTGGCCTCACGCCAGGGACCGTCAGCCGCCGAGAACGGGACCATATGTGCGGTTTCCTGCCGGGGCTGCGGAGGACAAGTTCTTGCTTTAATCAAAGCCTGAACCAATGTCAGCTCCTAAAAAGTCTGTTGGGAAGACGGGAGGGTTCCTTGATTCAAACTGTCAGGCTTGCTCACCCACTAGAAAATCTCTTTAAGGAAATTCTATTTCTTGCCAAGAGAATTCAAGATTTTTTTAAAAATAAGCATAATTTAACTAAACATTTTTAGAACCGGCTGCTCTGCAGCTCCAGCCGCCACGCTGCCGAGACGCAGCCTGCAGGGAGGCCAGGGCCGGCTTCGGAGGCGCGTGGGGAGAGCTCCCGGGGGGCCGGTGCAGGATGCTGCGAGCACCCAGCACGGCGAGCGGCGCTGGCGGCAGCGCCGGAAAGTCCTGGCAAACCCACCGGGGCCGTGACATGCAATGAGCTGCAGCCGTTCACCAGCTCACGGCCCTCGGCACCGCAGCCCATCCGCAGGCCCCCACGCTRCCAAAGCCGGCTGCTCCAGCGCGCTGCTCCGGGGTGGAGCCGTCCCGGCAGGACAGCGCTGCCGCTCTCCTCTCTCCAGGAAAGTGCGGGTCAGCAAGGTCTCCCCTGCCCATCTCCATCACAGAAGCTGGGAATTAAATCAAAGTCACTTAAATGTTAACCAATTGCTCATGTCACCGTGCCGCCGTCGAGGAAGCTGCACGGCATGACTTCAGCACCTGCCCGGGGTCCTTAGCTGCGGAGCCACTGAAGCTCGCAGCGTTTGTGCATGGAAAATAATTAAAAAGCGATGGAAGAGGGTTCATCAGCACCAGGGAAGACAGGAGGGAGCAAGAGGAAGGGAACGACTGCCTCATCCGGCTCTGATGCTGGGTGCTGCCCCCAGCACCGTGCACTCGGGCACACGCGGGATGTCTCCAGCCCCACCACGCACGGGACGTCTCCGGCTCTGACACACGCGGGATGTCTCCGGCCCCGCCACGCATGGGAGGTGACGGGCTGGGATGCCGAGCGGAGGCTCGCAGCGTTCGAGGCCGGGTGTCTGCTCCTGCAGTGACGCCTCTGGGATTTAATTCCCTCGGCCGCTGCCTTTTCAGGCACTTCTTGTTGGTCTTGCAGACTTTGTGCGGAGCAGCCTAGCAAGTGTCCCGTGGCAAAGAGGTGTCCATGGAGGTGGAGGAATTTCCCACCGCAAGGTCCGGGAGCAACATGCCCAGCCATGCTGGGCCTGGGGTCATGTCCAGGGTTGGTTTAAGATCAGCTTTCCGTGCAAACAKGGAATATCCTTCTGCATGGCGCTATCTCCTCTGCTGGGCTCATCACTATATATCGTACATGACATCTCATGCACAGACTAAAGAGGGGAAATAAATCCATGGTGTCTCGCTTGCCCTGAATGCTATTCCTGACTTCCTCGGGACATAAATCATGCTGCTGTTGCTGTTAAAAGCCTTCTCCGGAGCTGGCTGCTGTTGGCAATGGCTGAGGCACTTTTCTCCCCGCCGGCATGGTGCGGCGAGGCTCTGCAGCGACGGGGACGGCCGGGCAGGCGCCCTACACCGTTCGCCTTTGGAGACCGCAGCCCCGTGAGGCAGAGCCAGCTCTGCGCGCCTGCAGGAGGCCAGAGCAGACCTGCAGCGCCGTGCACACGCGGGCCACGAGCGCGCGCTCCCGCCGCCACAACGCGCCCGGCTCCCGGGCTGGCCCGGCACGAGCCACGCAAGGGGCCTGGGAACGCCGCAAGCTCAAGCTACATAGAATTGGCGCATGCCGGCGGGTCGGAGGACTTTCCGCTCTACCGCCACAGCGGTGGCCTGTCCGCGCGCTTCCTGCGCCGTGCGGCACAGCCAGCACCAGGCACAYTGACCTCCACCAGCGCAGAGCCGCTTCTGCCCTACGGTTTGTCCGAAACCCTTGGAAGCACCAGCAAAGCGAAATGCAAAGCTCGGAGGGTGGAGAGGCTAATTTTATGCTCCATTAAAACCTCAGCTTATGACGGAGCAAGGTCAGGAGCGATGTCACTCGATGGGTTACGGACAGAGGCAAATTTACTGCGGAGCAGTTTGTCTTTAGCACCCTGTGGATTTCGGAAGACGGCGTTATTGCCATGCGAAAGTGTCGGAGATGCATGCGAATGGCGACRCTTGCCCCGCTGCGCAGGTGCCATCGCCTCGCAGCTGCCACCGGCCAGCGCCGGGAAATCTCCCGCCGGGGCTCCCTTGGGCGGCAGCAGTCGTGCCACCAAGGTCAGCCCTTCGTGTGGGCCGGCCGGAGGGATGAGAAGAGCAAGCCCACTGCAACTACTGCTGTTTCAATGCACGTTCTTAATTACGCAGATTAAAAGTTAATGGATTTTAATTGGATACAAATTGTGACATGGGGAAAATTCAAGAATAAGGAAGGAGAGCAGCCCACGGTGCGGAGACTGTGAGCTGATTGCGTTTGAAGCACGTGTCAAGGATGGTTAGAGACTGCTCTTCTTTTACGGGCTGGTTATCTATTACCCGTCCGAGCCCCGCAGTGTTGGCTAGCTCAGCACAACGTCGGCGCTGTTTTCCCAGGAGCAGCTCTCCTCCTCGCGACCCTGCGTGATGGGGGGAAGCTCCTCCGCAGTATCAGACCCCGGGCTTGGGGCTGGCCCCAGCGGGGCCCCCGAGGGCATCACATGGGAAAGGGGTTCAGGATACCCTCCTGGCGCTGGTCCATGCCCGGCGTTGCATGGGAAAGGGGCTTGGGATACCCACCCGGCGCCGGTCTGTGCCCGGCATCGCGTGGGAAAGGGGCTCGCGCGCCCGCCTGGCGCCCGCCCGCAACCAGGGCGCTGCTCCCACGGGCTGCAGACAAGGCTGCCGCCACGAGCGAGGCTGCGTCCRCGCTGCAAGTCGCTTGCCGGTGCTGCTTTGTTCAATTGACCGCGCGGCATTTTAAAGCTTTGCTCAAATCTGATGTTCAGGATGTGCCAGCTCCCTGGTATAGGTCATTTATTGCAGAAACGCCCTGTATTTCCCCAGCGCCAGGGCAGCGCTCGCAGAGCTGCTCCTGCCCGTGGCCTCCATCACCCGCGCTCTCACCGCCCCGGCTGCCGTGACGCGGGGACACCGGCAGTCGCAATCCCTACCTGGAGCTCGACGCCGTAGCCGGTGTAGACAGTGACGTTGTAGGTGCACTCCAGGTAGCTGTGGCGCGGCAGCGGCGGGTAGTCGGTGGAGTCGATGTAGCCCTCGGGCTCGTAGAAGCTCATGCTGCAGAGAACTGGAGGCGAAACCCGCGTCAGCCGCAGCCGGGCTGCCAGCGCACCGGGCGGGCGGCCTCCACCCTCCCCACCTCTATCTTTGGGCGGAGAAATGTGGCCGAGGAAACGGCGCTTTTCACCCGAAGTCCAGGGACGTTTCTGCAGGATGGCTTCTGCAGCGCGTCCAGGGAAAAAGGCTGGCAGGAGCAGGGAATGGGCAGTGAGAGGGCAGGGACATGTCCCGTGTCGCGGACTGTGACCTCCTGCTCTGGCACCTCTGAGATGCAGATTTGGGATGCCCCAGAAATGCCGACGGTGCAGGCCGGCACTGCTTCCAGCACAAGCCATTCCCAGCTATCCCAGCGAGCCCCCCCAGCTGCCCAGCCCGGCCCCCTCCCCGGCCCGCGCGCGAGCGTCCCGGCGGGGGCAGCCCTACCTGGGGTGGGCTCGGTGCTTATCACCGTGGTGGTCACGATGGTGGACGTGGTGGTCTCCTGGCTCTCGTCCCACGCGGAGCCGTTCGTCCCGCTCTCCGTGCCACTCGTCCTGTTAAGGGCGGTGGTGCTGCCGGGCGTCACCGGCTCCGCGGCTCCTGCGCCCCCGGGGACCGCCGGGGCCGGCGCAGACGGGGAGATCTGCAGCACCGCGGGGCCGGTGGTGGCCTCGCCGGTGGAGCCGCTGTCCCCCCGCGGTGGCTCGGACAGGGTTGCCTTCACACCGCCTGCCCCAGCCGCGGCATCCGCCGGCGCCCGCGGCTCATCCGGGGAGGTCGGCGGCCCCGGGCTGGGCGGCACGGTGGCTGCGGGCGGCCCCGGCACTGTGGGTTTGGGCCTCGGGTGCTTCCTGGCTGCATTGACTTGCTTTACAGCCGGCGGCTTCTTCTTCCCGGGGGGCGCTGGCTTTGCATCGGCGGCGGCGGTGGGCGCCGGCGGGACGTCGCTGTGCCCGCGCCGGGCGCTCTCCGCCGGGAGGAGCTGGGGTGCCGTGGCGGGGACGTGCTGCCCGGCGGCTGCGCTGCCGGCGGGAGCATCCGCGGTGAGAGCGCCCGGGCGCGTGGGACCCAGCGCCGCCTCCGAGCCGCCGTCTGCAAGAGAAGGGGGAAAGGCTGCGGCAAGCCGGGCACGCAAGCAGAGCCGTGCCACGGAGCGGCGGCCTGGGCCACGTGAAAAGCTCCCGGTTTTGCAAACGTGGTTATTTCGAAGAGGCTGGTGAGGCCGCGGCTCGCTCCCCGTGTCTCCCCCCCGCTGCCGGCCTGATGGGGAGCAGATGCCCGATTAACTGACTTCCTCCGCTCCCCCCCCCATCACACCACCGCTCGGTTTTGAAAAGTCTCTCCTTAGGCAGCCAACAACCTTTTGTATCGGGCAAAGCGATGCGTAGGAAAGAAAGGCTAATCAAAGCTACCCCGCTCCGGCTCTAGCCAGGGACTTTAATTGCGTGAAATACAGATTTATTCACCACCAGTAGGTCTGACTGAGCTGCAGTCCACAGGGTAAAATAAGCTCTAACCACCACCATGGCTCTATAAAATGTTGCGTAAGGTGAAAGCTAACGGAACCACGGAGTCAACATTTTCCATGGAAACAGCAGTTGCTAGGGAAGGCACTTAATATGCTTTACTTAAAGACTGTAATTCCAACCCCCCCCCCCATCCCTTCCCAGCACCCCGGGGCTGCATCCGCCAGCCGCCGGGCTGAGCGCCGAGCGGACGGTCGCTCCCGTGCTCTGCGGAGGGCCGCAGGGCTGGATGCAGACGGCTCCTTACAGAGGCGGCGGGCGGGCGAGCGCCCCGGCCGCGGTGCACGCCGTCCCGCTTGCTGCCGTGCCGCACCGTGCCGTGCCGTGCCGTGCCGTGCTGCGCGCCGCCCCAGCCAAGCTGCCGGCCTGCTCCGCAGCCGCAGCCTCTTTCCTGGACCGACCCCTGGGAAAGCACGCGAGACCTCTGCCTTACACCCAGCGCTTCATTAGCATTAATGTTACAGCTCCTTTAAACGAAAGCACAACACTTGTTTTTCAATTCGACTCGATTTCGTGCATTCCGCATTCTACTAATTACAGTAGGCCTGGAATGAAAAGGAATGAAGGAACTTTTTGATGTGCAATGCGAAGTGCAGGGACAGTTCAGGGTTATTATCGTAGGTGGGCACAGCTCCCCATGGAGTCAACCCCCGTTTACGCTACTCTGTGATTTCAATGCCTTTGAACATTTGCTTCCGATGTTTTAGCACGAATTTTGCTATTACCGAGTCTTTGAACTTGCCGGTTGGGCAGGACGGGGGCAGCAGGACGGCGAAGCGCGGGGAGAGGAGATCCCCGAGGGCTCTGGCGGCGACAGGGGCAGCGGCGAGCAGAAGGGAACGAGCGACCGAGAGCGAGCTGCCTCCCAGCTCGGCTACTGCTCCTTCCTTCCAAAGCCAGATGTTCTCCACTGCTGGAGAATAGAGAGTCCGGCACAAGGACAAATCTCTCCAAAAGCAGCTGCGGCCGCTCTTGGGCTGCTGGCACGGACAGGCCGTTCGGGCTGCGTGGAGGAGCCTGCTCGCAGCGGCCAGGGCTGCGGGAGCTCGAGGTCGCCCGCTGGGAGCCTTCTCGGCAACGGCTGCTTTATCTCCTTAGTCTTAAGCACTAAGTCGTAATCTCATTGCAGCTAATTGCATAAACACCAGGACCGAACTGGACGGATCATCCGCGAGCGGGCGACACTGATGAGATTGGCGGCTGAGCTCGGCTGCAGGATTCGCTCTGCGGGAACGGCCAGGCGGGAGGCGCGCTTGCTTCCCCGGCCGGTGCCGGTGCCAGGCACATCCAGAGCCGGGCCCATAGCTGCGCTCCTCCCGCCTGCTCCGAGTATTTTGCTGGCAGCAAAGGGACCCCAGACCCCCTCGGTGGGGACGCCCACGACGCGGGGCCGCAGCTACGCTGCTTGCTGTGCTGTTCGTGAGCCTCCTGCCGCCGCCGCCGTGGCTCCGCCAGCCTCCGTGCTCCATCCATCTGCTGCCTCTCGTTGCATATTTAGGTGCGGATCCTGGAAGTACGTGGGCGCCCGCGCTGCCTTCCGCGGAGGCGCAGCCTCGCCTGGGGATGACTCGCGCGCACAAAGCGTTGTTTGGGCGTGCGGGAGCAGGCTCTGCGCAGCAGCCGGGCTCCAGCGGTGCAGCAGCTCCTGGCACTGCTGCCTCCCACCAGGCAGGAACGCCGGGAAGGGCAACGGGAGCTGCCGGGACACGGGGGTGGCAGGGCCTGGCCGTGGACACCTGGTGCTCCCTGCCGGCTCCTTGCCATCACCGGGATGCACTGCACCGGCACGCAGCATCACCAGGATGCACTGTGCCGGGCTGCTGCACTGTCGGGCTGCACCGTACCGGGGTGCTGCACTATCGGGATGTGCCGTGCCAGGGTGCTGCACTATCGGGATGCACCGTGATGGGGTGCTGCACTATCGGGATGCACTGTGCCGGGGTGCTGCACTATCAGCATGTGCCATGCCGGGGTGCTGCACTATCGGGATGCGCCGTGCCGGGGTGCTGCACTATTGGGATGCACTGTGCCGGGGTGCTGCACTATCAGCATGTGCCATGCCGGGGTGCTGCACTATCGGGATGYGCCGTGCCGGGGTGCTGCACTATTGGGATGCACTGTGCCGGGGTGCTGCACTATCAGCATGTGCCATGCCGGGGTGCTGCACTATCGGGATGTGCCGTGCCGGGGTGCAGCATTGCCGGGATGCGCCGTGCCGAGCTGCCGGCCGGGGAAGGCGACTGGCAGCACCGAACCGCCGCCGCCTTCCCCTCCCGGCAGCCCCGGTGCCATGCAGCAGCCCGCCACAGGGCGGCTGGGGGGTCTCTGCCGTTCTCCTGTTATGCCTTCCACGACTTAAAAAATTAATTCCTTAATTAGCAGCGGTTCAGTAAATTCATTAGCCGATTCCCCTAGCACATTAGGAGACATTTCACACACGTCGCCTGCAACCGACTTATGTCAACGCTGCGCAACCCCTGGCGGCTCCTTGCCGCGTGCCGCGCTCGCTCCTCGCGGGAACGCCGTGTGCTGTGCTCACTCCTGGTGGGAACGCCGTGCTCCCGCACTCACTCCTCGTGGGAACGCCGCACTCCTGTGCTTGCTCCTGGTGGGAACGCCGTGCTCCCACGCTCACTCCTCACGGGAACACCATGCTCCCGCACTCACTCCTAATGGGAACGCTGCGCTCCCACGCTCCTGTGCCTCCCGCCGCGTCGGCACCGCTCCCGTGAAGCATCCCCTCCGTCACGGCACAGCCGGGAGTCGGGGCAGGAACCTGCTGCGCGGCCCCGGGAGCCGGCAGGGAGGCGGGTGCTGGCCCACGGCGCCCCGTGGATGCCGGATGCCGGCAGCACCGTCCGGGTGCTCGTGCGGGAGCCGCAGCCCGTGCGGTCGGTGCGTGAATGGCAGCGACAGCAGGAGCAGCAGGTTTGTCACGTGAACTCTAATTCATAATGGATGTTGCCATCACACTACATTTTATGCTTTCCGAGAGTTGACTAATTTCTTATTAGATCCTTTGCCAGGATGCATTTAAATGGTTCTGTCCTTAACAGAGCATGAAATAAAGCATTCTGTGTAGCGACTCCGTAATGAGGCTCTTCCCGTGCTTTAGTTTGCAAAGGGAAAACGCGTGTTTCAGGGAAGCGAGCGCTGGCCAGGCTGGAGCTGGGTGCCGAGGGCCCGTGCCGGCTGCCCGGACGCCTCGCCGGGTTTGCTCCGCTTGCTTTTGGAAGGAAACCATCAGCTCTTCCCTCCAAGGGCCAGTGGCTCCCGCGGGCGCGCGGCACCTCCCTGTGCACGTGTCCCTGGCTGTGGGTCTTGGGGTGTCCCTGGCCGTGGGTCTCGGGGCTTTGCTGCCGCGGAGGGGGATCCCTCCCCTGCCCCCCTGCCCCGGCACCCGGCAGGGCAACGCAGCCCGGCTGCTCCCCGAGCCGGGCGTTAGAAGCAGCGAAGGGCCGACGAGGTGAAACGCAAGAGAGCATCTCCGTCTTCACACGAGGATTGTGACAGATTTCCTATTCAATATAAGGATAACTGTGGATTTTGGTAAGATGCTTTCCACACTGCTCTGAATCCCAGCAGCCGCTCTTTCACCTCCCAGGACTGCGGGGAGAAATGAGGTTTGAAATTGCAGGAGCACGCCTGGGGCGTTTTTATCCGCGAGACAGCCCAGCAGCTCTGGGATTTGCGTGGTTTGCACTCCTCCGCTGGGAATTCGGCAAGCGCCGTCCCCCTCCGGGGAGCGCGGCCATGCAGCGGGCCCGGCTAATGCCTCTGGAGTGCTGAATAAACCACGAATGATTTATAATGAGTTTTGTGGATTTACTTTGAATTGTGATAGTAAAACTATTATCATAATGGCAGGCAGGGAATGTTTTCAGCGCAGGACGACTGCTTGGGAGCGTTTTCCTAGCCCGGCCGGGGTGGCCCCGGGATCCCGAGCACGCCGTCCGGCCCCTCGCAGCGTCGGCGTGCCGGAGCGGTGCAGTAAATCCCGGCGGTCGCGCGAGCGGCGCTGCCTCTCAGCCGGGAGCGCGGGCGGCGGAGCCACGATCGCGTTTGACCTCGATCAAATCTGCTAAACTAGCTCTGGATAAAGTAAATGTTATCGGGATGCACGACCAGTTTATCTTGTAGCTTTATCAGGGGCAACTGCTGCGCGGTTCGAGCCTGGAAAGGATTCGCTAAATCTGTGCAAGTGTTTCCCGCAACACGGAAAAATTAACTGCCTCCAAGACCAGCATAAAATGTGCTTTGTGTGCCGTTATTTGCGTCGTCCTCCTGTGCATGAGAAGACCAACTAATTGCTCAGACTATTATTTTTCCAGGCACAAACAGCTTTTTTGCCAATTAGGATAGTCTTAGCTTGCTCTTTTGAAGAGTTTTGTCTTCCTGCTGCTTGGAAATAAATCTGCTCATTGTTTGTGATCTGTGCACACGCAGCAACAGATTTCAGGTTACGGCCCCGGTTTGCTGGGATGGCCCAGACACATTAACTTACTGATATGTGATGTATTAAGCAAAGCAACGACTGCGATTGCAAGGCCGGGCGACTGAACGAAAACTAATTAAACACAAGCTCAAGCTGTCCTTTGCCACGCTTTCATACATCGTCAGCTCTTGTTCTTCAGAAAAATGAAACGAGCTTTTTAACGTCTCCTCTCAAGCAGCAGCTTGGGTGCATTTTTCACAAAACAGGGCAATGGTCTGTTCAGGCAGCTTTCACAGGGAGCCTGTGGCAGCGCTTCCATCCCGCCGGCGAGGACGTGCCATGCGGGGAGGGGGGGACGGGGATGGGGACGGGGACAGGGGTGGACGGCGCAGGGCAGCGCTCCGGGCAGGAGGCTCAGGGCACAGGGCGCCTTCCGCAAAAGCAAATATTAACAACGGCACCCCCAGGCTCTAACTTTAATTCAGCACTCGCGTGTCAGAGAGGTGAAAATTTTAGCTTCTGGAACTTGAATTTGCAGGGAGCAGCATGGGGCGCTCGGATGCGCGGGATGCCCGGGCGTCCCCCTGGCACCGCAGTCCCAGGAGCAACACGGGGCGCTCAGATGTGCGGGATGCCCGGGCGTCCCCCTGGCACCGCAGCCCTGGCAGCAGCATGGGGCGCTCGGATGCATGGGATGCCCGGGTGTCCCCCTGGCACTGCAGCCCCGGCAGTGGTGCGGGGTGCTCAGATGCACAGGATGCCCAGGCGTCCCCCTGGCACCGCAGCCCCGGCAGCGGCGCGGGGTGCTTGGATGTGCAGGATGCCCGGGCATCCCCCTGGCACCGCGGCCCCGGCAGCAGCGCGGGTGAGCAGCACAGCCCTCTGCAGCTCCAGGCCGGCCATGGTCCCACTCAGCGGCGCAGGCACAGCACCGCACCATCGCCCTGCCCGGCCTCCCCGCGCAGGCGTCCCGCTCTGGCAGAGGAGCTCATCTCCGGCGTCCAGCCCCAGCACCTCTGCCGCGAGCCAGCTGCAGGGAGCCCTGCACGCTCCTGCTCTGCTCTCGAGCGCTGCGGCAGGAGCCCAAGATCAGCCCGACTGCTGCACGCGGCTCAGCTAGACGGGCTTAAAGGAATTAGGGAGAAGCAGAACTGCAAATGCTTGATAAAAGGGTGCTGAAATAATGATAAAGCTCTCATTTTGCTGCTGCGCTCCTGAAAGAGCTAAACCGTGAGCAGCTGTATTGCTGGGTTCCCATTGCTAATACCGATGCTATCAAGCGCTTGCTATTCCCAGGCTGCCACGGGACCGTGGTTTGATTGCTCCAGTCCAGCAGCTGCCGTCCTAAGGGTTTCATGATCTGATTATACCAGAAACCTTGAAAAGCTTATATGGATGCTATTAATGGCCAAGCTCAGACCCCACGCTCAGCCTGCGCGACCGGCTTAGCTGGGTCGTCGCTGGGCTGTCATCAGCTAATCCTCCGAGGAGCTACGTCTGCTGTAAGCCTCTCGCCCGGGCGGGTGGCGGAGTGGCGGGGCGCTCCTGGGCCCCACACCGCGCTGCCCCTGCCGGCATCCCGCCGTGCCGCGCTGGGTGCAGGGTCGGGATCCCTTTAAGGCCATGGGAGCAGCTGGTGCCGCTCTGCTATAAAGCCGGACCCAGGTGCTGGGGCTGGGTTTGGGCTCAGGGCTGTCCATAAGCATTGGTTGTAAGGACTTGGCTGGCTTGAGAGATGGATGAATAAAGCAAAAGGTAGGTAACTAAAGCGAAAAAAAAAAAAGGACAAATGTGTATGTGTGTATATATATATATATATATATATGCTGCATAGGGAGTGTGTCTAGGGTTTCTTTAGCATGGCTGGAGGGTGCTGTCGCCTGCCCGAGGGGCAGCTGCCTCGCTCTGCTCCTTTCTCTGCCTGGCCAGCGTGTTCCTGTGAGCGAGTGGGGCCACACTTAGCTGCAGGGCTGGGGCTGGCGCGAGGGTTGCTTGTTCCAGGGGAGCAGCACGCGCTGGGCGCTTGAGCTCAGAGCGGGGTTGGATGTGGCTGCAGGGTTGGGGCTGTCCCTGCCCCTCGTGGGGGCTTCTCTGGGAGCAGCTCCAGGGTCTGTGGATAAGGGAATCCTGCTGCTCCGGCAGGGTCCCTCCTGGAGGGAGCTGCGAGGGTTTCTGCCAGGCAGGGAGGTGGCAGGGGATGGTGCCGGGCAGTAGCATGTGTTTGGGTGCAGGTTGCGCTCGAGGCAGCGTTCCCCTGCCCTGGGAGCGGGCTGCCTGGTGGGATGGGATGGGGCAGATGGACCTGTCGGGAGTGGGGAGGCATCGCACCATCCAGCCACGAGCCGCGTGTGCCTTGCAGACAGAGCCAGGACCACAGGGGCTCTGTGGCCGTGGGTCTCACGAGACCTGGGGACAGCACTGCCGGGCACAGAGCTGCTGTGCCGGGGTGCTCTGTGCCTGCAGGAGCAGCCTCTAAACCACCCGGGGACCTGCAGTGAGCTTTCCCTGAAACGGTGCTGCTGAGATTTATTTGTAGTGTATGCTTCTTTTTTTGTGTGGTGTTTCCCGTCTTGAGAGGGTCTGTTAAAGATGGGATGACGGTGGGGAGAGGGGGCTGTGGGCAGAGCAATGAACCCCAGCAGATGGTTCATCTCAGGCTTGTTGCGGGCCCCCTCGGCAGGTGGAGCAGGGTCACCGATAGCTGTGATCAGTGCAAATTGCCTGCTCGTGTGGGCTGTTACCGCTCAGGAAGGTGAAGGATGTGCTCGGGTGGTGGAGGAGCTCCCTGTGCCCCGATGCAGGGCGCCTCGGGCAGCTTCGTGTGGCTCTGGGGGCTCGCTGGTGCCACAAATCCCCCCCCAAAAGCCATTGCAACCAGCTGCTCTAACTCTGCCGTTAACGATGCCCTGACAAGGCATGTGGAAGGAGACCCAACAACCTCAGATGTGGTCGAACTGTTGGGACACTACGGCTGTCTCAATTAGACCAAATCTGTCTTTCCCAGAATAGTTCCACCTTTTCTTATCTCCTCGAAGCCCCCGGTGCAGGCAGGCAGGGAGGTAATCTGAAGTCTGCAACAGTATTGGAACAGATGAACGAGCAGGCTGAAACCACAGAATTGCCAATTACTGCCAGGACGATGAATGAGCGTACGCGGGCGCCGTCGTTTACTGCAATGGGAGAAATTGGACCATGCGTGCGCAGGGAGGCGTTAGTGCTTGCACAGGGCAGCTGCACGTTGCTACAGCGCGTAACCGGGTGTAAATGGCAACGACTGACCATCACAGCTTGCTTCCTGCCTGAAAGCAGGATCGCACGTGTGCAGGTGAGCCGGGGGCTGGTGGCGGCGCTTCACCCTGTGCTGCTGGGCTTGGGGCGTGCGGGGCTCTGCCCCGCTCATCCCCGCTGCATTGCAACTAGGGCTCCCAGGAGCCTGGCGAGCTGGCAGCGTGCCTTGCACCTACCAAGTACCTTGCTGACGTCGCGAAAGACTGTGCCGAAATGCTCCCGGACAGACCGTTATCTCAGGCACCCCGCCACCACCACCTGGCAGTGGACCATGCTCTGAGCACAGGCGATTGGCACCACCTTTCCCCAAAAAAGTTTTTTCCTAGTGTCTGACCTCAGTCTCCCTTTCCGCAGTCCTGTTGGCTAAGGACAGGGAAAGTAGCCTGGGAGTGCCTGCTCGCCTGGAAGCCCGCGAGCCCCGCGGCGCATGGATGCGAGCTTGTCCTGCTGCTGCGGTCGCTGGAGGAACAGGGGCCAGCAGTGGTCTCTGAGCCCCAAAAGATTTCAGTCAGGGAGAAAGAACAGAGTTTGTGTGTAAACCAGCAATCTGAAACACATGAGCTGGGTTGATCCGAACGCTCCTCCGTGATGGTTTGGAAATGTATTGCTTTGGTTTCAAATCTTAAGACATTTTTACTTTTAAATCTTGAAGAGGGGGAAAAACTGATTCAAGAAAACAGTTTTTCTTTTTCAAAATGTCAAAACAGAAAAATGCAACCTAGATACTTTAAAATGTCTTCCAGATAGGAAACTTGAAACCTGCTCTTTCCTGCAGCTACAACTTCAGCAAACTAAGATTTTTTCCAATGGAAAAATTTCCTCAAGAGCATCCTGACAGCTCAGCTTATAAGCAAATAAAATAGTAGCATCTAATCATCAGTGAGTCATGCACGTGGGAACACGGATAAACTCGGCCACGGAAGTATCTGCCCATCGCATGTTGAGTTTCTGATCCCCCTCATGCGTAAAGGCTATTTTGTGCTACATATAGCTGCTGAGGGAGGTGCAGGAAGGCTTGTACATGGGTTTCATCCCAAGGTTAGTATTGTAATTGGAGAAAACGGAAAATAATTCTCCTACAGTTTGATTTACAGCCAAGAAAGGCTCTGCAGAGCAGCCTGGTGCTGGGATAGGCTGTATGGTGCCGAGGTCAGTTAAGTGCAAGTCGGGAAAACAAACCTGCTCTAGCTTCAGGCTCTGACTACGTGCGCTCCTCCTCCTCCTCCTCCTCCTGCTTCTCTTGATTTGGAGCTGTTGAGCACGGCCCGCTTGCTGCAAGGAAGCGCTGGCTCTGGGCGCCTTTATTGCCACTATTTGTATTACGGCCATGCCGGTGGTCTGGCTCCTGTCATGTCCAGTGCTGCGCAGGATGGGTCCCTGTCCATGGGGGAAGACTGCGGAGGTGCAAGGACAGATGTGCAGAGAGATGCATGCATGGTCCCGCTCAGCTTGCAGGCATGTGGCTGTTGTGCGTTTGCAGGCAGCAGGAGCGGGCACGGGAGGCCTGCCTGCGCTGCCTGCGCTGGGAGGTGAAGCTCGCTGCCCCGAGCACTGGCTCCCCTCCGCCGAGCAGGGCCGCACCAAAACCCACCTGCCCATGATGCTGCTGCTGCTGCCCGGCTCTGCGAGGGGCTCCAGCTGCAGCAGGCGGCTGAGCAGCGCGGGGGATCCGGGCGCGGGATGGGTGTCCAGACTTTTTTTGGTGAATTTGCTAATGCCACAGAGACTTGCGTGGCCCTGGGGAATTTCTGAGCTGCTTTAAAAGGCTGTTAAATTGGCCATGTGCAGGGGTTTATGCTCGCAGGACTGTGGTCTGAATATTTTATTTTAAAATTTACATCCGTGTCACTAGCAATGCTCAAATAAGGTTGCCATAGAAACCTCTCATTACGGGGTGAGGATGCTTGCAGCACCTTTGCGTCCAGAAGAGCCCCGTGGCTGCTGCGAGGCCATGGGTGATTCTCCGCCATCCCCCCGGCGGCACGGTAAACCCCTGCCTCCGGGGGGGCCCCGTGTGCTGCAGTCTGCTAAATGCACCTTCCCGGAGCAGCGAGCCGCGAGGCAAGCGGCAGCGCCGGCACGGGGGAGCTTGGTGCCGTGCACCAGTTTTGGCTTTGTGGTTGTGGTGACAAAGCAGCGCGTGCGGGCTGTGCCGGAGGGGGACGCTTCTGGGAGCGGGGGGATCATGACTTTGGGGTTATGCCGGGAACCTTCCAGCTGAAGGTGAGGAAAAACTGGAGGAAACTCCTCTGCCCTGCGCTGCCTGCTGGTGGCCGGGGCAGCAAGCGGCTCGGGGCCCTCCATGTCCCTGGGGATGCTCTGCTGGCACAGCGTCCTGCTTCCCTGGCCCTGCTGGTGCCTGCATCCCGCTGGGAGCCCCATCCCATGGCACAAGGCAGAGCGGTGCCAGGGTCGGGGTTGGGTGAAGACGTCTGTCCCGGCTGAGCGCTGGGCAGCGGGATGGGGCGGGGATGCGAGGAGTGGTGTAGATGATGGTGGGGGGGGTAGTCACGTGCATCCCTCACCCCTGCGCTCCAGGGATGCTGGCGCCATGTCCGAAAGGTGGGAGCCAGTGTCCTGCGTGGGGAAGGGAAATGCTGAGGAGCCGGGAGAGCAGAGCAGGGCTCGGGCGGCAGCAGCTCTGCGAAGCTGGGGAAGCGCCAGCACCAGGCAAGCGGCACCCGAGATGCCACGAGCAGAAACTGGGGCCACAGCAGCAGGTACCAGAGAGCCGATACGGGGCCGAAGGATGCCCTGGAAGGGGGCAGGCGCGGTTCAGGCGTTTTGGAGAAGCAGTCGGAAGATTACAGCAGTCAGAGCCTCGTGCAAACTGGAAGAAGCCCCTTCCTGAGGCTGCTCGGCTGCAGACCTGTGCCGAGATGCACCAAAAAGCCTGGGAAGGGTCGGATGCAGGGGGACGGGGGACATGGGGACAGCAGGCTTGTGCTCTGCAGCAGGGCTCCTCTCTGAGGCAGAGGTGAGACCAGGACAAGTAAATGTCCCTTTTAACCCCCTCTCTGTACTGCTCGTGCCTGCTCTGCTTCGCTCGGTAGCAAGGACATCCTCAGGAACACGGGAATTAAACTTCCCCCGGTGCCGGGAGAAGCTCGTAGCTGTGCTCTTCCTGATGACCAGCGGCAGCCTGGCAGGTGCCTGGGAATTGCACACTCTGCTTCCCCAAGCCGTGAGGAAAATGGATTTTCCTCCCCAGCGCTACTTGGCGGAGCAGAGATCAATACGCCGTGGGCTCCGAGGCATCCGTTTCGGATGTGTCAGCGCAATGCGGGCCACCGCAATGCCGGTGCTGTCCGCTAATGCCGCTCCCTGCGCGAGCGAGGTGCCGGGGCTGCACGGGAGCCGGCCGAGCCGAGCCTCCACGCTGTGCTGGGCTTGCACCGGGCTGGCAGAAAGAGGAGACGATAATGGAGAGGAGCCGGAGAGGCTCATCCGATTAAAGAGGAATCAAGAGACTTGCACTGTGGAAAAGCTATGGAAAGGCCCGTCCCGTGCCGGGTTACCCGGCTCAGTCCCCACGGATGCTGCCTCCCCGCCAATGGCTGTGATTAATGATCCTGATATTCCGGTAAAGATAGTGAGGTGGTGTGGGCCACGGAGCAGGGAGCAAATCCATTACAGTGAGTGTTTCTTTGATGCAGATGTTGATTTGATTTCAATGCAATTTTTGCAGCTTCAGACATAAGAAAGCAACGGTGCCTGCGTTGCTAGGGCCGGATAGGTCTGTCTGAAAAGAGCCAGCACTGCGGTTTCAAGGAGCACTACATTTTTTTCTGAAAAATAGCCTCACTAGGTGCAAATAGAAAATTTCCCATGGAGCTGCCTTGTTTCACCTCTGAGCTTGGCTGGCCGGTCCCTGGTCTGGCCCCAAACCCATGGCAAATGCAGACCCCCGTGATGGAGTCGTGCCCCTGCGCCTCGCTCCCCCCATCCCGGCCTGCACCGCTGCTTCCCAAAGCCCCACTTCCCCAGCTCCGGAGAGGTTTTGTCACACAGGATGGGAGAGCAAAGGGAAACCTGTCCCGTGCCTCCCCTGGGCTCTGCCTCCGGGATGCTCATTCCTCCCAACCTGCCCGGAGAGAGGAAATTGGGTGTTTGGCAGCTTTTCAGGTTACAAACTGAGCTGGGGATAGAGAAGCTCCTTCTTTCTCAGCCCATCATCCAGCCTAGTCGCCTGTCTCGGGGTACAGCAGTAAACGGGCTCCTGAAGAGACGGGATATTTCGATACGAAAAGCCCGCTCCAGGCTGCTCTCTGAAACCACAACAATTAATCTCCCATCGCTATTAAGACGCGCTGTGGCGGGTCTGGCAAAGGGAGCGAGAGCAAACGGGCCCCAGGGGCCGCGGCACGGCCGTTCCCACGGTGGGACGGGCGGCGCGACCGCGGCTCCCCGCTGCCGGCACTGCCTGAGCACCGGCTGTCTGGCCAAACCCTCCCGCTTCTGGGGGATGCCGGGAAGCGCTTACATGATATACAGCCCCAAAACATCTGGAAAGAAAAAGGTTAATCATAATTATAACAGATGAATGTTTCTCTGCCTGGCTATAAATCATTCATGCCTGCGCTTCCAGGCAGTCGCATCTCCGGATTATCTGACTGCTCGAAACCTCCTTGTTTTGTTCTACCCCTCTGGAGCGTGTTCGCTGCTTGGTTTGATTTGGTTTCCATGCAGGAATTGAAAATCCGAGGTGACAACACGGTGCGAGCGCGTCGGGTGCCCAGAGCAGCCCTGCGCTGCAGCCTTGCTCCGTGCTGGGGGCGAGATTCCTGCCGGAGCGAACCGCGCCGTTCCGGCGTGCGCTGCGGCACCGGGGCTAGAGCGGAGCTGCGTGGGGACACCGCTGGTCGCTTCTGCACCACCTAACGGGAAGCTAAATAATAGCGGGGAGGACGTGGGCCGGGATTTCCAGGACCACCTGGAAAACGTCTCTGGTGCGGAGGAGAGGCTGGGCAGGGGAGCGCCGCATCCGCGCTTCCCAGGCCAGGCAGCCTCTTCGTGCCGGGCATCTTCCACTTCCCTTGCCCGCGAACCAGCCTCGCACCCGCGTCCGGCCAGTCGGCTTTCCAGCCCGGCATCGGCTTTGGTGCTTGCCGTCATGCTGGGGCGGTTTGCAGCCTGCATCTTCCCCAAAGCAACTGCCGGGGGGGGGAGGAGGACTTTTCTCAAAAACCCTGTTTTTCTCTGTATTTCCTCCTCTGACAGAGGCTGTGCAGAAACCTTCCCGCTTGCCGCCTATTGCTGCGTGTTGCCCTTGAAAAGACCCCTGTTGTACTCCTCTGAAATCATGTAGCTCTGGAGCCTAATGATTCCTGACAGATTGCGCACGGTCCCGCTGCTAGCAATCAGGAAGGCAGGAGAAGTGTTGGGTTACTGATGTTTGTGGTTATTACAGTTATTGGACTCCATCGATTACAGCACTGCCTGTGCCGCGAGGCCGCTGGCGGCCGGACAGGACCGGACCCGGTGCTCCCCGTCACGTGCGGACTGGTGGGTCCCAGCGTGGGAAAGGCACCCCGGACCCGCCGCTGTGCCCCACGCGAGGGCGGGAAGCGCTCCGCTCCCGAAAGCCCTCTAACCGCCCGGAGCGCTGCTCAGCGGACGTGATTTGGCTTGTCAGAGTCGCCTCCTTCGTGGCTTATATTTTCCTTCAAAAGAAAGTAATAAACTGTACTTTAGCGGCCCAGTCCTCATTATGTCAAAACAATTCCAGCTCTGGCAGCACGGCCGTTTCCCCATGTCACCCGGAGCAGCCCGGTGTCACCCGGAGCAGCCCGCTGCTCGGCGCGATACGGGAAATGCGGTGGCACCGCGGCTGCAGCCACGGGCAGGACGAGCGGAGGCAGCCGGCTCCGGAGCCGGGCTTGGACTGGGACTGGCCGGTGGGCAACGTTCGGGGCTGGGATGCCACCATCCCCTGTGCACTGCCCTCCCCAGGCCCTGCACCCGGCCCCGGGACAGTCGGGATGGGATGGACCGGCGCCTGCCGGCGTTCCTCTCATTCCTCATTCAATTTATGACGATGCTGGCTTTTTTTTTTTCCAATTAATTGTCAGCTGTATCAGTCATCTGTGATTTGTGTATTAAATACGGCCTGGCAGAACTAATTCCAGTTCTGTGCTGCCTCTTGCTAGATGACGGTGCCCTGTGTACAATTTCTCCCACGGAGCCTGACGACAAGCCGTTGCACTTTATTTTAATTAATATGGATAGCAAATATATTTCCATTAGCCGCCACGACGTCGGGCAGGAAGCACGGTCCGGCAGCGGAGCGGCGGTGCCTTCTCGCCCGCAGGGCCCGGCGTAGCCCCCAGCGGCCCCCGTCGCCTGGCTCCCGCCTGGCAGAGGCGTTAACGCCGCTCCGGGGGCCGGGCAAGTCGCAAAGGCACCGCGGGCGCCGGAGGCACCGCTCCGCTTCCCGGGGAGGCCGCACAGCTCGTCCCTGCCCCTGTGCCATAACATGGAGCTCGGGCGGAGAGCAAGCGGCTCCGCCGCTGCTGGCGCCTGCATAACTGCCGGAGCGGTGCCTGACGGCTGTGCCGGAGCTGCGGAGCGTGTCCCCGGCGCCCGTCCCGTGCAAGCCATGGTACACACCCGCCTCTCCAGCCAGCATGCATTTGCGTGCCGCTGAGCCGGCGGCATTAGGGTTGCATCCAGCATCCCAGGGCTGCAGGGTCGGTGCTGTGCACCAGCACCTATGGAGCTGAGCAGGGATACGGGTGAGGAGGAAGCGCTTGGGCTCAGCGTTAGCGCGGCAAAGCCAGGCAGGCAACGATTCACCTTTCCTGGCGTTAGGTCTTTGCTAATTACAAACCACCCGCCGGCTCCCGCAGTTTGCAGTCTGGGCTCCCCGCTGTTCCCATGCGGGATGGGGACCGTGGTTCCCGCGGGATGGGCACCATTCCCGCAGGATGAACATCGTTCCCGCAGGACGGGGAGCGCCGTTCCCGCGGGATGAGCACGGTTCCCGCGGGTGCAGGCGGTGGCGCGGGCTGGCGAGGAAACGTGCCTCGTCCCTGAGTCTCGTCAGGGATTTGGCAGCATCTCCTTCCCCCTCCCCCAGTAACTCTTTAAATAGAAAATCAGAAAACAAAAATACATAAACAGTTGCTTATTCTGTTCGTTAATCACAGCTGGATTGATTTAAATACGAAAGCCCTTAAATGCTGGCCCTCGGGACTCGTTTCTATCGCAAACGCAGACCCAGCAAGCAGCGCCTCCTCCGCTAAGAAAAGCGCGAGTGCCCCGGCAGCGGGGCAACGTCTGCGTTTCGGGAGCGGGTGGACGGGGGTCTCTCCGGGGGCAGTTTTCCGCTTTACAGCTTTCCCGCTCCCGTCAAGCGGAGGAGGATTTGGCAGGTGCCTGGCGCCACGGTCGCTGTAGTGTTGCTGCTTCGGGAAAGAACAGAACCCAACAAGCCTCCCCAAAAACCCTTTGATATTTGAACCAGCACGCGGAGAAGAGGCTTTGTTGCCTGTTCCTCATATATTCTTGTAAATCACACGTGTCGGAGCGCTGGGCTGCGTGCATGCTTCCCAGCCACATTATTTTCGACACAGCCTGCTGACTGGGAAATGCAGCGAGAAAGTACCTGGCTCTGTTCTTCCCAGCAGGTAACGAATCAGCAAATTATAAAAAACAGTGTGCGGTCTGGCTTGAAGAAGGTTTTTTCCACTGCTGATATTGTTTATGTTCCCACAGGGCAATAGTCGTTTTTAATGTACTTTCAATAGCAATGTACTATGATTAAAATAGATGCATCTGGGACGTAAATCTGTTTTTAAGGACTGTCTTTTCGGTGCACAATTTTCAGTGCTTAGGGAACGAGCAGCAGCTGCCTGAGTGGCTCTGCCGGCCCCGGCGGGAGGCTGCTGGGGTCGGGCCGTTCCTTCCGGGAAAGGTTCTTGGAGCTGGCACAGCAGCGCACGGAGGTGGCGAGGCAGAGGGGCACAGGATTTTTTCAGAGCTGAATGCCTTTTCCAGAGCTGACTCCAACTCTGGGCTCATAATCCTGACTTTAAGCAGAGTGTTGCCTGCGCTGCTGTTTTGGTTTTTTGCTTTGATTAAAGACGCAGTGCTGAATAACGCGAGAAAGGCTTTGCGAGTCCAGCTTGGTGCATCTGGAGCAGAAATATGGCAAAACACAGCCCTTGCCCACGTAAGGCAGCTTGGATAAGCTTGAGCCACTTGAGGAGAGGCTATTTGCCACCCGATCTGTGCAGCTGGGTGACAAGGCGCCGGCAAGCGACGACGCGTTGCTGCCACCCTGGCTGCACCCTGCCGGCGCGGGGTTGGGGCTGCTCGCGCCTCGGCACACGCCGTGAGCGTCTCGCCTGCGAACGCAGCCGCCACCACCCTCCATCCCCGCAGCATCCCGGCCCCGGCTGCCCTCCATCCCTCCGACTGCTGCTGCACTGGCCAGGCCTTCTGAGAAGGCACCAGGCTGGTAACCCCAGCCTGCGGCATGGAAAACGGTTTTGCATTTAGATGTTGCAAAAGACATTTTGTAGTGGAAGAAATAAAAAGCTTTGCCTCTGGGGGAACGGGCTGCGCACGTCGGGCTGCAGCTCCGCGGGCTTCTCGCCTGGCCGCGTCCCTGCGTCCTGCCTCTCCTAACGAACCCCCGAAATGCTCCAGCGCGCTCTTAGACGGAAAATGCAATGTTACGTCCTTCACAGTTGCCTACGCAGTAAAGACAGCCATCTCGCCGCTGGCAGGCACGGGCTGCTCTGCGTGCCGGAAACAAAAGCTAAAAAGCAGCCTTTATATTTTTTTTGATTAGAGAGCTTGGAAAGTTTGCTTTTAACTGACGTCGGCTCACTGATTTCATCTGAGCGCCAGCTATAAACCCCCTTTCGGGAGAGCAGCTCCCGCCGGTCGCGGGCGCGCTGGCCCCACAGATCCCGCGCGGTGTCTCGCGGGCTCCGGCACCCGGCAGAGGTGATGATCTTTGTGCCGCTGGGGCTCCACGCTCCCTTCGGGGCACAAGAGATGTTTTCTCTCTTTATGCACCGAGCGCTGCTGTTGCTCATCAAACCGGCCCGCGCCAGGGGAGGCCGGCTCTGCCGATCCGGCTGCGGTTGCTCGGCTGTGCCACAGCCGGCGGAGCTGCCGTCCGGCCAGCACCCGGAGCGCTTTGACCATCTGATGGGCACCGAGCTGCCCGGTAATTCCTACCATCAAATGCAATTAAAAATGTCAGAGAATAGTGCTTATATTGCAGCCGAAGCCAGTTCCACGACATGTCGTGCATCGCTCGGTGACGTGCACCCGCTCAGCTTTGGGGTGATTTGCAGGCGCATTGGGGTTTGGGGGCAGAAGAGGATCCGGGCTCCCCCGGGAGAGCAGAGCTGCTGCGGCGGTGGGGGCCGTCCGGGAACCGCGCGGCTGCTCTGCCGCCTCCGGGGCAGCCGTGCCGAGAAACGGCACTTGGGCTTCTTGGAAGAATGACTGGAGGACGAAGATTACCGGGGAAATTTTCTGTTGGGGAAACGCCGAACGCAGGCACAAAGGCAAATTGAAATGTTTTCCTGTAACGGCGCAAGCTGGGGGACTGAGTCTGGGATAAAAATAAAGCAGGATGCGGCAGCACCTTTCCAATGACATTAGTTCCGTTCATCTCCCCGACGAGGTTACAGCCGTTCCACTGGCGCTGTACAAAAGCATTAGAAGTTACATTTTCCTTTGCTATTTCTCAGATATATTTCTGCTGCGAGATGTTTGCGGAGGTACATTGTGAGCCTCGGGCAGGGGATTAATTCCAAACTGTCACCTCGCTTTTCGATGGGTTTGTAAATTCTGCTCTGTTGATTTGTGCTCTCAGTAAATTGATAAAATCCTCTTTCCACAATCTAATACGCCATTTAGAGCTCACCAGGGTTTTAGACCTCATTGGCTCACATATTTATGTAAATATACTGTCCAACAGCAATTTTAGAAGCGCTGCATGAATAATCTGGATGGCTGAGAAAGGGCGCAGGGAGCAAAGTTGTCAGACTGGGGTTGTGGTTTTTGGAAAGTGGGTTTTCCACCCGGCGCCATTGCTTATTTGCAGGTGCCGGTGACATTTAAAGACGACGGGCTCCTTTCAGATCCTTCCTGCCACGGCTTTCTCCAGGTGTCACCTCCACCAGGGACGAGGGGCCGGGGGGGGATGCTGACGTCCCCAGCGCCGCCGCCGGGGCCCGGAGCGGAGCTCCGCGTCTCCCGACAGCAGCCCGGGCGCGCTGCAGATGGGCGGCATCTCCCAGAGCAGGGAGAGAAGTGGTGCAAAACTGCACCGCGGCAAGAAGAGCTCGTTTACCGCTCCGTGCGTCCGCCGCTAGCGCCCGGCAGAGCTCTGCTCCGCTTTGATCTCGTTTTTAACCGTTGTTAGCATGATTTACCTCTCCTGATTGAAATCCTTCCCTCATTTGCATCCCCTGCGACGGGGAAAAGGGCCACTGGCATGGGATTCTCACAAATGGAAATCGGGGTTTCTGTCGGAAATGGCCTGATTTTTCCTGAAATTGCATTTAAATCACCACCAGAAAATGCATGCTTAAATTCCCTCCGTATCGTCACGTAGCCTCATTGTCAGGAGAGAGCAGGAGAGCTTCAAGAGCATGGTGAAAGGGACACGAGAAATTGTTTTTCCCGGTATTGTCCCCCAGCCGCCGTTCTGCCGGAGATGCAGGGTCTTATCCACAAAATGTGGCCATGCTCCATTAATCCATCTTAAAAAGTCAAATGGAAATTCTCACTTAAACTGCAGATATTTTAAACCATTCTGTTTAGCTCTGAAATTGTCCTGAATTGACCAATTTCCCGAACGGTTCCTGTCACCCGCCTCTCCCAAGTTATTTCTCTGCTTCGTTAGAGCCTGGTGCTGGGCTCACGGCGGGATGGGGACCCGCTCCCGAGCACCTGCGCTGCTGCCTCTCCCTTCCCGGGCCGCATGCCGCAGCACTGCCGGCCCCGAGCGCCTCTCCGGCTTGCCGATCCCGACGCCTCTGGTCCTCGTGCTGCCTGCAAAGCGCCGGGGGTGAGCTGGACTGCGAAGCACAAATCCTTTTCGCTGAGCTGGTTACGCTTCTCCGAGGATCAGTCCCACCGCTTTCCCTTCCATCGCATTTTGAATTTTTGGATTCTTTTGCGTTTGGCACCAGATTTGTTTCCTAGACTAAAGCTTTGCATTTCCAATCACACCTCCAGAGCCAGGTTTACTAGCCAGGCTGCTCATATATTCCCTCTTTCCTGCTGCCAGGAGCTTGGCTTTCAGTTGCATAAAGTTTCCTTGTACCTTCCCGGTTTAGCCATCTGTCCTGGCTTGTTAAAGCCCTTTCCTTTCTGTGCTCTTTACTCCTTCCAGAAGGGACACAGAGCCAAAACGCTGACCCTTCACTTGTTGAAGTTGTTCAAGTCTTTCCAGTGATTTAATACCTTTCAATCAGGCCCTTTCTGCGGGAGCCTGGGGTCAGCGAAATGAAGAAGGATCTGGGCAGCTCTGTGCTTGTCCCTACACAAAGCAGACCTGGGAAAGGCAGGCAGAGCCCCTTCGCTTTGAATCGGAAAAGCTGCTGCTTCAATCAGCGCTCAGGTTCCTTTCGGTCAGAGGCTTTCCTGGCCTATTCCCAGGGAAAGAAAAAGGAGGAAAATTAAAAAAAGAAGATTTCTAAGTTCTGGCCTCCACTCTCCCCCCTGCACTCTGAATGCTTCAGCCTCAAATGCAGCACAGTGGTGCATTTTTAGCAGGAAAAACTGGTAACAGAGGGAAAAAAACAGCTTTGGAGGAGAGGAGATTAACCACACCGGCGGCGTTACGGATCACCTCGTTCTGGCCAGCGCTCCTGGCCGTCGCAGCGGCCGAGCTCCCGCGGTCTCGGGGCTTCTTGGGCCCCTGGTAAACACAGTCCTGCCCCGAGCAGGGTGCGTCGCCCCGTCGGCGGTGCGGGCGCTGCTCTGTCCCCTGCGGCACGCGCTGGCAGCGGCAGCGAGCGGCAGCGCGGGGTCCCCGGCGCCGCAGGGGTGTCACCCCCATCCCGCCCTTGTGTCTCCCCGAGGGCTGCCCGACGCCGAACAGGACCGCAAGGATGAACTCGAGCTCCCTCCGCTCGCTTGCACTACGAACTCTGGCTGCAGCCAAAGGCTGAGGCAGCTCAGCTACGTTCTTGCTTTTATAAATCATCGCAACTCCACTAGCTTTAATGGCATGATGTTAATTTACAGCAATACGCTCCAAAGGATTTGCTATTCCACATTCATGTCATTTAAGAAAGATGTAGGGCCGGAAATAGCATTTTCTTGCAATAGCAGGATGAACGCTCCTCTTCTTCGCAGCCCCCAACGTTTCAAGTTTCCTGGCAGTTTCTTTCTCATCACCCCCGTTCCCGTTTTGCAGTGGTCCTGGGCTGCCGGAGCACGGTGCGGCCCGAGCGCTGTCGGGAGGCCACGCAGAGCTGCAGCGACTGCGGCGGGGCAAAGCCGGCCGGCGGCAGGCGGGTGAGCGATGGCATCTCCTGCAGCACGCGGGAGGCGTTCGTCTTGGCGCGGGAGGCTGGCGATGCTCAGCTGAGCGATTTATGAGGATCACAGGCACCGCGCACGACCGCTCAAGCAGCCGAGCGACCTTAGAGAACGCGGCGATCGATTCAAGTCACAGATAAGCAAGGCTGGCGCTTGCTTATCAAGCCCGTGCCATAGGCTTTCCTGGAAATGTGCAGCACTTCGCTCTGCTATGAAATATTAGTCTGCCCTTCCTCTAGCTGTCTGCCGCTTTACCGCCTCCCTCTGTACGTCCCCGTGCTCCTCGCCCGTGCCCTTGCCCGGACGTCCCACCTTCGGGCACTGGGCAGAGGGTCCCTCTGGTTCTTGAGGCCAAAGGAGGAGAAACGATGAACGGCCGACTGAAAAGTTACGGCTAGGGCGCTTCCCAGGCAGAAGGGAGCTTGCCCCAGAGCCAAGGTTATTTTCTCAGGAAAATACAGGATATCCAAATTTGCATGGCAGCCGTGGAGGCACATCTGTCCACCATGCCCTGATCGCTGTACCGCCTGCAGCCGAGATGCCTCCCGCTAGCTGTGACCGTGCCTTGGGAGCACTGGGGCCGGGAGCGCCAGTCCAGGGAGGCGGGGAGCACCCAGCGCCGCAGCGGGGACCGAGCCCGGAGCGGGCACTCGGAGCAACGCGGGACGCCAGCCCCACGGGGAAGGTGCTGGTGGCAGCATGAGCGTGGGACACCGGTGGCAATGGGTCTGCAGAGCAGGTGCTTCGATACTTTGACTTCAGGCTGAAAGTGAACTCTGAAATATCATGATTTCCAGCGGGCCCGGGACGGTGCGTGGCAGCTGAGCGTAGCTGTTGCCCGCAATGGGATGAGAGCCTCCGTCCGGAGCGCAGCACAGAGCCCCGGCAGCTGTGGCAGCTCCTCTTCCCTCATCTACTCCTTGTGCAGGGCTGCAAAGGGGTCGCTCCAAGCACCAGAAAATTACTTATTCCTCTTCTTCATCATCCCGGTAGTGCAGCTCCCGTGGCAATGCCCTCGGAGGAATGGCAGCACGTGAGCAGCCCTCCTGGCGGGGACGGCTCTGCTTCCTCTGCAAGAGCCGCCGAGACACCGGGGCCCGGCACACGGGTGCGGCGGCTGCCGGAGTGCGAGGCAGTCTGTCCTGAGCTGGCGGCAGTCTGTCCTGAGCACTCCTCCTGCTCGTGGCAAGGCTACGGGAGGCAGGGCCGGACGGACCGGCACGGGAGGCTTTGCAAGAACATCCTTAACGACTTGCTTATTAACCAGCTGCGAAGAGAGAGACAGACAGACATCTGGTGGCCTCTCCTCGGAAATAAAGGGCACTTCAGCACGTCAGTGGAAAAGGACTGCTCTCTGGAAGGCATTTCTCCCTTGTTTCATCCTGGCTCTTGCAGGCTGAGTTACTGGCGGCTGAGCTGGGCTCAGTACGGCACTGGGAGCAGCCGAGCTCCTGTGCCACGGATTGCCCCGGTGCATCCCGTCTGTGCATGGCTCATCGGCACAAAAATGACTGTATGGAGCAGGCCCTTTTGGGAAGGGCTCTGGAAAGCCTTGTGAGATGGTCACACCAGGCAGCCGAGCTGCAGGAACCCAAGTCAGGATGATTTAAAATCCTCCCTTGCTCCCCTCCAGCCTCTCTAAACCACTCATCCCATCACTTTTTCCTTCTCGCCGCCTCTGCAGCGGATGAAGAAGCCCTCTGTGCCACCGGGGGCCCATCAGGACCACTTTGCAAGGTCCTGCCAGCACCGCCAGCTCTCCAGGTCGTTCCCCCGGGCTGAGAGCGCTGCTCCCCACGGCAATGCACTATTACCGACAGGTAAAAGCCACGTCAGCAGGCACAGCTGGGGATCCGTGATTTAAAAACAAAACTGCGAAGTGGTGCTAAAAATGGTAAGGAGGAGCTGAGCCCTGGCTGGGAGAGAGGAGCCGGGAGAGCAGGCTGGTGTGGTGGGACACCCCAGGTCCTCTCCAGCACCTCTGATGCCAAAGCTGGGGCTGAGGCCAGGCCCTCGCCCTCCGCACTGCTGGGCTCCGGCAGGGGAAAGCGGAGGGAGCGTTCCCGTTTAGCAAGGCTGGGGCGTCGGGTACGTGGGAAGGGAGCTAAGGACATAAACATGCAGAACTGTTTCGCCACGGAAGTCAACAATTTCTTACTCTTGACAAGAGCGTCAATCTGTCCTGATAGACTGGAAAATTGGAAAACTACTGCTCGCCCTGTGTTTTTCTTTCCTACAGGCATGTATCTGAATTCCAGAAAGATGTATTTATTGGCAGGCTCCAGCTCCAGCCATGTAACTGCACATTATGCTAATTAAAATATAGCCTGTTTTGTAATAGGATTTCCTTGAAGCATATTTTACTGTTCAGTAATCGTTCTCAAATATTTGAAAAATAAAATCACACCAAGTAAATAACTTTGGGATTGCTCATGGAAGGGTTTTTTTTTCCAAAAGCCCAGTGGAACTGGTAATGCTCATTGCCATGACACAGGATGTAAAATATGCTCATATCCGAGGCTGCATGTATTCTAGATCAAAAACTGCACCACACTTAATCACAGAGCTCACATTTCATTTGAAAAACCTGTTTGTACAAAATGGGATAAAAAATGATGTGCACAGCTTGACTCTGACCCTGAATACCCACATGCATAATCCCGGCCCTCCAGAAGAACACGCCGTTGTCACACCAGACATTTTTAATGCCTAGGTATACATGCAGTGATGCCCTGTCACTCTTCCGTATGTAGTGGCTCATCTGTAACCTAATACCCATTAATTTTCTGAGCCCAGCAGAAGCTGACTTGCCGCTGCCGTGGCTGGGTAATGCACTGGCATGTTCTGTGCTTCCGTTTTTACATCGTTCGCCATTACAAGACCCCATGTGATGTTCTGTATGCCAGAGGAGCACTTTTAGCTGAATTGGTCTATAGATTGTATCTTCAGACTCAAACATTTTCACCAAATTCCTCACTGAAATATCGTATAGAAATAAGCATTTGCGACACTTTAGCATCTGCAAAATGTACATTTTAAATAGCATCTTCATATGTTCATAAGGGCAAAAATACAGGAGAAGTAGGGGGCTAAGAGATATTAATTTCATTTTATTGCTACTGATCTAGACTTTACTAGCTCTTTCTATTAAGGGAGGTAGGGAAAAAACAGATATTTATTATGGCCTCTGATACCTCCTGATCAGACAAATTCCTTCCAGTTATCTCAGGCCCTGCAGCCTGCTGGCAGTCTGAATGTATGCTATTATCTCATTTCTTGAGATGATACCGCTTGGGGTGCTGCTGATTGCAAAGAGAGCACACTGGTAACTTGTTGCAGACCTAGCTTAGTTCGTGCTCAGTTTTTCTTTCTGCTGGACACACCTGATTTTCTGGAAAATTTCTCCTAAGTGCTACACTCACCGCGAGGCAAGGTGAAGCGCTGTGGCTTGCTGTTCGACTGCGCCAATTAGCCTGGACAATACAAATGAGCTGAAGGAAACAAGCAGAGTCCAGACGAAGGGGTTGCTGAGGAGTGCTCGGAAACACCCCGATTTGCGTTTCTGCTCCAAACACCAGAGCCGCAAGATGGATTTACCGGTCTCATCACAACCTCTAGTGGACAAAAGTCCACATCACCGCGATCACTTGGAACGTGACATATCGAGAAAGCCCTGCTCTCCCCGGGCCGGACGCTCGTGAGGTGCTGTGCCCCTTCGGTCTCCGCTGGCTGAGCAGGGCGCTGATGGTGCACGGCGCTTCGCGAGGTTTCTGTCTCACTCTGGGGTCACGCTGCACCTCCGCAGCAGCAGCAGCAGCAGGCACCCGGCGGCCCTGCCGGCAGCGAGGGCCCGGTACCGCCGCTGCCTGAGCCCTGCTGGGCGGACACGGCCTGCCAGCGCTCCCCTTCCCCGTTATTCGCATGCTAGATTCACATGGTATTAAAAAAACCCACCTATTCTGATGAACGCACTATGTGCGCTCTGGTGCTAGGAGTTTTCTTGCACAAGTTTTCTTGCAAAAGGACGTGCCTCTGTTGCTTATTCCTGCTGCTGTTCTTTATGCTGGTAGGTGGGTGTAAAATGATGCTAAGCAGGGTAGACTTTCACACCTCCTCTCTGTTGATCTAAATGACTCCGCAAGTGCAAAGCACCAGAGAGCCACCAGCAGAGCAACTGATTGGTGCAAGTGATGTGAAATCTGTGATTCTTCAAACAATGAGCTGAAAGCTCAGGCCGACAGAGCACGAGAAACGGTCTTTCTGCACCGTCTGATCCGGCTCCCCCTCGCAGTGTAAGAACAGACGGGATTGCTGATCTGAGCGCTGCCTGCAACCTCCTGCTAGCCAAGTGGTAAACCTCCCTCAAGGCACGCTGAAAACGGCCACACTGCCGCTGACTCCAGGGCTGTGTGTCTAGAACTTCAGGATTTTACAGCAATAATTCACCGAGTCTTGTAAAGGGTCAACTATTTATCAGCTCCTTCTCTGCCAACAGAAAAGGAGTTCAGTACACTGTGTTCTCGTATCCTGAGATTTATTACAGATTGTGCGTGCCGTGAGGGCCAAATCCTGTTCTTGAGAAACGGGGCTAGCGCTCCCAACAGGTGCTAGGGACAGGAGGGGTCCTTCGTCCTCCTGGCCAAGAAGCAGCAGCGGAGCTGAGACCCGCAGCGAGCCCTGTGTTTCGCCTGGTTTTCACTGCCCAGCTCCCCCGATCCCCCCCCAGCGGCACAGGGAATACCACGATGCAGACATGTCTCGTACAGCAGCTAATTGGCAGCCTGGACGAGGCAGCATTTGTGTAACGCGGTGGAGAAATGGATCTTCCTGTTTGTTGCGATGCTGAAACTGGATGTCATCATTTGTAAACAGAGACTTCAAGTTTGATTTCTTATTATCTACGTATATGTTCACATGCAGAATACAAACACATGCATATGGGAGAGAAAAATGCCATAATCTCTCTATGTCTATGTTGATTTATCACCCAGAAAGAAGGTTAGATTCTATAAAATAACCAATGTATGAGGAGCTGGATATAAGACCAAAATGTCAAAGTGCTTTAATGCAGTCTGGACACAAGAACAGAAACCAAAGCACAGCAAGAAGCATTGCACAGCGCTCCTGACACCAGTAGCTGTTAATCTCTGCTCAAAACACAAAATCAGTCCTGGAGGTCAGTCTCTCAAGCCCTGTACAAATACTGCAGCACAAACAGATACCAGCCTCTCCAGTACTTTCTCCGACCAGTCCGTGTTTATACCCGTAGAGCCATCAACACACCAAAACCCGACTGCCTTGTCCATGCAGCCTTCCGATTACAAGAGACCAAGGGTAGACACCGGATTAGTGATCTTTTAGCACCATGCTCGTTTGCAATGACTTTGTCAAGTCACCCTCAAATGAGTCCTGAAACCTATTCTTATCTCTGTCATGATGGTGGTGGAAAGGAAGAGGGAGCAGATCTGTGCTGAAATGTGAAACACGTGGAATTAACATGCAGCCTCTCAGTAAACTGCAGCCGCTGCATGTCCATCCCTGGTGCCCGAGCCAGCGGGACGGAAACGTCCGCCGGGCGTCGCGGGGGTGCCTGGGGCCTGGCACCGCGGCCCCGGGCCTGGACGGAGCCGGGTGCCCTCCCTGCGCAGGGGGAGGCAGGCGGAGGAGCGAAGGGGGGTCCCCGCATTTCCTTCTGCGCTGCTGCGCCCCTGAGCCCGCTCCGGAGTGACACCCCCCCCCCTTAAACCCGACCGCCCCAGCGCTGTGCCCCGCATGCCCCAGACGGCCCCGGGGGGGGACACAGCTCCCCGGGCCCGGCTCCCCGGGGGGGCCCGGCTGCTCGGTGCGGCCCCGGCCCGGCGGGAGCTGTCCGCCCCGCGGTGCTGAGCCGCCGCTGTCCCGCCGCCGCCGCCGCCGCCGCCGCTGCCGCTGCCGGTAACGTTGCCGGTTCCGGTGCCGGTACCGGTGCCGGTGCCGTTGCCGGCGCGGCGGCGGTGGCCGGGCGCAGTGCGCTCCCAGCAATGCCAGAAGTTTCAGCCCGGCCCGGGGAGCAGGAGAGCCGGGCGGGGACCCGGGGGGCACCGGGCGGGGGTCGTCGGGCACCGTCACGGCCGGTTCCAGCAGCCCCATCCCGGGGCCGGCTGCCCCCTCCCCGGGGCAGACCGACCCCCCCCCCAGAGTCAGATTGCACCCTCCCCGGTCCCGGCTGCCCCCTCCCCGGGCAGCGCGCGCACCCCGC
>NW_020447952.1:138254-147205 GCF_003343035.1 Apteryx rowi
CCGGCTCCCCGCGGCTCCCCCCGGCCGCAGGAGCCCCGGTGCCCCCCAGCCCTCCCGCCTCGGGCAGTGCCCTCCCCACAGGCCCCTGCTCGGCCTGCGCCCGCTCTCCTGCATCCTCTCAGAGCCCCGGGTCCCCCAACCCTTCTCACCTCCCCAGGCCCCTCTCAGCACCCCGATCCCTGTTCCAGCTTGCTCTTCCCCTCCGCTCTGGGTCCCCAAACGCAGGCTGTGGAGAGGGCAGTGGTGCTACTGGGGAAGGAAGGATGGAGCTGATACAAGCCCTGATGCCCCCGTGGGATCGGAGGGGGCTCTCAGCCCCGCACGAAGGTGCCAAGGTCTGGTCTTGCCACTGGAGCCAGCAAAGCCAGGCTGGAAGGGAGCTGCACACTGCGACCTGAACCGTCACAGCAGGGCAGCCGGCTCCGGACACAGGTAAGGGTGAGGGTTTGCTGTCTGTGAAAGCCCTGCAGGGCCCCGATAACGTAGGGCTGGCACCATGGGCCACGAGTGAACGTTAGAGTCTCCTCAGCCCTGGAACAAAAGAATCACGACCCACAGAAAGTCCCTGCTCTGCACCCCTGCCCCAGGCCCAGCAGCCCCCACCCGAACCACCTTCCTGCCTGGGGCCCAGGCTGCCCTGCCCGTGCACCGCTCCCAGGTCCATCGGCTGCTCCTGTTCCCCCTGTGCGCTCCCACGCCTGCGTGCCCTGCTCCGCCGGCTGCTCCGGGAGCCCTGCACCTCCTGCGCCATCCTGCCGCAGGTTCCCCTCTGCCTCCTGGGCCTTGTCCCTCCCCGGCCTCCCCGGGCCCGAGGGGCTGGCGCTTCCCTCCATCCCTGCAGACCGCTGCCTCCTGGAGCAGCACCAGCTTTCCCGGACTCAGGGATCTGGGGGGGCTCTGCCCTCCCGCCACGGCATGCTGGGGAAGGGCAGCGCTCCCCCACCTCCTCACTTGCGGGTAGGACCGTGGGCCGACTGCTCCAGGGAACCCGCTGCCCCAGTCGGATCCTGCTGGTCTGCCCTGCTCGGCCACCACCAGCTGCAAGAGCTGAGGGCTTCAGCAGGCCCCTCCGGAGCCCATCAGAGCTAACGGCGAAATTGCACTGACTTTGATAAGAACAGAAATGGAAGCTTCGTTCTCTCGAAACCGCAAATACAAGCCCTGAAATGTTTACTGTAAATCATCTCCCAGTAAGCGCTGCCTGATCCTCCCTGC
Source organism: Apteryx rowi (assembly GCF_003343035.1). Classification (NCBI taxonomy): domain Eukaryota; kingdom Metazoa; phylum Chordata; class Aves; order Apterygiformes; family Apterygidae; genus Apteryx; species Apteryx rowi. Next base: position 139,470 of record NW_020447952.1, read on the forward strand.
CCCTTCTGCCTGTCAAATCCAATAGCCAGAGCAATGTCATGAAACATGACACGAGTGTCAAACACCGCAAGATCGAGGCCAGCATCCCCCCCAAATGCCTAGTTTGTTGACGCTGCCATGTGATAAGTCCCTACTACCTTTTAGAAAGCAATTATACTGATTTGGTTACCTCAGCAACAATAATCACAATATGGTATCGCTACAAATGCCACCACGCAGAACACATCAAGTCAAGAAACAGTCCAAACACAGGGACTGATCCTGCTGTCTTTTCCCTGCCGGGTTCTGCAGAGTTACTTCACCTGACTCTGGTGCAAGCGGGAGAAGGAGCAGCCCCGGTATTTTTAGGAGTGTGAAGCAGCCTGCGTGGATAGCAGGGTTATTTGCATTCTCTGTGTCACTCCTAGCTGATGCCAGCTGGGAGTAGTTGGACAGCAGGCGAGAGAAGGACAAAATAAGAAAGGGAAAGAAATCACCAAGAGGTGCAGCACATATTTTAACACTGTCATCTTCGTATACAAGGTGGGATTCACTTGCCCAGAGGTTTAATTTAGTATAACAAAGCTGTTGAAAGTGAAGTTAGTGCAGCCTGCTCGGCTCCCTTTCTGCTCCATCCCTGCCTTCCCTTCCGACCTGCAGTTATTGGAGATGAAAGTTGTCTCTCGTTTAGCAGTTTAGCAGCTTTCTCTGAGTGATTTTTATTGTGTTCGTTTGCATTGTAGTAAACTCCTAAGATATCCAGATAATAACATCACTGCCATGGTAACAGGGAGGAAAAAAAGAACAAATAGTGAATTCGTAATGCAAAAGTGCCCACAAAATGGCAAAAATTGTTAGCAGTGGAGACAGAATAGTTAAGCTCCAAGCTCAGCTAGTCACCCTGGATTAGCAGTTGCAGAAAACAAGGCAGACGGGGCTCAGCATGGCCGGGAAGTGGCACAGCTCGGCAGGCGCCCGGTGCGTCGCCAGTGCGGGAGTCGAGGGGGGTTTGGCCGGTGCCTTGCGGGAGAGCCGGAGCAGGACGGGGGCTGATTCCCCATACGCTCGCGGCATTGGCTCCCGGGAGGGGGCTGCATCCGGCGCGGCCAGCGCGGTGTCGCGCGGGCTGGCCCCCGTCCCGCTCTGCTGCTTTGCCGGGGGCCCTAACGAGCGTGGGGGCAGGCGGGCTGGCACCGCGCTGGCGGAGCCCCGTTGCTCCGCAGCATCCGCTCCCCAGAACGGTTATATAACAGGGCTATTTGAGCCGTCTTTCGCCAGTGCGCTCCCAGGGCAGCAGGCAGCCGTCGCCGAGGCCTAATGGCCTGTGAAATTCCGGCCGGGGAAGCGCCGGCCGTGGGAGCTTGTGCCGGGCGGCCGCACGTTCCCGCTCCCGCTCCTGCTCCTGCTCCTGCTCCGCGAGCAGGCAGGTCCCGAGCGGCGTGCGGGGAGAGGAACGATGGTTATTGCTCCTTCGGCAGGCAGCTCAGGGCCGGAAACATTTTAATGGTTGGAAAACTGGAAGATTGTAAAAGATATAGTGAGTGGCATCCCCCGAGGCTATTTTAGTGGGCATTGCTCTAATTAGCACTGCATTAATTGGCATTTACCTCAGACCTTTGATTAACAGTGAAGAAAATCAATAAGCGCACTAAAAATTCAGATAAGTTTCACAGCTAATTTTAATTCCACATTTTAGTCTTATATTAACGTCGATCTTAATTACCATAATTAAGTCAGATGTGACTTAGCGGGAGCAGTTTGAAGATAAGACGTTACAAGAAAGACGGTGCCTTTCTGGTGAGGAAACAAGTGCCGCTCAGCGAGGCTGGGGGATCCGGCGGGCGAAGGCGCCGCGCTGCTGCTGCCGATAGCCGGCAAGCCCCGCGCTCCGCTGGGGACACACGGGCACCGGAGCCCTCCTCCAGCTGCCTGAGCTGCTCTGAAGCGCAAACCCTGATCAGGAATTTCCTGAGAAGCAGCTCACTCCTGGGGTTTCGCTGCTTTGCCCCTGCCCTGAACAAAGGCAGGCAAAGAAGCAGGAATAAGGGAATTCGCCAGGAGAAGGAGCCCCATTAAACGCGCTTTCCCACCTCCTCCAAGTGCCTGGTGCTGCAGGCTCTGCTTGAAATTTCTGGTCCGATCTCCTCTCCCGTGAGCCAGCTCCCGCCGCTGCCGGCTCTCACTTTGCCGGAGCCCAGGGGAGCGAGAGCCGCGGGCCCGGCGCGGCAGCAGGCCGGGTCCCACCTGGATTTCCCCGGGAAAGGTGCACTGGGGGCACGCGATCGCTCTCCGCCGCCAGGCGCCCCCCACCCTCCTGGCTTGGCCAAGGCACGCGGAGGTCCTGGAGGGCGGCAGCAGCAGCCCTGCACGGGCTCCTCGGCTCTGCCTCTGCCGCTGAGCCCCGGGCGTTAGCGACGTCCCCATCGCTTCCCGGCTCGCTCCGCTGCGCAGCAGATGAGTCCACGGCCTTGGAAGCTGCATCACGGGGGGGCTGGTGCCGTTCCCATCCTCCCGCTCTGTCCCCAGCCTCCCCTGGCTCCCTGCCCAGGCTCCGGGCCCCTGCCTGCAAACAAGAGCACACGGCTCCTGTGTCCTTCTTTGCCCTCATTTCAGGGCATCTAAGTCTCCAGCCATGCCGCAGCTTCTTCTCCCTGGCGAACGTGGGCACGGGGAGATCTCAGCCCTATCGCTCTCACGGTGCCTGGGCTCTAGCTGTCACAGCTGGCGCAATCTATGCAAGCGGCACAGATTCCAAACCGCTCGGAAAAATCAATCTCTCATTTATTTTCATCATGGTGATGCAACAGTTCGGTGATGCCGCATTTGCTTTGCAGTTACATCTATTGATTGCAATCCATTCCCGGCTCTCTGCACCTTACGGGGCCGGAGCAGCGCCAGCCGAATGCAGGCTTTGCCCGCCGAGCCTGTGTATTGCAAGGAGCCTTCGGACACGTCCGCCTTGGGGACGGCGCTCCGCAGCCCAGCAGCATCCGCCGCGCAGCGGGGTGGGACTGGCTCCGGCCGCCTGGCAGCGCGTCCCGGTGTTGGCTGCCGTGCAGGTGGTGCGGGACCCAGCTGGCAGGCGGTGCGGCACGGCACACGGCACACGGCACACGGCACACGGCACACGGCGCAGCGTGGCACGGCCGTACCTGCCAGCCGCTCGCTGCTCCCGCTGCTGGCAGGAGCCCAGCGGGTTCGTGCCGTGCTCTCCGCTGCACGCAGCGATGGGGCGAAGGGGCTGAGGTCTGCGCGGTGGCAGGTTCCCGGGGGAGCCTGGCCGTCCCCTGGGGCGCGGGCTGCCAGCAAGCCGAAGCCCTTGCAGGTTTTACCATCTCCTAATCATGGCGTGAGACTCGCTGGCCGCCCGGTCCGGAGCAGCGCTAGCGAGACGATGTGCTTGCCCCGAAGCTCTCCGTCTCAGCTCCGAGGCTGGAAACCCTCGGCCACCCCCGGGGATTTTACGGATGGTGTTGCATCCCAGGGCCCTGGGAGCCAGCCCCGAGGGTGCAAGTGCAGCCTGCTCGTCCCCGCGCCCGGGCGAGGAGCAGCGCTGGCTGCTGGGGAGCCGTGCCTCGGCATGCCGGGATGCGCCGCGGGGCACGGCGAGGGGTCCTGGAGGGGACACGGGGTGGCGGGGGCCATCGCGCCTCACCTCCAGCCCTGGCAGCCCCTGTGCACGCGGGAGCCGGCCTTCTCCCGGTGGATTTCCCAGGAAACTTCTGCCTCCTCTGCCCGGGAGGGAGGCTTCAACGGCAGGAGGAAGTGCAAAAAACAACCTCAGCTGCAGGTCTGGGGGCTGACGGCATCTACGCCGGCGCCGAACCGCGGCTCTGGGGAAGGGGCCCCAAGCTGCGCTGGCCGCGGAGCCTCTCTGGTGAGCGGCGATATCGTGCCGGGCAGAAAAGGCCTTTGTGCTCCGGGAACGGCAGAGCCGCGCCGGCACTCGGCTTCCCGCGCCGGCTGCAGCCGCTTCGCCTTGCAAACCCCGGTGCGGATGGGGGGGTTGCGGCTCGGCCAAGCACCGCTCCAGCCCCTTTGAGCCCCTGCCTGCGCCCGGCCGGGGGCCCTTCCAGGAGGGAAGGCCTTGTTCCCGGTCAACAGAAGATGACTTTGCACAGCGCAAAAATAGGCTGTTTTTGCCCTTTGGTGTTTGGAGGGGGCTGAGAGAAGCAAGCGCGCTGCGGGCAGGGGAGGTGGCTGCGTCCCTGCGGAGCGGGCGGGAAGAGCTCCCGCGGGAAGCGGGCCCGGGGTGCGGGGGACCCTCCATGCGGCGCCTCTCGGGGCTCCCGCCGTCACCGCAAGGGTGTCCAGGGACAGCCGTGGCCAAACCCGGCAGCACTTGCTTGAGCCTGCGGTGCCTCAGTCTCCCCAGCTGTAAAATGGGCCCATGGAGCGCTTACGGGCTCTCTCCCGAGGGAACTGGGCCGTTCTGGTTCCCGTAGCTATAGCGCACGGTGCAGCGTTGCCGGAAGCTTTTACAGACGTTTTGGTTGTGATTTTCAGCTTTCTGTTCCGTCAGGATCCGCACGAAGGCGAGCGGGGAGGAGCAGTCGCCCCTTGCAGCCCACGCGCCCAGTGACTCCGTGCCTCAGCTCTTCACTCTGCTCGCAAAGGTCCCTCAGTGTACCCGCGTGCCAATATTGTGCATTCATTTTAGACCCAATTTTCTTGTTTTTCCAGCCAGCTTCAGCCCCCCTTTCCCCCCCCCACCCCCAGCAGGACGAAGCCCCTGATCGCCGGCAGAGCGAGGCTCGCCGGTGCGCTGGGCTGAGAGCTGCACAGCTGCATCTTTGCAGCGACAGGCGGCTTCACAGCTTTTCTGTTTCCTGATGAAAGCAGGCCGCCCAAATATTGACCTTCTCCACAAACGTGTGAAGAAAAATACTCTCTCTACTCGGTGCTCGCTGTCAGTAACTACCTGCTCTGTCGAGGCTTTCCTATTCCTGCCTCCAATCTCCGTACTTATTTCAAAATTGGTATTCATCCGAGGACGCTGCTGGCAGTTATTTATTGCATCCCATATAAATTGCAGGATAAGTTACTCCATGGCAGATACTGCTACTGATATAGCAAACTGAATTTGTAAATTCATGAGTGCACAGAACTTGCATTCTCTTATCTAATAATTTTTCCTTAAAAAATAAAAAGAGGTTTTGTTAAAAGTTTTTGACAGTGAGGCAAAGCACCACAGGTCTTCACGGATCGTCGCTTTGTAAAGGTGAGCAATTTCCTCGCCTCTGCATTGCTCCGCACTTACTGTAATTTAGCTATTATTTTCGCTAAGAAGATGTCCTGGATTTCGCACTTCTGCCAGTGTCTCTCCACGCCTTTCAGGATCCCCTGGCCCCGGGCAGGAAAGCACAGCCTTGAACACTCAACACAGGTAAATATTTTTTAAGCCAGTTGGCCCAAATAATTTGCTCACAAGAACGTTAAAAGCTCTCTCTGGGCAAGGCTCCAGGGTTTGAATAATCCCTGGGATACCAGGGAAATAGGAGGGATTCAGACAAGCACTGATATTCAAAGCAGGCAAGCAGAAACACTTGGGCAACACAGGCTGACTAGGGTGTAAAATAAGAGAAATAGCAAAATAAGAGAAATAGGAAAGAGGAAGAAAGAACAGATTCCGATCAGCACCAGTAACTATGGTTTTATGAAAAACAGATTTTGTCAAACAAGCTGATTGCAGTCTTTGAAGAGATTATAAATTTGGTGGAGAAGGTATCCGAGCGGCTGTCACAGACTTTGCAGACTCCGCGACGGGGTCCCGAGCGGCGCTCGTGGAAAGCAGCACGGTGCGGTATCAGCACAGCGCGTCTCGAGGGGGCTGAGAATGGGCTCAGGTCGGATCTCGGGAAACAGCCAGCAGTGAGGACTCGTCTTCAAAGGGAGGAATTGTTAGTGCATCCTTTAAGGACTCGCACTTAGCTCTGTTACCACTTCACATTTTCACTTACGAGCTGCAGGTAAATATAAAATCACTAGTGATTAAATTCGCAAGTGGGAGATTAGCAGAATGGCAGCTCATGTTGAGCTGTACAGTCACACAGCGTAACCTGCATCACAGCGCAGGATGAATTATTCAGAGAAAATGTATTTTAAACTGTCAAATGACAAATTACATGCCAAGAAATAAAAGGCTTCTGTATGGGAGAAATGTGCTCTGAAAAGCACTGAACTGGATTCACAGGTCCGACAGATCGGAAGTCCCCAGTGTGACGGCAAAAAGCAGCCACCAGCACCCAGGAAAAAAAGCCCAAAGCAGTCACCAGCACCCAGGCCAGAAAACGCTCAGGCTGCACCCGGAGCGTGTGCTCGACGCATCACGCTGGCTTTACAGCTGCAAACTCGGCGCCCTCTTTATTTCCCCTGCGCTCCTGGAGCTTTTCGGCAAGTTCGCAAGGCTTTTCCCCTCCCGGTTAACCACGATTTGAACGTTTTGCGGGGTTCCAGCCTGCTGCAAGGGTCCAGACCCGTTGCATCACCTGCAGCAAGGACCGGAGTTACTTATTCCGGAAAATACATTAGCAAGGTAAAGCGAGCGCAGTGCCTGTGACACCTTGCTATTAGCAAGAGCAGCTCGGTGGCCGTCGTGTCGCAGCGCAGCGGTGGCATTTCTGCAGCGGCACGAAGCCTTTCTCCCGCGCCGGGAGCGAGGAGCAGCGCGCTGCCCGTGGCAGCCCCAGCGCCGCCGCGGCCCTCGGGAGGCTCCTCGGCTGCGTTAGCGGCAAAGCTGCTGCGGGAGGCAGCCGCCGGGTCGGGCTGCTCCGCTCGCCCCGGGTGCCCGCCGCGGCCCCAGCAGCACCGCTGCCCCTCCGCACAGCGCCGCGCTCGCACTGCGGTGCCGTAGCATCGCCCGGACACGGTGCTGCTTATTACCGGAGATTTTAGCAAAATAATAACATTTCCGTCGTGCAGAGCTATTATTGAGGCTTGCTCTAACTTTACGCCGCTCGGCGTGTCACTATGATGAGGGGCCGGTAATAAAGCCACCAGCAGTCACCAAGTGCTGCTATATAAACGTCTCTGCTGAAATAACAGTGCTTTAGCTCTCCGGCACCTGTTTAGAGCCTGCTAAAAGGGTTTGGTCAAGGCTGGCAGGGCCGGCGTTCGCTCGCCTTTCCCCTCCGCGGCCGCTGGCGTTTCCCAGCGGTTCTTCCCGGAGGGGTGTTTTTCTCCCAGAGCGCAAACCTGCGAGTGCCGAACGCCGGGACCGCCGCCAGCCGCCCCCGGCGCGGGTGCTGCTTTCGAGGCAGGACGGAGGCGACGCGCGTGGGGCCTGGCAGGGCTGCAGCGCCCGTGCGCGGCATTCACACGATGCGAGATGCGGCGCAAGCTGAAATGAGATTAGCTAATGTACTGCAAACACAAACCATCTCGCAAGGAAATCTCTCTCCCCGGCAAATGCAAATCTTTATGCCTAGTTTACTGTGTAATGTTACCCATTAACCCCTGCGCTCTGCCTGCTGGCGGAGAGCGGGGAAGGGAGGCTTTGGGTAAATGTTTGCGCAGGGAAATGGTCCCTCAGCTGAAAGCACCCAGTGTGTTTCCTACTGCTCCGGCACGCTGTGAGCAGAGCGTGTGCCTGGCGGAAAGGATCCGCTCGCGGTGCCACCTCACAGGCTCACAGAGCCTGTGGCTGTGCCCCAACCTCATCTCTGCCTGCCTGCAGCCTGCATGCACCGAGCGGAGCACGCGCCTGCAGCCTGCACGCACAGAGCGGAGCACACACCTGCAGCCTGCACGCACAGAGC
>NW_020447952.1:148813-254560 GCF_003343035.1 Apteryx rowi
GCACAGAGCGGAGCACACACCTGCAGCCTGCTCCTTCGAGCAGGACCGCAGCCAGCCGGCCGGGGAGGGAGAGCTGACGTCTCCCCGGCCTGGCGCACTGCTGCCTGGAAATGGTTAAGTTCCCTGGTGCCTCAATTACGGCTAGCGTGAAGCTCTCAGATGATGCTCTTGGCCAGGCTCTACGATGCTTGGCAGAGAGAAACAGTTGTCACGGAAGGGGGTTTCGTGGGCTGCAGGCTTGGCTTTAACCCTCGATACGGACAAGCCTGAGAGCAGAAAGGTCTCTTTGGACACATAGCTGCACGCGTAACATTGATGACGGGGACAACTGCAACAGGAAAGAGATTTTTTCCCTCTCTCCCTTATATGCACGTGTCCCACAAAAAGGCAAACTCTGCAGAAGACAAAGCGTGTGCTCGGTGCTGAAGGTAAGCTCCTCCGTGCCCGGCCCTGCGTTCACCCGGCTTCAACTCAGCGAGCTCCTCTGCGGCCACGTCCCACCAAGCCTCTCCAGCCAGCGCAGGAGAAGCCACCTGAAGGATTTCGGTGCACGTGCCCCTGCTGCAAACACCCCGCTCCCAGGCCTGATGCCACGGCCGTGGCACGGGGGCAGGGGAGGAGGCAGGGGCAGCGCTGCGCGGGGCAATGCTGCGGCGCTCGGGGCCCCTCCGGCCTCGGCACCCCTCCGCACGGCCACGGCCGCGGCGATGCAGCGCGGCCAGCCCGGCTCGGCGCCCGTCCGTGCAGCCCTGCGGCGTTAGCGCTGTTGGAGCCCACGACACGGCATGTTGCTGCAGGAGGCGGCGCCTGCTTGGGGTTCGGAGATGGGCAGCTGGGCGCCTCTCCCTGCCTCTCCGGGCCGTTCATCCCGGCAGTTTCGGAGGTGGAGGTTGGCTCCGGCACCCACCTCCCTGGCAGGACACCGGCAGGCTGGTGCCTCTCCCGGGAGAACCGGCAGCCTGGGAGATGCAACGAGGGATTTCGTTCCCAGGCCCAAGCTGCCTAGTCCCTTCTCTAGGGAGCAAGGAGAATATCTGTCCCTGGAGATGACATTAAATACTGGGGTAATTCTGCCTCCGAGCGCTAACCCCAAGCAGCAGTTACTGCAATTACTCCGAGTGTGGCAGGATGATACTTCGTAATTACTGAGCTCAGAGGATCTCTGAGTACTTACTGAGCAAATAATTAAACTTTGCAGCCGGCCTTAGCAGCAGCGCAGCATGCTGCAGATCAACAGCGCCTCTCCCGAGACCACCGTGGGGCCAGCACGACCCTGCTGCCGAAGGGAAGGAGAGCGTGCCATGTTGTGCCATGCCGTGCCGTGCCATGCCATGCCGTGCTGTGCTGCACTGTGCCAAGCCATGCCGTGCCATGCTGTGCCATGCCATGCCGCACTGTGCCATGCCTTGCTGTGCCGTGCCATGCCATGCCATGTTGCACCATACCCTGCCGTGCCGTGCCGTGCCATGCCATGCTGTGCCGTGCCAGAGGTAAGGTCATGGAAAGCTTGCAAGCGGCTCATATGTGAGAGCCAGAGGCGTGCTGGAGAGAGCAATTCAAGTCCCTGGCTTTTTTCCCAGGAAGGAAGTAAAATGTTGGGATTTTTGCTGGCTTTTTTGTTCGCTTGGATTTTTGGTGCTGCAGAAACCCGCCTGGTTGGAGTTCAGTGCAATCCGCCCCTCGCCCAGCCTGGCCGCCGGCAGCGCTGCCCGCGGGTTTGCGTCAGGCACCGAGGCCGCGTTTCGGGGCACGTCCCCAGCGATGACCCGGAGCCGCGGGTGCTCCCGGGCCGTGCAGCTCCGAGCGCAGCACCGTGGTGGCACATCAGCGTGAGAGCACATTAGTTTCCAGACCCTTTCCTGCCTCGGCAGCCCCAGGAAGCACCGAGGCCGCGAAGGCGCAGGCCAGCAGCTTGGCCAGAGACCGGCCAACAGACCGAATTTCTCTCTCCTTACAGCAGCAGTCTTTTTCTCCCAAATCTGTCCTGAGTGAAGTTAAACAAAACGCCGGGGAGTTATTTCTCTTTAAAAAAGATTTTCCATTGCATTGAGCTAAATTTTGCAGCACYGACTCTTCAAAAGTGCGAGTGTGAAATATTTTGATGGCTGTGGGGGCTGTCCTCCGCTTGCGGGGGCACCTGTCAAAGCTATTTGCCAACCTAGATCCAAATGCACGTATCCACAGCCCGTCCCCGCCAGCGCGGCGGCAGCTCGCTCCTTCCCTATCGGCCCTCGCTGCGGAGAGGCGCCTGCCGCGGCCCCGCTGCCTTCCCGCCCGCTCCGCGCTCCTCGCTGCAGGGCTCCCGCTCGTTGCCCCTCGGCACCAGGGGAAGGGAGGTGCATCCGGAGGGACCGGCCACGCTCGGCCGTGCAGGAGCAGGGGCAGCCGGGACTCGTGCCCGCTCCGCTCGCGCCGGCACGGCTCCCGGGCTCTTGGCCGTCCTTCCCTCCCGGGCAACCTTTGCAGCCCAGATGGAGAGCACCAGACGGGGTTTTGTTTCCTTCCCGATGCGCATGAAACACCCTGCCCATCTCGCGAGCTGCTGCACGGGGCTGATTTACCTAGTGCAAAGCACAACTGATTTGGAAGGAATAACTGAGGCTTCTTCCTCGGACTCCTCCAAGGGGGAATCAGAGGAGCTCTCTGCCGTCGTGTGCTTCACACATGCCTGGATCGGAGATCCACGTGTCACGTCTTGCACTTGGGGGTGTTTGTCGGTGCACGGCCACTGCACCCCGACAGCACCCAAGGGACCCGTGTGCCCCGACTGTGTGCTCCGTGGCACTCATGCGGTGCAAACAGTGCTGCCAGAGCGGGATGCGTGGGAAAGCAGCAGTGCTGCCGGAGTGGGATGCGCAGGAAAGCAGCAGTGCTGCCAGAGTGGGGTGCGTGGGAAAGCAGCAGTGCTGCCGGAGTGGGGTGCGTGGGAAAGCAGCAGTGCTGCCGGAGTGGGGTGCGTGGGGCACGAGCAGTGCCGCCAGAGCGGGGTGTGCGGGAAAGCAGCAGCCCCAGAGCTGGGGCAGGCACCACATCCGCAGCTTGGGTGCCCTCGGGGAGCAGGGAGCCGGGCACAGGCTGTGGCTGCGTGAGTTATCCCGGTAAATTATCCAGAGGAGCCCAGGGCAGGTGTGGGACGTGTCCCAGCTGGGCTGTGCGCTCCCACCTGGGGCTCGTTCCTGCAGAGCCGTTAAGAAGGGCCCAGGCTGCCCTGTGGGGTGGCTGCTGGTGCAGGAGGATCTGCACATGGAGGATCTGCACACGGAGGATGGCTGCGTCGCTGCTGTGTGAGGGGTGCGTAGCTGGGTGCTAGCAGGGCTGACGTGGGGGGTTCCTCATTGCTAGCAGACAGCCCCGTCTGGGGGTTTACGAGGGCTGGTGTCCTCTGTGCTCCTCGGCAGCAGGTGCCTGAGCCTGGCTTCTCTTCAAATCCCAGCCTGGGTCTCAGCAGGGAGCGAAGGAGAGGCTTGGTAGCAGGGCCAGGCTTCTCATCCAGCTTTGCAGCTAATGCCTTCCCCTGTAATGCACCACGCGTCCGCGGGGCCCTTGGACCAGCCAGAGGCTGGGACCAGCAGCCCTGACCCGCGGTGGGGATCCCCCAGCCGGCGTTAGCCCGGGCGCGTGGTGGCCACGGTGCAGCCCGGCATGTTGGGGCGCTGAGCGGTGCCCGGCGAGGCAGCCGGCACCCGCGAGAGCATCCCGCAGCGCGTGCCGGGGACGCAGCCAGCCGGAGATGAAGGGAGGCAGCGATCGCTGCATTATCTGTCTAATTACTCGAGGAAACAGATTGTTCTCAACCACAGCTGCAATTGTCTTAAAGCTCGCTTTTATTGCTAAAAATAGCTGTGCTCCAGCCCTCGGAAGGGTTCTGCTCTCACGACTCCCATCTCCTCTCCGAGCCAGGAGCCCGAGGCCCTCGCTGCCAGCCTCGGCTGCTCTGTGCAGCCCGGAGAAGGCACTGTCTTTCCCAGGTCAGATCCCTCCCGCGAGAGAAGGGATGAGCGGTGCCTGTTCCTAAGGATCTTGTATTTCCGTGCAAAAGCCTGGTTTGAGACCTGGGAGAGGGGCAGCGAGAGCCGGTGGCCGGTTCACAGCGGCGTGCATCCGAGCCCCTGCCATAAAAGCAAGGCTTTGCACCAGCATCTTGCACATGTGCTCCCCGTATGCGTTCCCCTTGCTGAGCCGGAGCCCGCCTGCGCCCCGGGCTCGGTCGGGGCTCTGGGGTGACGGCCGCGGTCCGTGTGCACCCGCAGCAGGTCCCCGCGCTTGGGACGTGCATCTTCTGGGGAAGGGAGGGAGCCGCCAGCGGGGCTTCACCGGCGTTTGAAATGTGGCTTTGCACGCTCGGCTAGGAAACGCAGCCGCGATTTTTGCTTTACAAGTGCGATTGCTTATAACGGCATGAAATTACAGCCACAACGGATCAGCCTGTGGCAGATAAGGGAGGCTGTCGAGTGTGGCAGCACGTCGTCGCTCGTGCAGGGAGCGGAGGGAAGGGGCTCGTGGCCCCGGGGCGAGCTGCCCCCGCTCCAACCAGCCCCGCAGCAGAGGCAACTGCTCCCTGGCCGCTGCTGGTTCGATCTCGCAGTGATGGCCGGGGGGGTCTGCAGGGGGCTGAGGGGGACATGCGCACCGAGAGGCCCCAGTGTGGGGTAAATCTGTCGCCTGCCCAGTGCAAAGTGTGCTCTCTGGTCTAGGGGAATGCAGGTTGCAATCATTTTGTGTTAATTACTRTTCAGGACTTTGATTCCCATTTTAATGGGATTTTTCTCCCTGGGCTGGGCCTGCTCTTGCAGAAGTTCTTAGGGGGAGAAAGAAACGGAAGCGCTGGTCAGACACGTGCAAGCCCGTAAGCCCCTTGTGCGGTGGCTGTGGCGACCCTCCTGTATGCCTAGATGTGGAGGAAATCGCGGTGCTTCGGGGTACAATGTTCTTCTGCGGTGATCTGTGGTCACTGCTCCTGTTCTCCTGCGTTTGAGCTGACTGCAGACGGGCTGCGTGATGCGAGCTGGGCTGCACAGCTCTGCAAGAGCCTTTCCGAGCAAAGCCTGGCCCCGACTGGCAGAGAGCGCACGGGAGCTTCCTGCGCCCTGGGGAGGCTGTGCAGAAACGTGCAGACTCCGCAAAATTCAGCACTTGTTGGTCAAATCTCTTCTGAGACCACTGTGCCTGCATCTCAAGGAAGTTAGTGATTTTTTTTTAATGCTGTTGCAAGTTGCTATTTACCAAGAATTTGTAGTGGTGCGTGCTCCCTACGCTGTTTTTTTGGGGTGGTGGTGGGCAGCCTCAGCTCCACGCTGCAGAGCCGTGCGCGTGGAGCAGGGTCAGCAACCAAACCTCCCCTCCGTGCTCAGCCCTGTGCCTGCACCTCATTAAAAGCCAGTCATTCCTGGCATTTTCTCACTTTCGTTAGCTTTTTTCCCCACTCCAGGAAAAAAGTCTCGGTTTACTCAGACTGCTCTAATTCTGATCGCGAGACGTGGGTGTTGATGAGCGAGGTGGATTAGCGAGGCCTGGAAGGATTTCTGGCGGAACAAACGGTGGTGCCCAGCAGAAGCGCTTGTCCCGCTCGCGGGCAGCGGGGCCTGTTTGCTGAGTTGGATTGATGCCATGGTGCAGAAACCAGGCATCAGGCAGCCCCTGCTTGCCCTCAGAGCATGCAGCACGGTAATAAATGCACTTATTCAGGTACGGGACCAATTCTCTGCAGTTCCAGCCTTTCAGGTATTTYTGCTTTCCAAATTTTGCTACCTGCTTTCAGCCTCTTTCGTCCCGCTGCCCTTGTGCCTTTGTTCCAGGGCTGCTTTCCTGCCTCCCCCCATCCTTTTCGAGGCAGAAAATAGACAAGCTGGAGGGTGGTGCTGAGCTGGTACCACTTGCAGGGCTTGGGGATGACTTGCTGGGAGACTGCACTGTGTCAGCCTGACCTTTTCAGTATTCGGCATCCAGCTTTCCTGGCAGAGGCTGCATCCACTGCATAAAGCCCTTCCTGGACTGCAGCCGTAGTGCGCTGCCCTGGTACGGCAAGAAATTCAGGCTTCTCCTGGGGTCTGAATTAACGGGCTCCATTTGGAAAGTCCTGAGCAGCCAGGGCGTAGCTGCCAAGAGCGAGGACCAGCTGCCTTCCCCGTCAGTATCCCCTGCGCTCTCTCTTCCCACCCTCCCTGCAGCCCTGTTGCCCCTTCTCGTCTCTCCTGCCGGCAGTTTGCAGGTGACGGGTTTGGCTCTGCTGTTCTCGGCCGGCGAGGCGCTGGGTGGCAGGTTCGCCTCCGTGCGTGGCGAGCGCTGGGGCAGGTACGTCCTTAGCTGCGGGTGTGTGTGGCATTTGGGAAGCCCGAATAACGCATCAGAGCGGAGGAAATCAAACCAGTACGTTTGTGTTTGCTCATGGACAGATAAGCGTGGCAGGGGCGGCTGGACCTAGGTGCTCCGCTGGGCGCAGATCCTGTGACTGACGGCTGAGTCTTTCACCCTGAACCGTGCTGATAGATTTAAAAAGAGCCCGGTGATGGATAGTGTTGTTAAAGAGGGGCTCACTGCGGGGCAGAGGAGCCCACGACTCGCCGCCTTYGCCAGCGGCTTTGCTGAGAGCGCGAGGACGGTTCGTTCGCTCTTCCCCGAAAGCGAGGGGAAGCAGGAGCGCTGAACACCGGGAACGCGGGCGGCTTGCAGGCACCGCTGGTGTTGGGGCATGGGGGGGGCCCGGGACACCCAGGGAGATGCCCGGCAGGAGCTGGGGTGCGGAGCTGTGCTGGAAGCGTTTCCCGAGCAGGTTATCGTCTCACTGCACCCAGCCCATCCGCTGCAGCCRCGAGCGACAGCGCTGCTTTATTTCCCCTTCTGATGCCCAGAAAGAGCTAGAGAAATCATCCAAAACCGGATGATCCCTATTGATCCGTTACCGTGCTCACAAGGCACCAAGCGTGGTAAGTGCTGTTTGGCGCTGCGAGCCTTGGCCAGGCTTAAACCAGTCATTTGTTTCCACCTTTGATGCGATTCCCGTGATCAAAGGGAAGGCGGCCGCCACGCTCCCATCCCTGCCTGCACAGGCTTGGAAGAGAAGGGCAGAGGGGAGGGCTGGAGAGGACACCTCCGGGGCAAGGTAATTTTGTCCTGCCTAGAGGAAAATGCAAGGATTTTGCTTTATTTCTGTCACTGCTGGATCCTACTCGCATGTAGCAGGAGAAAGGGGAGGGGAGCAGCCGGACCAGGAATAGCTGACCGATGCCTTAGCTGCAAGAGCTTGGTGTGAGCCAAAAGGACGCTTCTGGTGCCGTTTCGGACATAACGCTGAAACAACAGCTCACGTTGCAATGGCAGCTCGGGAGGGCAGTGGGGGAGATGGGTACGGACTCGAATTGCGCCAGTGCAGCACAAGCCACATGCCGAGGTGGGATGATTTAACGACAGCTCATTGCGCTGGAAAGCCAGCTCCATGCTCTAGCACACTCATGGTTATTTCATACTCATCTGCTCAGCATGGATATCTGATAAGGTGGTGATCCAATATATACGTAGGAGGTATTTTGATTTTTTTTTTCTTTCTGGACTCAAGTTTATTTTCTTGGCACTCTTGAATTTGTTAAAGGTACATAGGAGAAGCTGGCTGTCCCCAGGGGTACCTGGATGTAGATTTTGGCATGTGATCTGGGCACACCTGACCTGCCTGGCACTGCAGAGCTTGGGTTGAGTGACCATGGATGGAGGTTGACTCTCCTCTGTCACTGCATGACTTCTCCCTCCCCAGTTACCTGCTGTGATGGAAAGGCAATCGGTTCCTTCCTTGGCTTCATGGTGTTGCCCTCCAATGCTGGCTGACCCTGCCCATCTGCTGGGTGCCTTGCAGCTTAGTGAAGTTGGACTGGGTGAACTCCGGGTGTCACCTCCCAAAGGAGGGTATCGCCGGGGCAATTCTGCAGTCGCTGCCCACCTTGAGGTCTAACAGGGATCCTGGTGCCTTTCACTGGCAGCGCCTGCCTTCCAGGGTGCTTTGGGGCTCTTGACCTTGGGGAACCAAAGACACCACTGCAGCTTAGTCAAGTGGCACTTCATTTTTGTCTTGGAACTAAAATTTAAAGGGCTGGGGGGAGGAAAGGTTCCTGGCCATACTTCTAGGCCATTTAGGAGGAAGAGATTTGCACGCAGCCTCCAACTGGCTGTCAGAACTGAGGACTGCGTTAGTATTAACCTCGAGGGTGCTAGGCAGGAGAAACTTCCTGACTCAGCACAGACCATGCTCAACCCTAGATCTTCCCTGACAGTGTGCATCAATAGCACTGGTCTTGCAGGAGAGTTTAGGGGCTTAATTATTCAAGGTCTGTAAAAATGCATTTGTACTTAGAGATGGGTGATGCTCCATCAATATGAGATGCTATGGTTGTTAACTGTGCATCATGCACAGAAGTGGCATCTGTAATTGTCTAGTGTGGAATGAGTGTTGTGCAGAGCAGGATCCCRTCTCTGGGAGGGAGGGAGAGGGGCCTGGCTTGCATCTTGCAGGGGAGGAGGAGAAATCCCTTGGGTGACTAAAGCTGCCCAGAAAATGTGCTTTCAGTGCTGCTTTGGAGGAAGGAAAGGCAGARGCTGAGAGTTAGGCCCTTATCCAAATTATTCCCTTTACTGATACCCTGTTCCTCTAGATCCCTTTGTGCATGTACAGCGTTGGCTGCACCTGGGCTGGGAATCCCTCAGCACAGGGGTGCATGGCCTGTGAGGGAGGAGGATGCGCTGGTCACCTCCGTAGGAGGAGGTGGGGGGCTGCGAGATGCCTGGAAGGAGTTTCCCAGCCCTCCCTACGCCTGCGAGGTCGTCACGACACAGCAGCATCTGTCCAAGGCGGAGCGCTCGGCTCCATGTTAACTTCAAGCCGGAAAGAAAAGGAGCCGGTTGCAAAGTCTCGTGCCCCTTGCTGGGGTGAATTAGCCAGGAAAAACACAGGGTGTTCCCCTCTGTGGGCTCCCAAATGACTTTGATTTTTGATACGCCTTTCTGCTAGTGAGCAGAGCCAAAGCGAAAATCAAATGGGGACTCTGCCTTCCCCCAGGAATTCTTTCTTCAGGCTTCACTTGGTGTTATAATGAGCCAATCAGTCTCAGGAGGCTCCAAATACTTATTAATTAATGCAATGATTGGGTGATTTGGCTGTCATTATAGCTGTCTTTCAGAGGGAGAGAGAAAAGCATATTCCTTTTCCCCCTAATGCCTGGCGCTCCGGTGGCATGCTGTTCCGCCGCGGCAGAGCACAATGTAAGAGCAGGGTGACTCACAGTCAAGGATTTGTATTCAGTACCGGTTCGGATTACGTTAGCTTTGCCTAATGCCTCAGCAATAAAGTGACTCTTCATTGTATAGCTGCAATTCATCTCAGCTCCTAGGTGGTAAGGAACAAACATTGGTCACGCCGCGGCACGTGTCCCGCGAACGGCGCGAGTGGTGGCTGCCTGCACCGGGCTCTGGCGCTGCCTCGCTTCCGGCTCCCAGCAAGAGCCCGGCACTGCTACCACGGCCTCGAAAGCTTGCCCCGACGGGGGCTTTTACAAGGACAGCTGTAAAGGCAGTCACCGAGGAGTCGAGCGGAAGGCTTCTGCGGAGGGCACCGGCCAGGCAGAGCCAACGCTGCAGGGAGGGTCCCCCTGCATGGGTGCATTTGTGCACCCATAAAGCATGACCAGGCTTGCACGTTGGCCTAATATTTCCAA
The DNA here is from genome assembly GCF_003343035.1 of Apteryx rowi. Lineage (NCBI taxonomy): Eukaryota > Metazoa > Chordata > Aves > Apterygiformes > Apterygidae > Apteryx > Apteryx rowi. The sequence goes on from NW_020447952.1 coordinate 158,509, forward strand.
AAGGAAGCGAGCTGGAAGAGCCAAACCTTGGCTCATCTATTCCCAGATGGAGCCAATGACTGGCTCACACCGGGGTTCATAGCCTGTCTACTTGAGGAAGCGCTTGAGTACAGGCGACAGCAGCAGCCTGCTTTGCTAAAGCAAGGCACACAGAGCAGGGGTGGAAGAAATAATTGTGTTCTCATTTTTAATTAAAAACCACAGAAGATTAAAAATGCATGGCAGTTTTTCCTAGATTATAGCGGTTTGTAAATGCAAAGGGGTTTTGAACTGCCTGGGCAGAGCACAGGGTGGCTGTGGTGGGTTTGGGAGGTGTCTTGCAGTGCCCGGCGGAGGGAGCAGATGTGGCCCCTCTCCGGGCTCCTCCATGCTGGCCCCAGCCGCTGCTGCACCATGCAGCCGGGCTCTGCCTCTGCCAGGGTGCTGCCCCGTCTGTGCTCGCCTGTCCCATGCTCAGCAGCACTGCTTTCCCCTGGGTGCCGGCGCTGGCCGAGCTCTGCTGCTCCCCTGGTGCTAACGACCCACTGCAGCTATTCCCTGCCACGTTCCCCCTTTCCCTGCCCTCAGCCTGAGGAGACAGGTCCTGCTATGGGCAGCAGCCGGTATCTAGCAGCCGTTGCCTGGGTTTGCAGGGAGCTGCTGGAGCACTCCTGGGAGCAGTTTTCTCCATGCCCTGTAATGCCACGTTGCAGCATTTCAGCCTGGCTCCAGGCTGATGTTGCACAGGTTGCAGCTCCTTTGCTGGCCCCCTCTGCTCTGAGTTGCTCCTGGCCTTGTCAGGCAGCTGTGATTAACGGGGGGCTTCTGTGTGTGTTGGGAGYGATCTGCATTGCCAGAGCCCTGCTCTCCTGCTGTTCAGCTCCACTGGTGGAGCAGGAGCAGTGACCCATCCCAGCCGGGGGATGTTTGCATCACCTTCCTGCTGCAAGCTCCTGGTTGCTCCTGCTGCAGGTCTTGCCAGCCTCCCCTTAGCTGGGGATGCCTTTTTCACTGGTGCTTCCCTCTGTGCGCAAATGCCTTAGCAGAATAAAAGATGAGCTGAAAGATTTGGCAAAGGCTGCAGAAAGCCATGGTTAGTTTGGTGCTTTTGCATGTGGAGCAGATGCCTGGCAAAGCACGCCAGGCGTGCCAGATGCCGCCGGCTTCCTGGCGGCGGCTGCGTGCTGCTGCAAAGCAATGCACCTTGCAAAGCTTGCAAGCAATTCCCTTTGCTGTGGTTGGGGAATCCCTTCCTGGCCTGGTGTGCCGGGGCAGCGGGTTTGCACGGCCCCCGTACGAGCTTGTGGGGCTGCAGTGGGGCAGAGCCGCCTGTCAAGGCTGCTCAGGGTCTGGGATGGGGCAGGCGGGGGCAGCCCTGCCATCAGCGATTTGGAAGTGAGCACGCTGGCTCTGCTGCTAACTGTTGCGGATGATCCCAAGACGGTTTGGGTGTCACGGAGTTGATCTTCTTGCTGTTTTACTGATTGGGTAACTTGGTAAATTAAGCGCCATCCAAGGAAAAATGCATTTTAATGTAATTCAGGGCAAAGCCATAATCAAGAGATGCAAAATATAGGCCATGCTTGCAGACTGGGAGACGGTGTCCCAGAAAACACTGGATCTGAAAATAACGCAGAGGCTGCAGAAAACCAGCAAGGAACACGCGCTTGTGGAGCGGCGGCACGGTGCCGCCCGGGTCCTGCGTCCCGCTGTCCTGYGGCACTGGAGCTCAATGCTGGAATATTCCAGACAGCTCCGCTAACTGCGGGTGTTTAAAAAGGGGGCTGGATAAAATGGAGAGGGCGAATAAAAGAACTAGGAAAATTCTTTGAGTGCTGGAAAAATACCTCTAAAAGGAGCGAGTGGGAGCTCGCTCTGTTYGGCTTAGCAAAAAGAGGATCCAGAGGTGCCTTGATTCCACTGTGCGAAAACCTTCCCAGGGATAAAACGGTGGCTATGAAAGAGCCCTTTAATCTAACAGAGAAGAGCATAACAAGAACTAATGACTGGAAGCTGAAGCCAGACACATTTAAATTAGAACAAAGGACAGACTTTTAATAGTGAGGGTAATTAACCGCTGGAACAAATTATCAAGGGGAAGTGGTGCCTTCTCCATCTCTTGAAGTTTTTCAAATTAAGACGGGATGCTTTTTTCAAGAAGAAGCTTTACTTGAACACAAATTACTGGGCTCAGTCCAGCAGTGACTGAAGGAATTTAATTGCCTGTGMTAGGAGGTCAGCCTGGACTGTGCAGAATCCCTCCAGCCTTGAAAGCAGCACAACCGTGAGACTGGCTGAAGTTTTAAGGCCAAGCACCGTTGAACTAATTGCCCTGTATGGCAAGGGACGAGGCATTGCCCTCTGCTTTCCCGCACCCTAACGAAGCAGCGGTGCCCCGGCCTCTCCTCCGAGGGCAGGAGCCCAGGAAAAGGGGAGGATGTGCCTCCAAAATCCAGTTCCTTTCCCCCCCCCCAGCAGGGATGAGCATTTCGAGCTTCACAGAACATCCTTTTATTCCTGATCCCACCCAATGTCCCTGCTCTTACGCTTTGCCCCTGCGGTGCCTTTTCTTTGCCTCTTCCAAAATGGTCCGTATGGAAAAACAAGTGCTTCCCCCCGCACCGCGCTGGATGTGGTCCCGGGGCATCTTCTCTACATGGCAGGACTGCAGCCACCTCTGGGGTGGGATGTCAGTGCAGAGTCATCCCGAAAGCCAAGTTTTATCCAAGCGCTTTTCAGGTCTGCATGGACGCGTGCAGCCTGCGGGCAGCTCCCTGAGTGCCGGCGATCCCAGGGCTCCGTGCAGGGYGTTGCGCTGCCCGGAGGAGCGGCTTCGCGTGCAAAGCCACAGCTCCGAGGGGAGCGCGGGGCTGCAGCGGCCGTGCCTGTGCCCGTGCAGCGCCTCCCTGCACGCTGCTATCGAGCCGCTCGGCCCGTTGCGCGAGCCGGGGCCGCGCCAGGGTAGCGGCGTCAATCACGGCACCATTCCCTAAAGCTGTTCCTGTAATTACTCCGTGATTAAATAAAAAGCAATTCCTTCAACACCTCCACGCTCTTCCTGTGTTGCAGGAGAGCCCACACAACAAATTAGTGTTTGAATAATGGCTTTCCTCCCCAGGAGCAGGCTGGGCGAGCAGGAGCGTATTAATCCTCTGCCCGGTGCAGGGGAAGGAGCAGCGCGCTGCCCCGGCGGGAGCAAGACCCGGGGGCTGCTCCACTCGGGCACGGCGGCCGTGCCGGGGGTCTGCTGGGGGGGGCGAATCCCGGCTCCRAGGCAGGTTCCTCCTCTCGCTCTGAGCCGGTCTCCCGACCCCGGTATGGCCCCGCCGGGATGCYGGGGGATCAGCGGCTGCTCCACAAGGACTTGGCCCAGGGAGGCATCGTGCAGACGCCGGCGCTCGAGCCCATGAGCGGACCAAAGCCCGGCGCGGCTGCCCGGTGTTCCCGCGGGATTGGCACTCCCTCAGTTCCCCCATGGGCTTTGCCAGCAGCAGGAGGCAGCTCCTGGTCCATTAAAGCAGACGGCGAAGCTGGTTTCCATCCCCTGAAGAGTGGGAGGCTTTACTTTAAATTGCTCTCACCTGTTCCCCTYGCTCCCAAAATCAGATGGGGATTTGCCCAGACCAGGAGCAGGGTGACTTTGCCCGGATGAGATGCCACTGCACTCCGGTTCCAGGCTGTAGGAGCAGTGAGGGGAGACTTGGGAATCTGGCAAGATTTTTGCAGAACTTGCGTGTTTAATAGCTCTTGTTTATAAAGTGGTTTCTGTGYGTTCGTTTTTGCAGCCGCAGGCATCCGCAGCAAACCCCGCCGAAGCTGCGGCAGGAGGTGACGTGGGGAGGGAGCCGGGGAGGGCGGGAAAGGGGAAACTGGTGCRAAGCTGGGAGGGAACCCGGCCAACATGGGCTGTCTGCAAGCTGCYGCGCAGGCAGGGAGGGGAGGTTTCCCCCCAAAACGCGCTCCGGGTGTCGCGGGGTCAGGCGTGATTCCCTCACCACGGCGGCAGAGCCGGAGCAGCGGGGYGGGATGCGGAAGCGAGAAGCCGGCRGCAGCGGTGCTGCCCGGCGGGAGCGAAGAGCCGTGCACCAAGACCCGTGCAGCGCGTGCACCAAGCCCTGGCCCACAAAGTCAACGCGGTCGCCCCTGCGCAGCTGCTGCTAATGCCTCTAAGCCCYGCCAAATCCCCCGGGATTTGTGTGCTGGGTGCAGGTGCCGCCCCGGGCGCGGAGGAGAGGGTTTGCAAGCAGCGGTGATCGCTGGTTGTCGTATTGGCACAGTGCAGCGGAGATCAACGCTGCAGGCGCTCGGCGGCACGAGCACCCGTTACGATGCCCCGCCGGGGTCGCTCCGGCTGGAGAGCAGGGATAAACGCTTCCGGCAGGAAAATCCTCCCTGCGGGGCTGGGCCGGAGCAAGGCCCCTAGCGTCCAGGGCTTCGTGCTTGATCGGGGCTCCGAGCAGCGGGCGCTGCCGCCGCGCAAGCCCTCGCCTCCCAGTCCCCACGTCCCCCGGCGTCGCTCCGGCGGAGGCTCGGCGGTGGGATGCTCCCGGCGGTATCAGGCGCCACGAGCCGGTCAAGGCCTCTGCAGCTCTGGAAAGGAGCTAACATAAGCCACAATTATAATGTCAAGCTTAAACCTAGCGCTTGTGCAACAAGATAAAAATATCTGCTTGCTCGTGCGATCTCGGTAGTACTTGCTTAGGTACGTTGGGAGCTCACTGCATCCGCTCACATCAAGCGGCTGCTTCGAGATTAAACACTTTTCTTCCATTTATGCACGTTTCGCCCTTTTATGGTTTTATGAAAATGCTAGCTGCACTTTCAATTAAGTGAATCCCTGTTGCAACTGTAAGCACATTTCGTATGAATAAATAATTTACCTTGCTAGGTGTCTGGGCTCAAAGCGGCAACCGGCAGCATTAATCCAAAAAATATTCTGCGGGAGCAGCGCTCCCAGGCCCCGGGAAGCGAAGGGTGGTTGACGCGTCCCTGCGCCAGGAGAGCGCGGGGGGGTCGCGGGTCGCGCGGCCGAGGGCGGTTTGGCCTCTCCGGGACGCGCTGGGGCTTTGCCGCCGCCGCTGCTGCCCRCTGCCCTGCAGCCCGAGCCCCAAGCTTCGCCGCCGCTGCACATCAGCTCCTCCGCTTTGTCGCAGACCGTCTATCGCGGTGGCAACGCTCGACGCCTTTCGTCCCAGGATCCCCAAGCCCTCCGCAAATATTAATTAATTAGCAAGGCTGCACAGCTTGCGCGCCGCGAAACTCGCAGCCATCGTTTCACTGGATGTCGCCTGAAAAATCTGTCTGTTTTCTGCCATTTCTTAACCTCCAAATGTTGCTTTCTTGGCGCTTTCCGCGGAGCACATGTTCCCGTTCGCGGCACCGCGCTCTGCCTCCTTGGACGCCGGCCYGCTCCCCCCGCCGGCACCGGGACCCTGCGCCGTGCCGGCACCGCTGTCCCTCCCGCGCGAGGCCCTATGTGGATCCGCTTCTGCGAAGGAAGAGCTGGGAAAATTTTGCAAAGCGAAGAAGTTACCCTGCTCCTACCTCCGCCCTTCCCCGCGTGCATAGCGGGGACTCGGCCGAGCCTCCGAGCCAGCACCCCGGGGACAGGGACATTAACGTTCCTCCTGAAGAGCATTTGCAGCGTCAATTGTTTGTCCCAGTTTGGGATTTTTGCGGTCGTTCATACCAGTGAGGTCTGGGCGGACTGAATTTGTATTGCCAATGCCGAAGCTTTGCAATGGGAATGCAAATTAGCTTCAGGCTAGTTATTTTCTTCTGCCTTTTTTTTTTTTTTTTTTTTAGAAATGTCTCTTTTCCAGGGTCCCGTAACGCCAGTATGTTACTCTGGAAAGGTTCCTATTGTAGAAACTTTTCTCACCAGCTGGTCTGCAATGTGCTGCAGAAGCACAAGGACCTTTTCCTGTAATTAAGCTCTAGCTGTTCTTTCAGGACTTCAATTCAAAGAAATTCATCTCTTTCAAGTCGGATGAGCAGCTTGACTGTGACTAGTGGAGGAAAAAAACACTTTTCCGCAAGARCCATGTCCAACGTGTCGCGATCATCGTCACCTTGCTCTGAGCACGTGTTCAGCCGGGCCCTCGGAAAGGTCCCCGTTTGACGGGTTAACGCAGAGCCCGCGGGCAGAGCTAACGCGGGATTTAGCAAGGGATTGGGCTGAATGAGGATAACGGGGCTGGAGTCCGTTTATTCCCTCCGTGCAAAGCTGGCGGACGGCAATGGGCGGCGCGGAGCCGCTGCACCGCACGGCCCCGCGCTGCCTGCACTGCCTTGCACGGGGGGATGCACGACCCGGGGCAGTTAGTGCTATGGAAATGATGAGAAAAGATCATGAACCGTCCAGTGAAATGCAACTGTGATTTGGGCTCATTCTGCAGCCTGCAGCGATTTTGATCAACTAGCAGGGGTAGACATCAGTGGGCGTATGGTAAAAATTAGCTCTCCGGATACACATGGGCAAGGCCTACATGGGACTGTGCTTTAAAAATAAAAAAATGAATGATAATAAATTAACACAGTTCCAAAAAAAGGCCCTTTAGTGAGAACTGGAAAACAGGCTGGAGGTGATTATACTTATACTTTTTTTTCTTTCTTCCCCATCCTCGTCCTCCTGGCAGGGGGAGCGGGGAGCCCTCGGCTGCGCCGCGACGGGCAGGAGCCTCGCGGGAGCGCCCGGGTGGCAAATACAACCGGGCTTCAGGAAGGGTAAAACGCAGCCTGAACCCTGGCAGGACGGAAAAAACAAGCCTGACAGATGGCCCTAAATCTGCCGGCAGCTCAGCCCCGATCTGCACAGGCACACAAGCCATAGGGAGCCGTGCAAAAAGCAGGAATGCTGCCGCTCCCCGGACGGCCGAGCTAATCGCCGTCGGATGCCCCTGGCGTAGGTGGCCCCTGCCCTCACCCCGGTGTCGGGGCGGGCGCGGAAATGGGGCTCGTGCCACCCGGAGCAGCGCGGCACTGGGTGTTGGGACACCGTCCTGCTCCCGCGCTGTGCCGGCACATGCTAACRCGGAGGTGACACGCAGGGAAAAACAGCTTCGTTATCTGGAAGGAGGCTTGCGTACCCGGCTAGCGAATTCGGGAGCGTTACGAATGTGGGTCCCGGGACTCCCCGCGACAGCTGAGGGGAGCAGAGACCTTTCAAGCATCTTCCTCGGCACCCACCATGCAAGCACGGGTTTCATCGCTAGCCCCAGCTGACTGATCGCCAGCGCTCGCAGACCCGCGCACGCTGCGTGGTCCAAGGGCAAACGCTCCTCCAGGCTCAGCCTGAGACGATCCAGCGCAAACAGCGTTTTTGTTTTTGTTTTCATTTTTTTTTCCCCTGGTTTGTCCTTAAAGGATGTGCAAAGCCATTTCAAGCGACAGAGCAATTATTTCCTCTGTGTCCTGCAAAGCAAAATGAAAAAAAAAAAAAAAAAAAAAAAAAAAAAAAAAAAAAAAAAAAAGCCAGCATATTATGCACAAATCTGCCTGTCTTCTGCAAGTTTAAATATTAACAGCTTAACGCTGAGCAAACCCGTGGCAGCAGCACACTGTATTAATTCCAAATGAAAAGCTCGGTGTCAAAGGAATCATCTTTGCTACAGCCACCAAATAATAAGCAATTTCTGTAGCGCTTTGAGATTATTCAGTTATTTGCATGTAGTAAATTCAGATTAAAAATGAACTGTAAACTGACACCTCGTCCCGCCGGTGTTTGTAGGTCAGCCTTGGTGCCAGGAGCAGGCGGGCTGATGCAGCGGAGCGCTGAGCCCTGCCGGAGGGTCTCTGCCCACCAGGGAGACGGTTCGGTTCGGTTAGGTCGGGGCTTTGCAGGAGCGCCGCACTCGTGCGCTGGCCCCGCGGCGCGGGGTGACTCGGCCCCTTGGCCCGCGCGAGCGTCCCCGTCCCCACGCGTTTGGGGCCGGTCGCCCCGACCCTTGGCAGGGCACGTCGGGAGGAACGATGTYGGATTCAGCTTAACTAATGTATTTTATTCAAATACATTAGTAAAAAAACCGGTGCAGCCATTCACGCTCGCTTGAAGGGCGGACTGGGAGAGATCCCTTGCGACCCGCACAATCTGTGGCTTTTCTTTTTTCGTCGGAAAGCCCAGAGGGGAGTAAAAAGAATTCTGTAAAAGCTATTCTTCCCTTTGAGTTACAGACTTTCTGCAGAGAGCGCCGCAGAGAAGATGCCTTTCACTTCATTTGCGAAGTTGCCGGCATTGTAATGAATACACAGCGCGCTGCGGTGATCCATTCGGTCTGTTCCAAGGGAAAAAAAAGATTTAAAAAAACCCAAACGTGGTTTCTTAATAGGGCTGTGCTGAGAGCTCCGCGGATTTAATATGCCCATAGAAAAGCCTTTCAGTGAAGGTCTCCGCAGGGACCGCTGCGAAGGCATTTCCGTTTCGAAAGCTGCAGCCTGGCTTTCCAAAGCAAAGTGCCCGTTCCGATAAACCTCTGAAAAGATCTTAACTGTACGTGCGACGATGCTACTTACCCCGAGAGCTGCTTAATATTCAGAAAAGCCCGCAAAGACGTGCAAACCACAGTCCCTGGCCACGTGGCAGCTTCAGGTACGGCGTTTTTCTCGCCGCTGCCCTCCGTATCGTGGGAGAGAGCCTGAGGCCCGAACGGGACCCGCAAGAGACGCCCCTGCCCGGGGGAGCGAAAAAACTCCCCGGGGAGTGATGCTCGGAGYGGGCACCGGCGCCGGCGGCTCGGCCGCGCTCCCGCGGCAGGTCCCACCTGGCTCCCGCCGTGGCCGAACGCGCCAAGCTGCAGCCTTCCCAGCTGGGACGCGGCAGCGGCGACGGCGCCCGCCCGCGGCTCTTGCTCCGCACCGCTTTCCTATTTACACACCGGGGTCGCGGGGTTGGGGCTTGAGAGACCTACCAAACGCATTCGTTTTATTTCTGGAAATAGCAGAATCGTTAGAAAGCCTATTTTAGACTAATTGGAGCCGTTTTTCTTCATTTGCTGTSTTCTCCCACAGCTCATATCTCACAAAGGAGCGACCCAGCGCTCGGGCAGAGCCGCCGCGCGTGCAGCGGTGCAGCGACGCTTCGGGTGCCGCCTGCCTCCCGGCTAGCTGGCACTGCAGAGCGAGCTGGGAGAGAGAAACTGCTCGCACCGTACAAAAGCCTAAGTAAACTGCTGATGTGAACCCAGATATGAAGGTTTTGCATTCGCCTGTGACAAGGAAAATGCTTCTTGCTGCAATGGTTGGGTTTAAATTAGGAATGCATGTGAAAAATCCAAAAAGCAAAACAAAATGCTGAAAACTGCCCCCTTTGCCTTTTCAAACTGCCRACACAATGAGTCTGCCTTGGAAGGTCAAATGAGATTGTGTAACGTGCTGCAAATTTTCTAGTCAGGCAAAATACTTAGAAAAGACTGATAAAAAGGGGGAGGGATTTTCATGTACCCGTATGATTTTGCCAGAAATATCTAAAGGCAGCCGGTAAGGCAAATGGCTACGTTTCCGTCTCTCCTGCAGAAGAGGCTTGTGACAGGAAAAGGAGGGTTTCATGAGCAGAGACAGGAGCAGCAAACGCTTTYGAATGAAAAGTCTCCAGCACCGTGTGTCTGTTTTGCAGAAAAGTGCCCCGACACATCCCCGCAGCCGCGCACCGCGCTCAGCGGCAACGAACCCCTTCTCCYGCCACGTACCTGTTCGCACTGCGGGGAACAGAAAGACAAGAAGAGGCTTACATCAAAGAAGCCAATATTTTATTTTGTAAAAACCAAGCAGATGTCAGCATACAGCCTCCCATGGCAGCACACGCCGCATCGCTGTCTTTCCTGCCGGTGCGACGTGTCTGGGAGAAGTAAGATGTCCAGGGTGGTCGGAGCCAATCAAAACCACGTACGCATCTGTCTTCAAATAGCTGTGAAATTATAAAAGCTTCAGATAGGCTCTCAGCTTCTGGAAACTAGAAAAATAGAAGAAAAACGTATAAATGGAGATAATCCTCGACGTGCTTCTCAAGACGCAGCTCAGTAAAGCCGGACCCGGTGCCCGCTCCCCGCGTTCCTGCAGCCTTGCTGCATTGCACGGGGACATTGCAGGGCCGCAGGTGCTGAGATGGCTCCTCCGAGCGGCTGCGGGCAGCCGGGACGGGGGATCGAGGTGGAAAGCTCCACCATGCCCAGGGAGCCCGGCACGGTGCTGCGGCTCGCCGAGGCCCCAGTGCYGCCGAGGCGGCTTGCCGGGGCCTGGCTCTGCCGAGGCTGCCGGGTGCAGCCCCGCAAGGGCTGCGGGTTGGGCTCCACGCTCTGGGGTTAAAGAAACGAGGTTTGGTATTCCTCCAGCTCTTTATGGTGTGTCCTTCCCCTGGCTGGCGGAACCCGAGACACCGGCTTGGCTTTTATGAAAACCACTGGGGTTTTTACTTAAAACACCAGCTCCTGGAGACAAGCAACTGCAAGAGAAAAGCAAGTCCTTAGTCCCCCAGCTGACATCTGCAATTATGTGAAGCAGAGAACAGGAACATAAAGAAACCAAAGGATGTTTAAAAACACAAGAGTCTCCTCATCTGTAAAACCATCTCATGACTTTTGGGGAACCACTTCCAATCTCTGTTTAAATTACACTTTCCCTATTAGATGCTCTTCCAAGAGAACGGTAAAGTATTGTGCGTGGTTGCAGTCCCTCGCTTCCATAGATCACAGAGGCCAGTTACTACTGTTTATTGAAATAAAGTCTGGGGGAAAATGGGACGTTTCATTATGCAAATTTTGCTTCCCAGAAAGAAATGTTTTATTAACACATGCTCCTTTCTTGTGTTGGCTTAGTCAATTTGGTCACAGCTTGACATCCAGCAAGTTAGTCTAAAGGCAATGGTTTTACAAAACGTTTTTCTAATCTATTTTAAACACTTAATTACAGTTGTGGCGCATTCATTAGGGACTTTGCTTTCAAACCTGGATTGCAGTAATAAATCCTAATTCTCAGAACGTCAGCTGTAATATGAAAATCAGATCCAAGTGGTTGTCAGAGGCGATTGCTAACTACAGGAAGCAAGCCTGACCCCGGACAGGACCTACCTTCTCCGGAGCGGGGTGACCTTGAGTGTCCAGCCAAAGCAAATTTCCAATTAGCCAAACAAGCCCAGCCACAAGGATGCACTCTTGGAAATGCTCTGGTGGATGCCGCTACCGGATAAGGTGGCAGGGGCGAGGGAGTGCTGCCTCCTTGGGGAAGCGGGCAGCGGAGCACCTACCATGGACTCGGAGCTGCTCCCCGGCCGCTCTGCGGGTCCCGGTGCCGGTGGGGCCGGCACTGCCCCACGGCAGCAGCAGCATCCCCCTCCTCTGCCAGGGTGCACCCATTAACCCGGACACGGCCGTATCCGACAAACTCGGGGAAAGGCCGGGCAGGGTCTCGCGCAGCACCTCTGGGGCAAACCCGCTGTTAGGGAATTAACCGCCCTGGAGGGGCTCAGCACGGCGAGGGTTTCGGCAGCCTTACCTTAGTCCTTGCCCAGGTATTTCTTCATAATGCTATTTACATCGTCTTCCTTGCCTTCGGCCTCCGACCTCCTGGGCTCCCTGGGGCTCTCTGCGGCGATGCTGCTGCACCCTTCCCCGTCGGGTCTCTGGGGCCGGCGCTTGATGCTGTCAGCGCTCCGAAAGGAACGAGCCGAGCCGGAGGACGAGGAGGAGTCGGAGAGCTTCCCGGAGTCCTCCTTGGCGGCTGAGCTTTGCTTCGACGTGGGCTTTATCTCGGAGGAGGCCGAAGTGTCCGCTGTGGCCTGATCTTCAAACCGAACCGTCAGCGTCCTCTGGCCATCCTTTCTGTCCTTCCCGGGTTTGGCCAGGCTGCTTGTCGAGCGCGATTTCCGAATAGCCGGAAGGAAGTCATCAAAATCGACGTTTGTTCTCCTCTCGTAGTTGAGGGTTGGTATTTTCCAGCTGAACGGGTCGCTCTCTTTCCCTTCGCCCAGGCCATGGCTGAACCGCTTGCTCTGAAACACCAGCGGATCCTTTCCCACGTCGATGTCACCTCCTTCCTCCAGCGACGGCTCGAGGCAACTTCTCCACGATTTAAGTCTCAAAGTATTGAGTGCATCTGCTCCCGCAGCAGGTGAGCTCAGCTGGGGGAAGGAATTATCAATATTTTGTAGCAGTGAGTCATAGGAGCCAAACTTTGATACTCGTTTTAGCACCGGAGAGCGTGCTGGCTCCATCTTCTCCAAGGCCGTACATTCGAGGCTAGAGGAACGTATGGAGCCAGGGCTTCCAGGTGCTCCTCTGCTTTCTCTTGGCTCATTCACTTCAAACTTCACTGGGACATCATCAGCCTCTCTGAAAGTCCTGCAGCGTCTGAGGGTTGAAGCACCAGTTGTTTGGTAAATTGGTAGGGGAGAAGCGTCATCTAATCCCAGCGCTCCCTGCTCTTTTTCTGTTGCCCTTTTCCTCCTCAGCTCCTCTACGTACTCAGACAGCGCGAATGAAGAGCTGGGGAACTTGTCTTCTGCTGCAGAAGACAGTTTCCTTCTTGTCACAGTTGGAGACAGCGGGCTGGGAAACCTCCCCTCTGGGGCGGRAGAGGTCCATCTCCTCGCCAGAGAGGGAGAAGTCACTCCTCGGCTCTCTGCCGGTCTTTGCTGACTCTCAAGCTCCTCTTTGTCTGCTGGAGGTTTTCCATATTCCCGTCTTCTAGCACCAAGCAAAGGACTTGCAACCTTTCCAGCATCTGCAGCATCAACAGACCTTCCGGCACTGAGGGATGAAGCTGGACGGTTCATTTCTGGTTCTTTGACATCTTTGTTCATCCTAAACAACAGATATCCATGTTAATTTAAGTTGCATGATTTCCAGTAACTGTAATGTCATTCAGGAAGGACAAGTCTGAGCACTGAAAAGCCCATATTTGCATGATAATCTCAGAATAAATTCTAGCTGCCACATTAATAAGTTCAGCAATGCTCAAAATTTTTATCTTAAATACTCTGAGTAAACTAACTAACTGGGTTAAATCTATGGCATACAGTGTGCGGCATGATCTACTTTAACTCTGCCAAACTAACACATACCTCAAATTGTCCACGTCTCTTGATAGATTATAGCAATACATAAGATTTATTTTATTTCTGCCAAAACTAAAGGYTATCCTCTGAAATTTTATGAAACCCACTCACAACGCACCCCAAATGCATCTTAGCATTATTGCAGGCTATGTTTCACCAGCGCTTCCTCTGGGAGGCAAAAAAAGTTATGAACTGCACAAGCACAATAAATGCACGGCCGGGGGCTGCGCGCAGACAGCGTGTGCTGGGGGACAAACTGCTCGGGTTCGGGGCTCAGGCAGGATCCGCAGGCTTTGCGAAGGAGGCGCAGGCCGGCAGGGGACACCCAGAGCCGGCTTCCAGGGGACGGGGACTCCCCGGAGCGCGACACTTTTAAATGCAAATGGCAGCACATCGCCAGGGGAGTTAATAGGCTTTCCTGCACCTAATATCACTGACTTCCTTCCTAAATAACCGCAGTTTGGGAAAAACCCTGCCCATTGGAGAGCGACTGAGGGAAGCGAGTGGAGATTGGCAAAGGCCTCGCAGACCAGATGCCCGGGGATGGTCGCTCCCGCTGCAGACAGCGAGGGTGGCTGTGCTGAGGACTCTCCCGCGCCCTCGGCATGGTCCCTGGCGGCACGGCCCCGGGGCCAGGCTGCACCCGCGCACCCCGCAGCCTGCAAACCTCCCCTCTCCCTGTTCCACATTAAGCGCGGCCAAAGGGCCTCTTTGCCGGGACACGTCCGAAACAGGCCGACATGCCGCAGCGCTACGGCGTGCTTCGCCGCGGTGCGTAATTTTAGATCAGCGGTAGCCGGTCGCTGTCCATAGGCTGCTCCCTCCCAGCCGCTCGCTGGTGAACGGCGCAGCGCGGGCGTCTCCAGGCAATCCGCTTCGGCAAAGGCTGCTTTCCGTGCTGGAGCCCGTCGGCACCAATGGAAAAGGGTCCCCGAACTGGCGAGCACGGCGGTGGTTTTGCCTGCATTGCTCCGTCCGAAAGCACACAGGGCGCCTGCGATTTGCTTTAATGGAAAAGCTCCCTGGGTTTGAATTCATTTAACAACAAAAAAAGGAGGAGAGAGAAAGAGAGCGAAGGATAGCGCAAACCAGCAGAACCGAAACACGAATGAACTCCTGCTGGCCGGCAGGCCTGCGACGTGCCGAAGCAGCAGTCGAGCTTTACGTCGGCAGCAATAAAGCATGCGGAGCCRGGAAGCGCTCGTGTTGCCACGGGAACGTGGCGAGAGCGGATAACGGCAGCGCCTGTGCGGGACGAGCTCAGCCTGGGCTCCGCTGACCCGAGAAAACACCGACACGTGGAGACGGGCCACCGGTATTGCCGTTCGGCACGGAACGAAGCAACCCCCAGACGCGATCCGCCCGGACGCAGCAGCCTCCCGGACTGACCCTAACGCTGCTCGAGTCTCGCGGCTCGTTAATGGTTTGACGCGTTTCACCAATGCTGGATTTTAGGATCCTAAATTGCATCTTACTTAAATAGCCGGTGTAATCCTTGCAGGACAATTTGTACAGAAATTGTTCCACTCGCTCTCCTCATTTCCAAATGATATTATAAACTGACTGCTGCATGACCGGCTTTCCTTAATTAAATAGCCAGATTCAATATTTTTCTTCGTCTTGCAAGACTGAGATAAAAGTGAGCAGAAGAGGTAAAAGCACCAGCAGCCTGCGGAGATGGAAGCTTCGGCATCTGCTGGTCATTGCCCTGTTCRGAGCCTGGTGCTGGCCACGCTTGTCACAGCTGTCACAGCTGGAAGACACTGCTGYGTTTGCTGTTTCCACCCCGTTTCAGGCCCTGAGCATTTTCCTGTGTCCGTAGCTGTCTGCAGCCGGAGGGGCGGCTCTGCGGTTGGGGCTCCTCCGAGCGAGGGAGGGCAGCGGGCAAGACGTGCTCCCGAAACCTCCGTCCCCTGGAGGGCTCCTCTGGCCACGGGGCTCGTCCTGGCCTGCTGCCGACCCTCGCACCGGGGTTCGCTCCGAACGGCGCCCGATCTGCCAGCCAATGGCCACCGGACTGCAGCCCTGCTCCTCCGGCCAAAACCAAACCCCGCTTCCAACGAATTACTGCCTGCGCACGGGGCCCGAAGGCCAGAAGCTGATTTCTCCCATGCAACAAGTTTCCAATTGCCTGGCTGATACGCTGCCAGGGGAAGGTTCCCAAGGGTCCCTGCCGTGCCGTGCCGCTGCAATGCGCCAGGGCGAAGCGCTTCTCAAACCTCCCGCGGCCCCGCGGCGCTGCTCGAGCTCGCCGGCGGCGCTGCTGCCGCTCCCTCGACGGGCGCCGCGGGCGATGCTGCGGGCGACGCTGCGGGAGGCTCGGCTCGGCTCGCCCGCACGTCGCCGCTGCGAAGCGGAGCGCAGCTCGCTGCCTAAACTTCACAGAAGACGGTTTTCCCACGTTAGAGACAAAAATAGGCCCCGACGCAGAGCTCCGAAGGCATTTGTAAGCCAAAGAGAACTCTGTAATATGCCATTCACACCAAGGCAAATGACATACAACAATAATTAGTGAAGATTACACAGCAATTAACATGATTACAATTATGCTAGTTGAAATAATTTATACAATAAAATCCACACATGCTTTGCAGCACATGACCAGAGACAGAAAGTGTGGCCCGGCTGCTTGTCCTCGCAGCTCATAAATAAAGCCAAGACAACTCCATTTCGGGGAAAGAGAAGAAATTGGCCTAATTTCTGTTAGAAGAGTATTTTCTTGTCAAGCCATCACCTACAGCAGTGCTCCCAGGTTTCAGTGTAAATGGTTTGCTTCTACACAATAATGTTTTAAAATAAACGTGGCAGATCCCCCCAGCCGCGGTGCCGGGGGCCCTGGTTGCAAGCAACACAGGCAACGTTGGAGCCGACGGAGCGGGATGCGGCAGGAGCGCAGATGCTGCAGGGCCCTGCGCATTCCCCCCCCCCCCCCCCNAGGAGCGCAGATGCTGCAGGGCCCTGCGCATTCCCCCCACCCCCCCCCGCACCGCGGCATTAGTCGCTCTTGTTGCAATGCAACAGTGACCCCCCCAGCACGAGGCAGAATAAATGCGTAAAGCTCTGAATTTGCTTCCTAATAAAAAAATTGATGGTTTATTCTGACCCTGCGATGTGGCATATTTATTGAGAGTTAGCCTTGCTGCCCAGCATTTTGTACAAGCAGTTAAATAGCAGAGAATTAAAGACCACGTTAATCAAGTCTCTCATTTCTATGCACTACACCGCAGATAATAGCCTTACATTCTTTTCTCTAGCTTTTGACAGCTGTTTGTTCAGGAAATATCCCGCATGTAGGACTGAGAAGCAAATGCTTCATTTTTCATTACTGGGTGCTTGTGTAAGACAAAGGAATGTTAATAAGGAAGAGTTCGCATTCGCTGATCTCATTTTTATTACCTTCCAGACTCATCTGCTGTTTGTTTGCATCTCATATAGCCTCCTCTCTAATATTTCCATCTTAGATTAGCTGAAGCCAAATGCAGCTACAATACTGGGATTTGCAATTTGCCTTTTCATGAACCTCAGGACAGAGCCAGATTGTCACATTATTTCCAGGTCTGGGTATAAATGTCCTATCAGAACAGCCATGGTCGGTGCAGTAAGTTCTTTTTATTAATCCCCAAGCCTACATATCTGCCCTTGTATTATAAATCCAGTGTATTTCAGCTCAGCAATATGATAAAAGCCATAACTTCTAATTTACTGCCACTCAGTTATGATCAGAGTTAGATCATTTGGACCAAACGCCCCTAAGAGGTACTTAGGGCTAGAGATAAACCTTTCCTAAGGGGATGCTGCGAGGGAGCACGGCACCCCAGCCGCTTTGGGGGCTGCTGCCAGGGCTCCCACCATCACCCGCGCGGGTCCCAGCCCTGCCCGGACAGCAATGGACAACATCAAACTGCTCCAGCATATTCAAGGTATCAGCTGCCAGGGGACCTGCTCTTCAGGAAATTAATCCCGGTAATATTTAGTTATGCTACTATGCAAAGCACCAGAACTCGGCAAGGACAGATCTCTGCAGGATACGAACAGGGAGCTTAACGCTAATGTCTTCAACGAAATGAGAGTCCTGGAAGTCCTATAAACTCAGAGTACCCATTTATGAAACTGCACACAAATACGGAGCAGACAGATGCTAGATGGACACCAAAAAAGCCTCTGCAATGACTTTGACCACCGTTCTCCTCATGTGCATGGACGGTGGGCACGTGCGGGGCGCTGCGGCGGGCGACAGGCAGGGAGGGCAGGGACGCTGCCTGCCAGCAGCGCACCTCTGCAGCCACCGCGTCAGCAGGGGGATTCGCACCAACGGAGCAGCCGCCRGGCGCCGCAGCACAGTGGGTGTCCGCTGCTGAGCGGCCTGAACCCTCACAAGGTCTCCTTCCTGGGCGCTGGAGATGGCCTGCCCTTGCACCTTCTTGTCTAGCCAAGGGGAACAACCCTGCAAGGAGCGTGCCGCTCTCTGCGCCGAGCGCCAGCCAGGACCCCAGGAAATGGGTAGAAAAGCAGAAAAATTGGTGTCCTGATACACCATCCCTGGGAACCTGAGCACTAGGGACGTCCCGAGCCACAGACCGCAGGTTGGTGGCCTCCTCTGGCCCTGCCCTCCATGCGTTTGGCCGGTTGTTCTTTCAATCCCTGCACACTTCTGGCTTCCATAAAATCCTGCGGCAGGAAATTCCACACGTTATGTATTATGCAAAAAAGACTTTCTTTTGTTTTTTATAAGCCTGCCACTTCGCAGATCTGTTTGCAAAAGAGGGAAGGCTCCTTCCCTCCATGCAGCCCATGCTCTCACAGGCCACTTCCACCGGTCACAGCCCACCTCGTGCCCACATTGCTCAACCCTCCCTGTCTCCGCTCGCAGCGCAGCGCTCCCAAGCCTCTGCGCAAGCCTGGTGCCCTTCCATTATGGTGCACCACTATCTCCTTTTGGAGATGAAGTTACCAGAACTTGATTTATAGGCTTTGGAAAATTCAACCCACGCAATTGCTTCACATCTGTAATATAGAGAAACCATTTGAGAAGCCCTGCAGCACCTGGGGAGACGGTAAAACAGGGCGCGAGTCTGCTGCAGACGTCCCCTTCTGCTAGAGGCAGCAGCCGCGCGGGTGAGGGAGCCCCGCTGCCCCTGCGACCGGGGTGTCCGGCGCTGGGCACGACCTGAGCTCCGACCAGGAGGTTTTGACGAGCAACCCGTGTCCTGCTCGGCTGTGAGCCGAGCTGAGGCAGTTGGGCCATGTGAGCGCTTGGGCTGCTCTCCAGCTTGCTTGCACCCCATCAGCATCACTGCCAAAAATTAACATAGTTTGTATTAAAGTGTATAAATGCATCTTCAGCAGTGAAGAAGTGAGCATATGGTGTACAAATCCTCAAATAGACTGTCTTGTCTTTCTAAATTATCCCTAGGGAATACATCAAGGGACGTTTTACTGCTTGAAGCATGTTTTTGATGTAGCGACTTTCATCTAACATCCCACTGATCCTGGCGGGGCAGTGACTACCTTCCTTGATTTGATGCTTTGGCCTTAAACGCCGCGGCCTCCCACCGAGCTCCTTAGTGCACGTCCTGAGAAGCGCCCAGCCCGCAACGTTTGCGGTCCCGGGGTCGGGCATGCGGGACCCGACTCCAGCCGCTCCTGGGGCTGCCCTTTCCCGCGCACGGGCAGCGCGGCGCATTGCCGCTGCTCCGCTGCGGTGCCGCAGCCCAGCCTGCCTGTTTTCCTCCCTTTCCCCTGCTCCTCACCCACCTGCCGTGGCAGGACACCCGCAGCACAACCGACTGACACCCCGGTGCCCGTAACACCCGGCAGCGCCTGTGCTGGGGCAGGATCACACCGCATCTTTAGCACTTGCCCATGCCCCGTCTTCAGCAACTCCTTCGCTCCTCTCCAAGCGTTTGCAAGATATACAGCCTTGCAAATGTTGTTAGTGGAGGCTTGCAAGCCCCTAAGCCAACTAAAATATTTCTTCAGCTGAAGTGCTCTGAATGCAGACGTACTGTGCAAAATAGGAGATTGCATGTATTTTTCATTACAGCGCAAGTAGTAATGAACTAATAAAGTAACTCTGCTTTAAACTGTTTGGGTTATTCCACCAGCAGCTTTTGTAAATAGATTTTTTTCTCAATATCCTCAAAGATATATTAGCTTGAAAGAAAAATAACAGTTAAATCAATAGGCGCCACCAAATGTGTGTGACTGCAATGTCTACTGAGAAATGAATCCGTGCAACGGCCACCCGGGACCCGAGGTTGCCTTCCCAGCGGGGCAGGCGCCGCACGGCCGTGAGCAGCTGGGCCGGACCGGCTGCGCCGCGGGGACGGTCGGGGCACCGGGGCGCCGGTCGCAGCACACAGACCTCGGAGCTCTTTTCTGTCTCCTGATGTTCAGCTGTGAGTAGCCGCAGCCGCCTGGGAGGCCGAGGCAAGGGCAGCAGGGACAACCCTAACGCGCCCTTCCGCAGGCCTAGCTACAAAAGCCGGTGGGAAGCAGGGCCTTGGAGGGCTGCGAACATTGGCCAACTCTCATACATTTCACATTTTCTAAATTTTGTTGGAACTGTGACTTTTTGATTTTTTTCCACAGGAAAATAAGAGTCAAAGAGAGCAAGCGGGAGACCCTGAGGATGTAGCATGATATAGAGGGAATCACCTAGAGACTGGGGAAAGCCACAAGCATCCGCACGCCGAGTCCGTGCCGGAGCGCAGGGCTCACCCCGTGCCGTCCCCACGGAGCACCGCAGCAAAGCGCCAGCTGCCCGGAGAGCGGGTGCCCCGGAGGCGCCGCTGCAGGGGCTGGTCCGGGCAAGGCTGGATGTTACGGGACAGCAGCTCTCGGCGGGCTGCCACTACCGCCCYGGCAAGGCTGCCTGCGGCCGGCTGTGCCGCAGCCCCAGACCCGCGCGGTGCAAACCCAGGGTGCCTGCAGCACACTCCCGCATGGCACCTGGGGCTTTTTATATTGCATAAAAACAAGAAATACAGAGGGGTTTACGTAATAATTCTCCGGTGGCTGCTGCAACCCCAACCCCTGCAGAAAGATGTTTTCCTTCCCGCTGTGCATCTGCAAGGCACCGGAGCTGGCATCAAGCACTCACAGCTTCCCCAGGAGGAAAGCTGCCGGGACGCCGGCGCCAGCCCGCACAGTCTGCCGCCGCCGCGCCGCGTCCAGGGACACCGGGAAGGCTCTTACCTGAGGCTGCGGGTGCTGCGGCCGCAGCCAGACCGCGCCGAGAGGCTGCCTGCCACGCTGCTGCCCGCCGGGGAGGACCAGCCCGCCGCCGAGCCCAGCCAGGATCGGATGCTCTCTTCCGGCTCCAGGCTCAGCACCGAGCCCAGGCTGGAGCAGGTGTCCCTGCAGGCAGGACACGTCCCCGTTAGCATGGGCGCGGGGACAGAGGCTGGCGGGGAGAGGGGGCCCCATACTGCCCCCCTGCCTGAGCCCTCGGCCTGTGCTTTCCCGAGCAGGACCTGGCCACGCTGCCAGGACGCGAGTGCGCAGTCCGGTGCCGCAAGCAGCAGGGTGGGAACAGGGCTGCGACGTGGGGCCAGGCGCAGCCGGGGGCTCCTCTGTGCCCGCGGCACTGCTGCAGCCCCAGTGGACCAGCTCTGCTCTGGTTATTACTATCATTATTTTTTATTGTGGCACCGGCAGGGATCAGTTGAAACAAATCCTTYGGGGCAGCCTGGTCGGCGTGCCATTGCCACTGCCACGAGCGATGTCCCTCGTGCTCTTGCAAGTGCTCTGCCGCCCCGAGGCAGCGGCAGGGACGACAGTGCGCTGCCTGTGCCGTCCCGGGATGACGGCGTTAGCGATGCAGAGGCTGGACCGCAGGACGGCTGCGGCAGCGGGGAAACGGATGCCGCCCGGCTCTCTGCAGCATCCCGCACCCACTTCCCTGGAGCCCCCCGCCACTGCGGCGTGGGATGAATTCCCCCAGGAGCTCCGTTTTCCCATAAAGCCACAGACCAGTTTAATATTCTCAAGCTGCGGCATGGCAAGGGAAAAATGAAGGCATCTCTCCTGGTTTAACAGAGAGAGTGCGGCCGATGGACGCACTCACAGCATGCGGGAGGGGAGCGCATGCGGCGCTGTGCTTGTGGGAGCGCATCCGGCGCCCAGGGCAGCACGGCCGCCGCACACCCCGGCCCCGCGGCAGGCGCGCTCTCGGCAGCCGTGAGCCACCAACCCGCTTCATTATCACACCGAGCTCCAAACCTTTAACTGGCCAGCGCTCCTCAGGGCTCACTTACATCTCTCTCCTCGAACCGAGCGACTCCCGGGCCGTCTGCACGCTGTAACGAAGGAAGAAGAGCCGAGCGTCACGTGTGCCCACGGCTCGCGCCGCCCTCGCTAGCACACCCAGGTTAACAGCAATGCCTCGCGCTGCTTTGACCGCCCGTGCTGCTCGGAGCAGGGCTAAAGGGCTTCATCTGAGCGAAGCAAAACATTGCTGCCGCGGGGAGCAGCGCCCGGCGAGYGGCRGCGCGGAGCGGAGCRGGCAGCGCCRTCCCGCCGAGCCCAGGCCGTCCCTGCGGGGAAGCGCTTCTCACCTCGCAGCAACGTGCCAATTGCATGYGAAATCAATCTTTTCATGAAAGAGTGAATTTCTGAGCTCACAGTTTCTACCTTATCCTCCCCTGGTTTAATYGCAACATAAAGAAAAATCTCTTTTCACGGCACGGTGACAAACACCCCTCTCCATTATTTATGTATCTATATGTTTTGCCTCCATTTGTCACAGTGCTCTTTTAGCAGCGCGACAGAGGACGAAATTGGAGGTTTGTGGAAACAACAGCTGAGAACTCAGAGGGAAAAGAATCCACAGAACCCATAAGTTTATTGCAAAGATTCGTGCCTGTTTTTTCCTATTAGAATAACATTCCTAATCAGCTCTGTTTCACTGATTCCTCCAGTCCCCCTCGTTCTCGCGGCTGAAGGACGTGCAGGGTTTTCAGTCACTGACTGTGGTTTACAGGCACCGGCGAAGGGGCCGGCACCTTGGGGACTCCCGCAAGACGCTCCGTGGGCTCCCGACCGTGCTGCGCCGTGCTGCACGGCACGGCACCGGGGCTCAACACGGCTCCAGCAGCGACGGCGGCATGCAGAAAGCACGGGCCTGAGCCACGCTGCCTCTCCGTCGGGACGGCTACTCCCGGGAACGCAGCCCGCCCCCGAGCCCCCACCTCCGCCGGTGCGGCCTGCCATGCTCGCCGGCGCCTACCTGTCCGCGTCGCTCTCGTCGCCGCTCTGCACCTCCTCCAGGGCCGCCTGCAGGTCCGCGATGCGCCGGATGGACGTCTCCAGGTCCGCCTGCAGGGCCTGCCGCACCGCCGCCAGCTCGTCCACCCGCGTCTCCTGCGCGCGCGGGGCGGCCGTCAGCACGTGGCACGGCCATGGCCAGCCCGCCCTGCGGCTTCCCCCTCTCCCCGGGCTTTTTCCCTGCCATAACTTTCCGGTGCAGAGGGAATCGCTTGCAAAACTCACTGCCACAAACTTCGCCTTATATGAGAAGGGGAGCGGGTGAAGCTGAACCCCTCCGCGGTGCGGAGCCCCAGGGGACGGTCCCGTGCGTTTCGGGGTGGCTCACCCCTTTCCCAACACCCCACGCCTGCTTAGGGACGAGGCTCTTGCCGGAAACTCGGCCAGCTTACACGAGCGCCGGCAGCTCCGTTTGTAGCTGAAAGGGCGGGAAGGAAAGTGCGACAAGCGCCAGCGCCGGTTTCCGTTCGCAGCCGCCGGGCGGGCGCCCTCGCGGCACACCGCCCGCTCGGCTCCGGGCTCCCCTCTTTGCCCGCTGCGGGCTGACCACTGCTGTTTTAATGTGATTTTTAAGTCTTTTCAGAGCCCGGCTAGAAAGGAGTTCATCACATAGCTTTCTAAGCCCTCACACGGTGGAGAGGAAAAGAGAAAGGAAAAGAGAGAAGGGAGAGAAGGCAGAGCGCGCACGCTGCAAATTTAACTTGATGGAAGCTGCCAGCTGTAAAACTGCCATCGCTGCGGTGACACGGCGGGAGCTGACCTGCGGCGCGGGCTGCGACAGGCTGCAGCGCGGGAGCCGCCGGACTGTCAGGGTGAATCACGAAAGCTCGGGATTGCTGTGAGCGGCCCGGCGGGCAGAGCCGTCTGGCTTGTGGAAGCCTGCCAGGGAGCCGCTCCATCGGGTGCACGGCATCACGGCCACTTCTGCAAACGCCCCGGGATGGGCAAAACCTCCGACACTGCCAAGATCCTTCCTGCAATCCACTGCTTCCAAGGCCTTTTTTCCCTGCCTGTCAGGGCAAAAGCCTAAGCGCAGGAAGGACTGGTTTCCGCATGGAAATTTCCCAGCACAGGCTGGGAGACAGAGCGGGAGAGCAGAGCGGCTCCCGGCACCACGCCACCTCCCCGAAGAGCAGCACCGGAGATGCGGCACAGGGCACGGCAAAGCGCTCGGCACTCGATAAAAAGCCCAAACCTCCAAACATGCTGATAACTGTCTCTATCAGACTAATTGCTCAGCTCCAGGATATGGCACAAATTAAATATAGCTCACTGGCTGTATTTAATTTCTTCCCCTCTGTTCTACTATTATTAACCTGGCAGCGAGTGGCAAGAAGGCAGTGGCGCACTCAAGGGGACGCAGCCGCCTCTCGGCATCCCCGATTCCTGCTCCCTCAGAGGGCTGAGGAATAAAAGCCCCCGGGGCATTTTATCAGGCCGAATCGGGAGCACGCAGCGCTGTCCCGGCCCCTTTCCCACGCGTGTGCTCGGGAATGCCGCTGCCGACACCTCGTTCCCGCAGGAATGCGGCCCTTCCTCCTGCCAGCTGCAGCACAGCCGAAGCCGCTGGTCCGGCACAGCATCTTGCATTTCACCGTGAACGGACAACACAAGGATGCATCTGCGCTTCGGAGCATTTCTCAGCACTCCCCCATCAGAGGTATCGATACCTCTGCTTTCAGCTGGTATCAACATAATTTAAGGCAGCAGGAAAAGGATCTGTTTTGCCCTTTCCTCGTAAATCCAAACATAACATATTTGTACTACACAATTTTCTCAAGGAAGGGAATAATTATATCAACATAATTAAATTTCAAATGCAAAAAATCATCTTCGTAACATAAACTGACAATAAACATCCCAGCACCAGGCCGCTGCTATCCCAGCTTGCTATTAGACACCTTTGACACTTGTTGTTTCAATCTAAATGTAAATGCAAGAAGCATTTTCCCCTTTTAATACAGCAACTGGTCTGAAWGTTAACATCCTCGCTGAGGATGAGCTGCAGAGCATTGCTGGCATTTCGCTTCCTCTGAACACAAAAGGGAAAAAAATAAAAAGGGAGACGCATTTATTGAGAAAAACTCACGCTCTGCCTGCTCAGGTGGCTCTAAGGAAACCCTGGCGCAGCCCGAGGGAGGACGGCACCGCGGAGCCGCRCGAGGGTTTGCACCGCGGGGTTGGTGCCCGCTCCCGCGCTCGGCCCTCGGCGCCCCGCGGGCAGGTGGGGACGGGCCGGCGCAGTGACACCGCCATCGCCCACCCGGGGCGCCTTCCCCACGCGCAAGCCGCAAGAACGGCTGCCGGGAGGGAGGGAGGGAGGGAGGGAGGGAGGCGCTTGGCTTTGGCAGAAGCATTTTGCAGCCCGTCGGCAAGGCTGACGCCCGGGAGGCGGCCAGCACCCGAGCGAAAGAGGTTAAAAGACGAGCGTGGGCGCTGCGCGAGGCAAGGACGGGGCGGCTTTAGCAGGTGCCGACGGAGCAAAACCCGCCCGACGTGACAGCTTCGGGCCGGGCTTTCCGCAGCCCTTGGTGGCAGAGAGCACGCTGCTGCAGACCAGGAGGGTTTGGACCCTTTCTGCCCCTCCACCGTTAATGCAAACCGCGGCCTCCGCTGTTGCCGGTCCCTGCTAGGAGCAAGAGGACGGGGGACACCTAGCTCCCACCCACTTACCTCCTGCCCCGCTTCACCCCCACCTCTTCGCCTCCTCGGCCTGCCTTTCACTTCTTCGCTGGAAAAGGATTTATAGAACCGATTTTCTTAAGAATTTCTATTTCATCTGATTTTGTCTTGGAAGCATTTGAAGATAAGTTAAAAAGAGATAATCAAAACCAGCAGTGAAACACTTAATGGGAYGATAAAGGGCGCCAAGTCGGGCACCACAGAGCATTGAGCGCCGCATCCTCATCGCTGTCTTTTATTTCTGTTTGTGGTTCTGCTGTCACAACATAACCTTTGCAAGCTCGCATCCACCTGAAGTGAAGTGTAATCTAATTAGCCCAATTTGGATTGCCTCTATTTGAATAATTTAGCATACACCTGCAGTATTCATCAATCATTATTATTTTTAATTAAGTAATTAACTTTTAGGTTTTCAGAAAGTTTGAAGTGACAAAATTTCTGCAGTCGAAGTCTCAAGTGAGACGAGGTTAGTGCCTCCGTCTCCTCTCGCAAACACCGGCATTACTGTAATTGGTGTTAGCAACCACAAGTGCTGATGATTTCCTGAAGAATTTACTTCTTTAATGGCAAAACAGAAATCACACGCTTTCCGTACCACGGCACTAATTAGCGCAGAGGTGGAGTTTTCACTAACAGATTCCCTATCACCCCATCTCACCTCTCAGGACTGATTTCTTTTGATGGTAATTGTAGTTACATTTAACYAAAGCCATTAGCTTTTAAAGAAAAGAGCAGCTCCAAAAGACCTAAGCTGAGAAATGCTGGAGACGAGGGTTGCAGAGGAGATCAGAGGATTTATTTAAGGCCCTGGTGAGAGCCTTTGCTTTGGCTGGGTGGGAGTGCAGCGCTCTTGGCTAGAAGCATAAACACCTCATATTTCTTTTGTCAAGTTCACTGAAATCTTTATAGCTTGCAAATGAAAAAAGTTCATAAATATCAGGCTATAATACGCTACACCGTGCTGGATTGCATGGTGATAACATGACTGTAATTATGAAGGATATCTTCTATCGTAAGAACCATAAAAAAGGTTATTTACACTGTGACTCTCACCTTAGAAAAATTCCCATGTGAAGAATATTTTAACACCTGTACTTCAATTTTCAGTAAAAATAGTTATTTTTTATGCTAATAAATTCCACAGCTTCATTAAAGAAACCTGACGTTAAGATGGAGTACGTACACGCTGACTTCAAAGGTCAGCGTCTCCTCTCTGCTGTAATAAGGTAAAGTGGGAAGCGCCGTGCCAAATCTCAGCTTTGCATTAACAGAGATCAGGGACAGCGGTCGCGTCCTGCTGGACGCGCAGAAACCCCGGGGAGAGCTGTCGGAGGCGGGTGGCCCTGCCCGGCGCCRGGCCAGCTCCCGCTGTCGCCCCGGGGCAGGCTGCAGCCTGGAGGCATTGGTCCCCCCCGGCCAAGCAGAGCCCGTCGCCGTCCTCCGGTGTCCCCCCCGGGACACTATGGTTTTTGGAAGGTAGCAAGGCTGGCTGACTCCCCAGCGCGGACCTCTGCAAACTTGGGGTTACTCTCAGAAGGAACAGCGCCTGCTGCTCCCTGGGCATCGCAGGAGAAGGCTGGAGCCCAGCCCGGGGCATGGGGAGATGCACCAAACTGCCGCACGTCCAAGGGAGGAGAAATCCCCCGAGCGGGGAGCCTGCGCGCTCTCCGCCCCGCTCCGGCAGCCCTGTCCTGGTCTCTTGTGAAATCCAGGTGGCTACGGGCAGTTAAGCACAGCCATACGTACCCCCTTATAGAAACACGAGCTTCTTTAAACTTATTATCTAYTACTTGGCACACAACTGGAAGAATTAATATCTAAAAGGTGGACTTAGTCCTTGCCGAGCTGTTGGTACTTTGCGTGTCCCACCTCCGCTCTAGAAACCCTGCCAGCAAGGAGGGGAATGCTCTCCCAGAAGCTCCCGTCAAGACAAGGCACGTCGTAGGGTGCCGCAAGGTGTCCGTGCCCCTGCCCAGCGTTTTCAGGTGCTGTTGGCACCTCAAAGCAATCCTGTCTAGACAGCCTGGCTGAGATGAGGCATCTTGAAAACACACCACCGTTTTCCCGAGGCCCATGCCAAACTGCCTGCTCATCCCCAGCGTAGTCCCGGAGCCCGGACCGTGCCCAGCACCCCGGGGCACCCAGCACTCGCAGTCATGCAAGGAGGGAAAATCCCAGCTGGTGGGTACTGGCACGGCTGCAGCGAGGGCAGCTCATCTCAGAGAGGTTTCACCCTACACGTCTGGAGCCCGCATGGTCCTAACCTCTGCTCTGGCCTTCCCTGCACAGCACAAGGCAGGCAGCATCTCCAAGTAGTTCCTGTAACAGGACAAGCATGAATGCATGTGCATACACGATGAGATAAGAGAACAGGGCTTGCTTTTAGGCTCCTGAGGATTTATTCTAACTTGGAAATCCATCTCACCATTCTTTCTATAATTCAGCTTTTGCTATGGCCCAAGGAGAGCAGGCAGCTGGGTCTAGCCTTTCATGCTCTGGGTGTCAGCACAGCAGCTGAGGAACAAGTTGCTGTCGCAGGCTGAGATCCACATTTTTTAGGAAGAGGAGCTACAGTTCCATGGAAGATATCTTGTACATGAGACTGAAGCAAAGACAGAGGGAAGCGAGACCAAGTGCTACCAGCTCCAACAGAAAACATACATCCCTCGGTGTGATGGCACCAGGCCTGGAAAGCATTCAAAACTCATTCTTCTTAGAAAATTCATAAGGCAGAGCCATCTGCCTGGCAGCCAGCTCTCCAGGCTCCCATCCCTTTTCTGTATTTTCCCTGCTTTGCGTGAATGTCATGGGGATGAGGAAGCTGCTGCCTCCCAACTGCCCAAAGCCGGGTCAAAAATGAGGGAGGGAGAAATGAAGACTGCTGTCGAGTGCCTGGAACATATCGATCTCCCCTAGCGGTAAAGGGTTTTCAGGTGCCTCCACCATGGCTAGATATGGGCCAGGACCATCGCACGTATCAGGTATCAATCCTTACATACAGTTCTCAAGTCTTAGGACCCCAGAAAAGAAAGCTGAACTTTGAACCCCAATCTGTACAATGAATATGTCCCATCAATGTATTCCTTAAATCCGTACAGTCCACAGCAAGCCCAGGACCTCACAACTGTTTATCTAAATAAATAAATAAATAAATAAATAAAAATGTTAGGTGCAGACCTACACTTAAGTAATGTTAAGTGAATAATTCATGCAGTATTTATAATTGATGTGAGATTTAACAGGAGCTGAGCTGTAAGTGGCTTTCTATTAACTATTTATGCTCTCAGCCAGCCGCTTGACAAGCCTAGCTGGGCTCTGAGATCACAGCTCTCCTGCGATGTTTTATTTAAGCATATTAAGAGTACACACAGACTGGAGGAACGCCTCTGCTTTCAGGGAGCGTTATCCTCCCCTGCGAGGCAGCCCCTGGCTCGCTACGCGCCTCTGTCACTGTTCGCTCCAAGGGCTCCCCGATTCCCGCGGCGCGAACCCCCCGGGCCAGCAGGAGCCATTCCGCGGGGCGAAACCCGGGAGCCGCCGTGGATGTGCCTGGGTTTTCTTTGGGAACTCATCTACAGCAGGGTTTCCTTAACCGTTTCCTCCTGCATCCAGCTACAGCAGATGTCGGATAAGCCCAAATATCTGGGTGTCTGGATAAATCCAAGTGCCCTTTAGTATTTGTTTATGAGCTTGTCTGTTTACGGGCTTTTATCCCTTGTTCCAGGGAGGCATCTCTAAAATGCCTTTCAAATTTCTTGGAAAACATCAATTGTGAGAACAGAAGCATGATAAGAAGACCAAGTATCTTGCTATACCCATGATTTACATTTCTATATGAAACATTCAAAAAGCTTCTAGAAATATATGCACAAATACAAAAAAGCAGTTAAAACAATCCATCCATATCCTAACAGACAGCACATCTGTGTTTCAAAACATTGCGTTTCTAACAAAGCTGCAATAAATATACAGTTTTCATAGCAACTAAAGTCGTGTTTCCCTCCCGGTGCCAGCAGAGAACGGCACAGGAATCCCAGCCCCAGGCTTGCCTGCTGCCGGCCAAGCAGACGGCACTGCACCGGCCCGGAGCCTGGGGAAYGGCCCGGAGCCCGGGAAACAGCCCAGGCGCCTTCCCAGGGTCACCAGGAGCAACCGGAGCTCATCAAGTAAAGCTTCTTATTTTAAAATCTGAGTTCTTTGGAGAGCATTGATGGCTGCACAGCCTCGGACCTAGCGGCGGGTTTCATTTCTTGCCTGGCTGAGAGGGGTCCTGCCTGCAGCGAGCACTAGAGCCGAGCACGCAGGACTCAGTGGCGCAGCAAGGACAACGCATGCACGCGGCATGCTCAGAAAATGGGAAACAATTCTTGCTAAAACATCATTCTCTTTAGAAAGGCTGGCAGCCTCAGGGTAAAATAAATGGGGAAAGCTACTTGATTGGTAAATAAAAGATTATTAATAAAATAACTGCTTCTAGCATGGCTGTAATCTTTCAATTACTGCTTGGAAGCAACTCTTCCCTTTTGTTTACTAAAATAAACCCACCGTGAAAAGAAGTGCTTGCAGAAGGCTGTAAAATGAAAGAGAATCTATTTTTGCCTTCCTGGGGATCTGCCTGGGGCTGTGCGCAGGCAGAGCAGGTCAGCTGCTTAGCGGGGTGCCTGGCACACGGCTCGGCGGCAGGGCTCTCGCCCCCGGCCTCCCCGGGCGTTCGGCCGGGGCTGGAGGACGGGACGGTGCAAGGACCCGGCGGCACGGGCTGAGCCGGCGGCAMGGAGCCAGCGATGGCCCCAGGAGGCTGGCGCGAAGACGGGGGCACTTCTGCCGTGCCGACGGGGCCGAGAGTGGTGCTGCTCGGGCAGAGCCCTCGCTGCAGTTCTGCCCGTCCTGGAGGAAAGCGGCAAAGCCCAGGGCGCCAAGCTGGCGGCGAGGTACGGGCCGAGGATGGGGCCTGCGTTTCCAGTGCACAAAGAGCCTGGTGGCCTCAAATGCGGCATGAGCTTTGCCAAGAAGGTGGCCAGGAATAACCTCAGTAACTTCTCAGTATTTATTAGAGCTGAGCGGCCAAAGCAATTTCCTTCTTGGAACAAAACACGGAGCAGAGGGACTGCCCAGTCGTGCCAGCCCAGCTGCAGGCAAGGGAGATGCTAGGAGCCACAGTAATAGCTTTGGTTAAGTGACTTGCGGCTGAGAAGGGAGAAGAAGCAATTCACAGCACCTTCAAAGAGCCRCTCGGAGAGCTCTCCCGGCTCTGCCCGTCACGGCCGAGCCCGACACGCTGACGTGAACAAACCCAGGACAAACTGCCGAGGAAGCAGCCCGTGAAACCCTCCTGTCCTGCGCCGGGGCCAGCTAACAACACGTGGGCTAAATCCATCTCCAACCAGAGCGCGCAAAACATCAAGCAGAAAATTACTTCTTGTTCTGGGACCCTCGGGCCAATCTGCAGGTTACGGGAGGTTTCCGCGGAGCAAGCTTGATGCGACAGACAGCAGGAGGCTCTGGGAGCTTTCCTGGCGGCTCGCAGCCTGCCTGGCCGCGGCAACGGCCAAGCCACGCCGGCAGCGYGCCTCCAGAGCACCTGTATCCCGCGCTCTCCCTGCGTCCCTCATCRACACAGCTGCTAGGTTCCCTGGTAGAGCATCACCCTGGCCAAAAGGCTGCTGGTTGCTTGCTAGGAGGACACGGCACTGTGCACAGCTGGGGTTTCCACATGCCATAAACATGCTCCAGAGTCTTTGCCCCAACCAAGGGAAGGCAGCACAGATCTGGGACAAGCCCAGACCTGCGGCTGGGCCCCGGGGGCTGCGAGGTGCATCATGAGGGCCTGCAAAGCAGATGCAGCTGCCTGAAAAACCTAGGGGGGTATCACTGAGGTGTGAAGAGCCAAAAACCCACCCCCCCCGTTACAGAGGGGACTCCGTGGGCCTTGGACCCCGTGGGCCCACGGCGGCGGCAGCAGCCTCTTACCAGCTCCATGCGCCGGCGGCTGGACTCCAGCTCCCTCTGAACCAGCTCGTTCATATCCGCCTTCATCTCCTCCATCCTCATCTGGTAGTACTTGGTGTTCTCCTTCTGCCGCGCCTCCGACTCGGCCGCCTTCTCCAGCTCCTCGCCCATCTTGATGATACTGTCCCGCAAGCGCAGCACCAGCACCTGGAGAGGAGCCAGGCGGCACGAGGTGAAGCGGGAGACCGAGGGAAGAACTACAAGGAGCTCCGTTTCCCGGCTCGCCGGGATTACGGAGTAGCACAGGGAGCGCTGCCTCTCTGACCCGTGCTGCCGATCAGCGCCCCGGAGGTCCATTTACACCTACTGTCATATCAAACTCTGCCCTGAGACCTGGCAATGGCTGCGGTGCCCGGGCGGCAGCGCCAGCGAGGCACAGGGCCAGCGAGGGGTGACGGGAACGTCCCAAAGCGACGGCAGCCGCGGCCAGGGGAGGCTGGGGGCAGCGCGGGGGCCCCTTTCCCGCGAGACGGCGCTGCCCCAGAGCAGCGTGCCATGGCCCAAGGGTGCCCGGGCGGCCCCGCGGGGCTGCTGCCGTTTGGGAGGCACGAGGACATTTTCCTTCCTCCTCCTCCTCCTCCTCCTCCTCCCGGCCTCCCCCCTCGCCCGGGCTCATCCAGGCAGCAGGGCTGGGGGAAGGTGTGACAGCAAGAGCATCCCGCGGGGCTTGGCGCACGCGCTGATTAATGGGTACAGTAAAGCGCGCTGATGGCCTCCGATGCCCCGCGTTCCTGGAGGACGCTCAGAGCAGAGGGACGACTGTCTGCGGGGCGCTGCGACGAAGGCGCTGGGCACTAAACCAATATTGAGCTCCGTGCCGGGAGGCAGGGACCGTATTTCCCTCCGTGCGCTTACAGCACTGGACCCGCGGCCGGCGTTCAGTAAACGCAGCAGTGAAGCACGCATAGCCACGGTGGCGTGACGCGTGGGCACTGTCCCCTGCACCGCGGCCGGCGGCGGGAGGGCCGAGCTACGATCCCGCCGCGGCGAGTCGCCCCGTCCCGCCTCACCCGCCCGCTCCGTCCTCCCGCGGAGCGGAGCCCGAGCCCGAGCGCGGCGCCCGCGGCCCTGCCCAGCACCGGCGCGGGTCGGCGGCGAGCGGTACCTCGAAGCGCTTGATCTGCACGCTCTGGAAGTCCAGCCGGTTCTGCAGGTCGCAGACGCGCGCTTCCTGGCGGCCGACGAGGGCGCGCTCCACCGTCGAGCGGCCCAGCCGGGCCAGCCYGGCCTCCGCCGCCTGCAGCTGCCCGCGGGAGACGGCGGTGAGCGAGGGCAGGAGGCACCAGCTGCTCCTCCGGCCCTTCCGCCCGCCGAGAACCTCGAGCAGGCTTCAGGCCCATTCGGTTCGGCGCTCCCGGCTCCCTTCCCAGCGTCTCCCCTCGGTACCGTGTGCACTGAGGACCTCTTATGGCCACACAAATTCCGCTGAGGCGACAGGACTTTCTACACCCCCCCCCCCCCAAAAACAAAGCGAATCTACAAGACCTGGGCGAGGCTGCCAGGCACTATGGAAAAATACTGCCTCAAGCTTCCTAAGGGATTCATTTGTGGTAAGACTGCGCAGTAAATGCGTGACACTAATGTGTGTTTTTTGAAGGAAAAATATTTCAGTGAGCTGGTGCCTGTTTGGGTCTGTTTTGCTTTTCTCTTCTCAGCAAATCCTTTGAGGCCGGCACACGTAAAAATTCACAGTTTACCTCTGTGCGGAGACCTGCCTGTAGCTGAGTCTTTTCTTTAGCTGTTACAGCGAGACCTCCGGAGCAGACTGCCCTTCTATCCATCCCAGTACAATTCTGGTTCATATTTTATATTTGACCTCGCGCGATGGGAATTTGTCTTCTTTTGTCTGACCTATCTCTAAAGCACCATCCACTCTGCCTTGGCGTGGGCAAGTCCTACTCCYAATTCTTGGGCAGCTTAGCTACGGTCCAGTAAAGCACTTAAGTTAATGGGATTACTCATGTGTTTAAAATTAAATACATGCACTCCAGGACTGCCAGCGCAGCTGCACAAGCGAGGAAGAGCAGTGCCTGCCTGAGACCGCTCCGGGGCCAGCCCCGAGCTCAAACCCATCTGTCCTCGCGCGGCAGCGCGGCACTGGGTCCTGCCTCGCAGAGACAGCAGCACCAGCCGCTCGGAAACGGGGGGGAAACGGGGACTGCCAGTCCCGAGAGCCTTGCAAGGGCAAACCTTTTTCAGCCCCAGGGCCGTTTGCTGGCAGCGCTGGGCGGCTCTGCTGAAGAGGCAGCTCGCTCTGGGCCCGCGGCCCTCCCTGCGCGCGGGCGCGGGGGCTGCAAGGTGCGCGGCAGGGAGGCGCGCTGCCACCGCGGCGCTCGTCTCGCCGCACTCGTCTGCATGCACAGCGGGTTGCGAAGAGAGGAGGAACCTCACGGTTTTACAAAGGAGAAATTTCTTTGTAATATCTAGGTGGGGAATTGATCTGCCTTCAAACAGGAGCACGGCATTCACGTGACGGGTGCCCTGAGACACACCGTGGCACAGAAATCTTCCAAGCCACAATCCTCCTGCACGGATTGTTTTCCGTTCTGAGCTCTGTCCCTACGGGAGGGAAGGACTTACTTTCTCTTGAAGACTTTGTTTTTCTTTCTTTGCTTCCTCCACCTGGGTCTGTAGCTCTCGAATCTGAGCGATATCTGTTGCGGACTGAGGAAACAGAAACTTCAGCAGTGGAAGCAAAGCCAAGAACTTGGAGCAGAGAGCAAATGTCATGGAGAAGTGTAATTTTGAAGGCTTGCTCATGCCTATTTCTAGGCAGGGGATGGCACTTCCCACACATCTAAATGGCAAGCCACTCCTGGGCTGGACTGAATGAGCTTAATTCTACTGCCTGAATGCACCTCTCCTGACTTTTGAAACCAATATTTGCAGATTAGGTCAGAAACCCTCTTGTCAAGGTCACTTCTGTCCTGAAGGTCATTCCRGATACATATTCCAGGACCATAACACCTTGCAATGGGTACCAGGCTGTGGATTTTTACAGCCTTGCTGGCCTACCCCAGGCCAATGGCTGCTCCACTGGGAGCCTTGGAGTCTCTCAGCTCCACTTCCAGTCCTTAGGGAGAGCCTGTCTAAGCTTGGATATTATGCAGGGAGCCACTGGGCTGTCTGTCAGCACTTTTTGAGCTCTGCATGAGAAAACAGTGACAGAAAGAACTGAAAAGAATCCAGATGGGGATGCTGCAGGATTTCCCAACGACTGAAAACATAATCAAGACATCTCTTGAAGGAAGAATCAAAACCTATGAGCGAGAGGGGACCGCAGCGTGAGACATCCCCTTCTCCCATCAAGGCATCTGCCCCGTGGTATGGAAGTCCCCTAAACACCGATAGGGACTGTCTTGGTTCGGGTTAGGCTCCGGGTGATTTCCAAGCATCCTCCCTGGAGGGGGATGCTACGCAGCCTGCCAGCGCACCGGGTCCTACCTGGGCGATCAGAGCCTTGTGCTTTTCCATGAGTTCATTCAGATCCTCCTGGTCCTCATCGACGCGTCTCAGCAGATCTGCTCTCTCGTGCTGCAGCTGGTAGAGCTGCTCCTCAACCTGCCAGGGACAAACAGGGGCTGCCGCTCACGGATGAACCTGGAGCACCACCGGACACCCRCTCTTGCCTGCAGCGCCCGTGGGGCTGCGAGCTCAGCCCGGGCTGCGGGGACCCTCTGCCCCGGGCACAGGCACGTTCACGACCCAACGCCTCGCTCTGTGTTTCTCTGTTTTTTTTCCATTTCTAGCTCTGTGCTTGCGCATCATGTCAACCAGGGAGAGGCAAACGGAGCTCATGTGTTGTGTATCACGTATCTGTAGAGGGAGACTAAGGGATGCTGCGCATTTTGAGTAATTTTATCTCTGCATTAAGCCACCCAGGGCTGTGCTCTCCAAAGAGGCTGGGTGATTTAGTGTGGCTCTAATTGAAAAATACTGGACAGACTTCTCCCCTACATCCTCTAACCTAAATGTGCTGATTATGGTGACCAAACCCCAGGCTGCCCTGGGCTGCCACGAGGGGTGGGAGGAARCCGGTGCCGCCCATCGTCCGCCGGGGCTGCGTCTCTGCGCACGTACCAGGTTCTTGTTTCGGCTGAGGGTCTCCAGCTCCGTGTGCAAGTTCTCCAGCTCCAGGGCCATCGTCTTCTGAGATGCCTCGGCCTCTGCACATCTCGCTTCGCTCTCTTCTCGCTATGAAAAATTGAGGGAGATCATAATCACAGGAGCGCCCAGCATCTGCAGAGCTCATGTACTGATTATGCCGCTCCCCTTGCTGCACAGCCACATCTATTTACATTTTTCTCCCAGAGAATTTCCCCAGCTAGTGTACGCTGAAACTCGACCTTTTAAAATCTGTGCTGCTTTTCAGACTGTCTGCTTCTATTCTACAGACAAAACTTTTCCCTTCCCAGTGGCTGTGGTGCTGTGAAATAAGCCTCCAGTGGGAAGCGCGTGCAGGGCTTCCTCCGGAAGCCGGCTTCGCTTCGGCAGCGGTCCAGCTCCCCACAGGCCTGCACGGGGCTCCAAAAGCAAACAACTGTCTTGCTGAGCATTGAAGTTAGCACCTCAAACCGCAAATCCACTCTTTGCCTTGGCACTGCTGTGGTGAGGTAGAGCTGGGATCATTAATTTGCAAAATTATGTGAATTACATGTAATTCCTGATTAGAGCAATTCATGATTCAGAGTTTGCAAATGGGCTTTTCATGTAGCACAAATTGCATTCGCAAATACACATGAAATACCACATTTATAAATGCTAATTTGCTCTTGATTTTTATAGCTCAGCCATTAAAACTACAAAGATCTTAAATGGGCTACAAACATCTGGAAGACACAGCGTCATCCCCAAAACATCACGCAGGCAGTGCCAGAGGAGGTGCACAGTCTCTGCCTTAATGATAAGCTCCAGCYCTCGCCTTGCTCGCTCGGGTTTCTTTCTTTTCTCTAAGAAAACAAAACTAAACCCCTCCATTTGCTGCTCATTCCCTGCGCCCGCTCTCTGTTTGTCACGACCCTCCCTGGCTTGTCCTTCTGTGCAGCTGCCTCCTGCTTTCCCTGTGCTGCTGCTGCTGCTGCAACCTGGATGGACGGACGGATGGAGAGCTCAGGGCCAGGCGATGGGAAGGGCTGTCTGCACCCCCAGGGCCAAGGGGAGCCACCGTGCACCACAGCGAGAGTCCAAATCTTGATCTTTTTAGATTATTTTCTCAGGGGATGCAGTAATTGCCTCTTTTTACTCCCTCCCTCAAAAAAAAGGGGGATTATGAAGCACCACGAGCGGAGCAATCCGCAGTTCATTTCCCTCAACTGTTTGGGGTGACTGAGACAGACTTGGAAAAGTTAAGTAGGTAATTTGCTTCCTTGGTGTCTCATCTGCAGAGGGAAATTGAAGTCATTTTTCCCTCGAAGTCAATGATTCTTTTTATATAACTCGCGCTAGCGAGACGTCTGGGAAGCCGCGGCCCGGGGAGAGGGACGGGGCGGCGCTGTGCAGCCGCCGGCGAACGGGCTGCTCCCGGGGCCCGGCTGCGGCTATCGCAGCTGCCTCCGAGCGCGGCCAGCGGGACGGGGGCTGGAATGATAAACGCGGTGCGCGWGACCCGCGTGCCGATGAGCTCCCGCACCGCTCCGGAAGCTGCGTGTTTCATCCCACGTGCGCGGGAACCCCCCGTGCGACGGGGAGACGCTGCAACGCTTTGTAAGCAAACGTGTCTCGCGCCGTCGGCCTCGCTCCATCACGGCATTGGTGTCATCCCTGCACAAACCGAAAAACCGAAGGGAAGAAATAATCCCAAACACCTCCGGGACTGTCTCCAGAGGTAGTGCCAGCCCGACACTGGTCACCACGGGAAACCTGAAGGTCTGGCACGGATGCACGTAGCAGTTCAAAACCTGTAAAACTGTTATTTAAAATTATATTCCTGTGTCCAAACTCAGCCTGTTTGGATGAATTATCTAGTCAATCTATTCATACATCTGCAGAGACACTTTTACAGTGACACACAAGGTATCCTGCCTTCTTCCACAAGCTGAAAAATAGCCTTTATATTTTGCATAGATCTCGGGAAGCAGTTACCAAAATTACCCAAGTGATAGCTTCTGGGAGACRTTAAAGGTCAGCGATTTCCAATCTGAGTTATTACTCCTACTACAAAAGGAGTCTGGAGGACAATAACAGAGCCCTTCCTGCGTTCCTCTTCCAAAGGCATTTGTTTTCCATGGTGTCATATTCACATTTCACACATGCACCCGCATGTGCCCCCCTCCTCAGGGCAGCCGCGATCGCTCCCTCGGCCCCAGACGGCGCCGGTGCCGCACTCATTGCCTCAGACAGCAGAAACATCTGAAACTGTGCCACATGCCACCAGCACGGGACACGGGCCGCTCGCTCAGCACGGCGCAAGCCCTGCCGTGCGGGACTGCAAGCCCCCGTGCTGGGTCATGGCCCTTCCCAGCCCAGCTCACCCTGCGGCATGCAAAACGCATCATCAGCCCTGTTTTACGCTTCTCGTCTCTGCTCCCGAAACAACCRGAGAAAAACCCTCAGGCGGATTTTTCTTAGAAGCGTCCTGCTCTCGCCTCTGCGGTGCCCAGCACGGAAACGCTGCATCTTTGACTCCGGTCTGGGGTCCGGCCGCCGTCTCCGCAGGACGGCGCCTGCAAGACTCCACACTCGCCTTTCAGTTTTTTTAGGGATGCCTAACTCTGGAAAGCACATAGCAGTCCCTCGGGCAGAATATTTCCCTGTTCGCTCCAGCAAGGCAGAGGGAGGCGTGATTTTTTCCGCTATCCCCCCCCTCCCTCGGTCTCCGTCCCCCCCCGGGGCGCCGCTTGGGGGGCAGCTGCACGTCACAGAGCGTCGCCACCYGCACAGCCTCCGGCTTTCCCAGCAGCGGCCCCGTCCGCAAACAGTCTCCGCGGTTGTTCTTTCCCTGTCCACAAGTACATGGTAATTCCAAGTAGTTTAATCCAGAGATAAGTACATCTCCAGTACTCTCATTAAATACCAGCTTCTCTTTCACTTTGCGTAATGGAATTTTCCCACTTGGGAAGAGTAAATTGAAATTCCCACCCTAAAAAATGCATAATGTATGAACTGATGAACAATATTAGTTTGCTGCRCTACACCATCTGTTAAATACCTGCGTAAAACGGATGCTTCAGACTTATTAAGAAACAATACTATACTTCAAGACCATATGGATTTTGATTAACAAAAATGTAACATTTTAGCAAAGTTTTTATTCTTGCAGTGATTTGTGGGCTGGTGCTAGAAAGTATTGCATTTTGAGAACCGCATCACGAATGCCATTAGAAATTGTTTCAATTTAAGGGATGGCACAATCGTGAGGCACTTCTAATGCATGCAGAGTCTCAGTGTTGGCAGCATAATAAAAACTCAATATTCACAATATCAAGGCTTTTCTCTACTCTTCCCAAAAGCACCAGGCAGATGTCACCCAGCAGAAGACAGCAGACAGCCTAGAAGGCAAAGCAGCAACCAACACATGCAAGAACCATCACTTGCGAACCTCTCTCTTTTCGAGGGCCCACATGTATCGGGAGCACAAGACCTTTTTCCCCAGCAAGACGTGGCTGGACGGCAGGGAAACGGCCTCACTCGCGTTCCCGTTTGCTTGGTGCCCCCACGCGAGCAGGTGCCGAGGCGCCGGCATTGCCGCTCTGCCCGCTCAGCGGGACACGGTGCTGAGCGCGCCGAGCTCCTCTCCCGCCCGGGCACAGGACGCTCAGGGACTCGCCGCGGGGCTCTCAGGGTAGCAGGTGCTCTTCAGCTCGGAGACGAAACGCTTCCTTTGAGCTGCTGAACTTCATCCCAGCGTTGGCACTCCCTGGTGCTCCTGAAGGGTGTTATTTGTTTGAGATGACTCTCAAGAAAGATCCTGGATTTACGCGCTGTCGCTCATGTTTATTGCCGCCCTGAGAGGCAGTCAGTGCAAAATGTGAGCCATGAATTTGTGCGTAATTGCTTTTTTTTTTTTCTCTTTTTCATCTGAAGAGTTAAGGGGATATTAAATCCTGGTGACCGCCAGCAATGCACGCTTTTGCACCGTTGCTTATTCCTTCGAATCAGCATGTAGAAGGCTTCCCCAAGCATCAGCATTCGGCAGCGCAGTTGCTGTACTGCTGAGCGTAAGGCCCTGTCAAGCGGCGATAAATCGCCCAATTAAGAGCACCGGAGGCCGGGGAAGAGCAAGGCAGGGACTGTGCATCATCTCTAGGCCTGAAGTGGGACTCAAGAAATACTGAGGGATTAATTAAAAATGTAGTATTGTGCAGGCCAAACAGCTGAATAACGTCTAAGAGACAACTCGTGGCTGAAAAAGGGGAGCCAGGGAAAACAGGGCAGAACAAGTTCACTCTCAAAGGAAAAGCTGCTGGGTCTGACCTCGGCGGCCGGTCCACGAAAACGGTGCTTGCAAACCACTTCCCCCAGTGTGACGGGTTCGGGCACAGACCGGGCGGCAGCCGCGCGAGGAGCAGCACGTGCGGCTCCTTGGTGCTGCATCCCTGCTCCAGACACGTGCCAAACACGCTGCCTGCCCCGCGCCAGCCCCACGGCCTTGGCCAGCCGTGCTGGCAGCTTCGGGCCAGGCTCACCTTCCACTGCCCCTCGGCGCAGGTGGGAACAGCTGGGGCTCACAGATGTTATTTACGYAGAACTATCATCCCCGTTAGGTACGCGTGTGGCTGGCACTCTYTATGCCTCCAGCTTAGCTGGTTTCCAGGGGAAAGGTGCGGCGCGGATGGATTGCCGACAGTTTCTGAGCCTGGCACCGTCACCTCGCCCTGGCCTCGCCTGCCCGGCGCGCYGCGGTCCCGGACGCGCATGTGGCCAGCCGGGGGACGGGACCGCCAAGGCACCTACTCCCAGTGCTGCAGGCTCCCACGCYGYGGGCACGGGTTCCCACGCCGCGCCRACRGCCTTGCTGAGCGGAAGCGAGAGCACCCGCGAGGCCGTTCCCGGGGATCCGCCGGAGAAGGAGGTGCTGCCATGCTGCCCATTCCCCCTGCAGCCCACGGGAATGCGGGACCCGGCCAAGGGCTTCTGGGATGAGGAAGCCTTGCGCCATCTCCCCCTCTCCCAGGGCTCCGGGAGTCTCAGGGTCACACTGGGACCCGCACGGAGGCCGTCACCTCCCAACGGGTGAAGGCACACGTGGGGAATCAGGGGAGCACGGAGGGTATCAGCTGGTGCTTCGCCGGTGCAGGATGGTGCTGGGCACCCGACAGACACAGCAGCTGGGACCACGGCTCTGTGACACCCCTGTCCTGCTGCAGGGCACTTCGTGGGTGCCGAGGTCCGAACTGGGGCGTGGGCGTCCCCTGCTCAGCACCGGCCGACCACGGCACAGGGCACGACACCGGCACCGGCACGTGGGTGCAGCCGCCCTCCTGGCCCCAGCCCCGGCTGCAGGCCCAGCATGTCTGCGCTTAAACCGCGGCGAATTAGCGCTGATCCTTGCTCCAGCTACACCACCACCCTCAACACTTACAGCCATTTCTATGACAACGCGCACGGAAAACAAGGCCTCTGGATTTTGTTATTAGAAAGATAGAAAACGCACTGAACGGAAGGTAATTAACAGGGGCTGTTCGAAAAAAAAGAAAAAATACTTAACCACTGTTGTCTTAATTAAACAGAAGTAGTTCTTACAAGAATACCCTTGTCAGCACAAGAGGCACTTTTTAACGCTGGCCCAAGAGCGCAATGTTTGCACAGCGACGCAGGAGTCACCGTTCGCTTGTGGCACAATTAGGATCAGAAGTTCTGTAAATATTTCTTGCAGCTTCACCTCGGTCGAGGTAAATAAATCATGTCCCCAGGAGAGGCCAGGCCTGCCTCACTGYATCAGCACAGCACTATTCATTACACGGATGATGGACAGCATGAAACACCCATTAGCCTCCGCTGCATGCATACCAAACGCAGCTGCTGGGAGCCGCGTGGCGCTGAGGCCAGCGCGGTTTCTGTCTTTTCGTATAGTTTGCATTGTGGATTTGATGAGAACTAGCAGAAGCACCTTGTTCATGGCACATGTTCCTCCAGCCCCTCGCGAAGCGCTTGGGAGCCCTCAGAAAGCCTCTGGCCCCCAAGGCCGACCTGAGCAAGGCTGGTGTGCGCCGGGCRAGAAGCGCGGCCCTGGAGGGACCCCTCTGCACCGGCCTCGGAGGGGTCCCATGTGCCGGAGACCCTGCCGGGTTGGAGTCCCGGGCTAAGCATGGCACATGGCTCATCAGCTGCTTTGGGTGCAGGTCCCCAACGCCCCACCAGCAGCTCAGGGCAATGCCAGCATGCGCCTGGGACTGGAGGAGCTGCGAGGACACTGATGCACATGGCGTGGGAACCGCTTTCTCTTCCCCTAGAGCAGGGACGCCAAGGGGAATGGAGGAAGCCTACGTGCTTAAAGGCGTTTTGAAGCACGGCTCCTACCTGCTTGCGAGCTTTCTCCAGCTCCTCCTTGCTGGCCGAGGTGCTGGGGTCGGCGGCGGCTGCCAGCAGGAGCTGCACGTCCGCCAGCAGCGCGTGTGTCCTCCTCAGGTCCCGCCGGAGCCGCTTCTCCACGTCAAAGTCCCGGTGGCCGATCTGGAGAGGGGASAGGAGCCGTGGTGAGCACCGATGGGACCTGGCATCCCCTGCCCCAGGGAAATCTCGTGTTCGGACCTGCTGGTGCTGAGCTGACCTCAACCACGGACACTGCCCATGCAATTAAGCTTCTAAAAAACACTGATTCGAGGATAGGAAAGGATTTTGGTAATGCTGAAATTGTGCAAGAATGCGATGCCAGCAGACGTTTCACGGCCACCAGTCCTGAGCAAGTGCTGAGCTGGTGCTCGGCAAGTCCTGGCCCGATGTTGCACCAAGCAGGCTGCTAACGCAGTAGCCACCACCAAGCATCATCACCAGGGCTTTTAATACGGAAAAGCTGCTGCTGTYGAGGCAGGGCAGCACTGCATGAGGTGTCGGCTGGGGACCGCGGCCGCCTGCACTCGATGCTCCAGAGCCTCGTTGTCCCGCAGCACCACGAGCCCGAGCTCCCCCGCTGCCGCAGCTGCGGGAAAGGTGAATCCAGGCACACGAGGCATGTGGTGGCCCTTGGCGCGCTGCAGGGCGCCGCACGGCACCAGGCGACGCAGGGCTGGCAGCTGTGCCACGTCTCCCCGCGCCTCCGGGCTAAAGCATGGGCAGAGGAAATTAAAAACTCTTGGCACGTTCCTGAGGCATGAAAGGAAGGAAGACAGAAACCTCTGCAACTTACTGGGGGGAATCACAGGTTGGAAAAACAGTGCCAAGGGCACGAGGAAATCAGCCCAAAGGAAAAAAAATGCAAACCACTGATCAAAAAAGCTTCATTAAGAATTATTTACACATCTCTAGCACAAAGCATCTGGAGTCTTCGTCAGCCGCGGAGGCACGTAAGCGATGCTACGGCCTTTGGTGGGGGAGGCAACGATTTCTCATTCGTGAATCTCCAGCCATGCTGGCAGAAAATAGCTGCTGTGTTATTTTGGAGGCTCATCACCTGGCAATGTGGAGTCACTACATTACACCGAAGCCTTTTAAAGAAGAAGCACATTTAAAAAAAAAAGAGCTCTGCACTACTCCCTGAAACTGAGAGCAACCATGGTCACAGGGCTGAAAGAACTAGAAAAACACCAAATAAACAAGGACATAGTTTCAGTGCTTGATTTCAAACTAATTGAAGCGTGGTCCCATTTCTACAGCTCTTCTAGTTTCAAACCTGTTCTCCTATTTTCTGTTCACTGGCAAAAATCAATTGTGCAGATTTGACCTTGTAACCTGTTTCAGAGCTAGCTGGCATTTGCTGAAACCTGAAATTGTTGGCATCTCCATTTCCTCAATTAGTTTTCTGAGCTGGCTTTTTTTCCTTTTTTAATGAACTGATCTGAAGCACACTGTCCACTGTAAATCAGACTGTATTTATAATAACACTACAGCAGAGCAGATTTGCTTTTATGCCTGCCATCCCTATAGACTCTATCCTGGACACTGTTCAGCACCATTTTCTGCATAGCTCAGTGCTTGCCGTAGCAGAGGAGGAATTTTGTACACAAAAGGGAACAGCAGGTATTCCGGCCTTTGCCTGTTCCCTCCACCATTACAGTCTGGTGCTTTTTAAGTTACAAAGCAGAGATTCAATTTAGTCGCTGCCTTTCAAAGCTCCAGTTCTATTTCATATATATCGTAGCAATACCCAGCCGCACTCTTCCCCGTCCCCTTGCCCTTGCAAACCCGCGCAGCCTTCGCGGGCAGCTCCTCGGGACGGGCTGGCGAAGAAGCAGGTGCCTTTCCCGGGGARCCTCTAACACAGCCTCCCTCCTCCGCCCAGCCTCTGCTTCCCGCTCATCCATCTTCTCATACCTCCTCTACCGAACAGGAGAAATGGGTTGGACTGAAAAGCAGTAATAATAATACCCTGCTTTTATACAGCAAGATTTATTTTGACAGTTCCCGAAACATTTTATAAGCTCAGAACTGATGGGACATTATGGATAGGCCTCATTAGACCATTTCGTGTCTACTTGAAATATGCCCACCATTTCAGTGTTGCAAAGCTTCCAGATTCATCCAATTTAATGAACACATACAAATGCCAGACCTGGTAAAATCCAGGCAACTTGCGCCAATGATCGGGGAGGTGGTGTTTAATTACTGTAACTCCAGATAATGAGCTCCTCCTCTTCTGCACATGCAGTCTCAACTGCAGCRTAATAGTGGACTGCGCAAAGGCAGTTTGGAGACATGAGCAAGAAAAGCAGCTCT
Organism: Apteryx rowi; assembly: GCF_003343035.1. Classification (NCBI taxonomy): domain Eukaryota; kingdom Metazoa; phylum Chordata; class Aves; order Apterygiformes; family Apterygidae; genus Apteryx; species Apteryx rowi. The sequence goes on from NW_020447952.1 coordinate 202,301, forward strand.
GCTGAACCACTGCCCGGCAGCAGGCTGCTCCTGGGTGTGGGAGCAAGGAGCCGGGAACGGCTCGTGCCCGCCGGGCCCGCTGCTGCCCACGGCCCGGGTACGGGCTCCGCACGCCTTGCCTGGTGACGAGCGCTGGTGCGTGAGATGGCTTCCAGCCTTGGCTGCTCCGCGATGTTAAGTGATGCCCAATCTGATAAATGCTGTTCAATGAAGCTGCATTCAGTCCCTTGCCTTCTAATTTAACACGGAGCAGCTGTGTGCGCTTTCCCTATTACATGCACTTCAATCACTGCCATACACACATTAGAGAGTGAAAAAGGATTGGTTCAACAAATGTGTCTGGGACAAAATTCCACAGCAAATAGCAGAATCTGATAAACTACTTTTTTGGGGCAAATGGTGCTGCTCCAGTGTTAGTTCTGTTTAGTTTCAYTCTCTTAGGAAAATAACATTAAAAAGCGGATGCCTCTCTGATTATCGGCTATCCAGATAACTTTCCTGTAGGAAAGTGAACAGCTTCCCCTCCAAAAGTCATTCATGGGACTGACTCCCACCTCCAGTGTGATGCCTGCAGTCCCGAAACTCTCCTGGCACCGCAGTAATTGCTGGGGCACATGGTATCGCGCCGGGCAAGTCGTACTGACAGGCTAGTTTGCAAGGGGGCAAGCTCACAGAGGGCATCATTTGTTCCGTGACGGCTGCATTTGTTTGAATAAGCACATTACCACCCTGTCCACATGCACACACACACACAGTCACGCTCCTTTTTTCACAGTCAGCATTTTGAGCAGGGCATAGCTGGAGAAGCAGGTTTGCTTCTGAGAGCTAACAGCAAGGATGAGTGCGAAGCATGCGTCTCCCCAGCCAGCAGCTCGCTAGACTCGCCCTGAGCTGCTGYGAGGAAGCGTGGGTGGGCTCCGTCCTCTTACCTGCTCACACAGGGTGCCAATGAGCCCTTCCAGATCCTGCTTCTCATGCAACACCATCTGCTTCTCCTCGTACTCTTGCTCCAACTGCATCTCCAGCTGACGGAGCTGCGCGGGAGACAAGCACAGATATGCTCAGAGCACAGTCGCCCGCTCCGCTCCGCTCCGCACCAGCCCCGGGAGCCGGCCCCAGGCTCGCGCCCTCCCCTCGCCCCCCCTTCGCGCTCTCCTTGCAGGAGCCAGCACCAAAAGGGGAACAGCTTGCAGGTGACTGGCTTCACTTTTTAAATGTGCAGCCTGGCACAGCCCTGGCTTCTCACTTCAGCTGGGAAACTCTCATCTCGCATATAACATCATGTCCCAGGTTTTGTAAAAGCATCCTGCGACCACGGGCCAGGTGTGGAGCATCCTCGCTCCGGCTCCCCACCAGGGAAATGCAAAAGGCGGCAGCAGCCTCGCAGGGGCAAAGGTGCCATAAAGGCAGGATTTGTACTGCTCCTCGGAGCAAAGGGAGCCTCAGCGCTAGCCCTGAGCGCAGGAAGCCTGTATCCCTCTCTAATCTGGCCTCTATTCAAGCGCCGTTCATCCCTCAGGGCCAAGACAACGCAAAGTGCTTTGCAGAAGAGAACTGGACCCGGTCCGGCACTGCAGAGCTCTGCCGTGCAGCTGTAAAAGGTTCAGCAAGTCCAGCTGAAATGTGGGGGGAGGAAAAAGTGTTGACAAACCGAAGCAGCTTAGTTCACCGCCCGCTCCTCCTCCTCGCAAGCAGCTGCAAGGCCCTGCCCGCAGCAGCAGACGTGCCAAGAAGACTCGGGGCTGTGAACCTGCCGGCAGCTGGCACAGCTCTCCAGAGGCCTCTCTGCCCCGAGCCAGCCGCCTCCTACACCTCTGAGTAGCTGCTCATAAACCGTGCTTAAAAGGGGAACATRAGCAGGCTGGTAAATACCGATTGCTCTCCGGAGAGCCTCTGCCATTTACTCATTTGGAAAAAAATACTCAGGCCRTGCAGGGTAAGGGAGAGAAAGGATGAACGACACCCCGTTGGCTGGGAGCAGCCTCGAAGGCACTGCACTGCCTTTAATGACACTGGCAGCATCTTGTCCTTCTGTACAGGGCAATTAAAAAGACAGAGAGGAGCAGCCAGGGGAAATGCAGAGAGGACCCTGGAGGGGGAGCGCTGAGTGATGCACAGCTCGCRACAGGCCTGGAGCTTCAGCAGGAACGGGCAAGCGAAGGGAAGGAGGAAAAAGCACCGAACCAGCTGTTGTTCCCCAGTCCAGCAAGAACGGCAGCGCTGCGGCAAGGCAGCGGGGTGGGAAACGGGGGCGTTTGCACTGGGTCACGGCCCCCAGGTAACGCAGCCTYGCAGGACGGGACTGCGTGTTCATAGGAGCAAGGGAGCAGAGATCGCCTCTTTGCCTTCCCTTTTGTGCTGCCTGCCTAAAATGGCACACGCAAAGCCCCATGGACCCGTCGTTCATTAAGCCTTAGCAATGCTAATTCACTATCGACAGCCAGGCGTGCCTCAGGCCTAATAGAAACTGGCTGCTACAAAGCAGCACCGCAGCCCTGAATCAAATACCCTGAGGATTTCAGGGAAATTGGAATTYATGTTTGCAAGCCACCAACCTCACAACCTTCTCAAAACCTTGTCGAAAGGGTAATTTCTGTTCATCATCACTGAAAATGGAGCCCTGGCCATCTGGAGTCGTGCCCTTGGCCTGACTCTGGTTTTACTCTTTGGAAATGTCGTGCCCGTGGTGCACTGGGCTGCAAACGGCTCTAAGGCACGATCCCCCCCCCACAGTCTCTCTGGAGCAGCAGGGATTGACACCTGCCTGAGACCCTGGATTTTGCAGCGCCCGGAGCGAGGAGAGCAGTGGCCACCGGCATCTCCGTGCTTGGGAGAGGAACAAGTACCCACGAGAGTTATTTCTCCCTTCTCCTCCATCACAGACAGAGGGAGCACAGGGAGATCCATCTCCAGTTTAACACATTTGTTAGCRGAATGAGCCCAGGGCTGAATGGGCCTGTGGTGTCAGCCAGGAGGGCCARGAGCCGTGCTGCCTGCAGCGATCACCGCGGCCAGCGCCGGCAGGGCGCAGGGAGCACCGGCRCCTCCTCCCTGTCTCTAACAGCCATGCCATACCCCCCCCCCCAAAAAACACCAAAATATTTCCAATAGGCGTGCACTTTTCCAGCGCAATGTTTTCCCTTGGTGACTGGCAGAGCTGGGGGGGGGGCAAGGAGGGAGGTGGGGACGCCAATGTCATCAAGCCCAGGGGCAGCATCCCCAGGGTCACCGTGCCCAGGGTCTCCATCCTGATCGCTACAGCCCCCGCACCCTCCCGGCTCCCGTTCCCACCTCCCACGCAGCTGGGGAGCCCCGGTCGCGTCCCAAGCGCTGCCCTACCCGCCGCTGGCAGGACTGCCGCACGTCCTCCAGCTCTTCGTCCTTGTCCTCCAGCTCCTTCTGGTGAATCTGCTTCATCCGCTCGATCTCCAGCTCGAGCCGCTGGTGGAGCTGAAAGACCCGGAGAGGAGCGCGTTGTGCGGGAGAACGCGGCACTGGGGTGCCAGGGACGGGGAAGGTCTGCCCAGGGCGGGCTCACAGCGGGGCCGAGGCGGTGCTACCTGCTCCAGGTGATCCACGGCGGCCGTCTGCCGCGCCAGCTCTTTCTGCTGCTCRGCGGCGCTGGCCTCCAGGTCCCAGAGCTGCTTCTTCAGGGCGGGCACGGCGCGGGCATCGCGGGCGCTGGGCGCGCTGAGCTCCTCCACGCGGCCGGCCAGCTGGGCCGCCCGCTGCGCCAGCCCGCGGGCTTCCGCCTCCTTCTGCTGCTCGGGGAAGGGCCRGGCGCGAGTCGGCGCTGCGGCCCGAGGAGGGGGCAAGCTGCCTGCCTGCCGGACATCCTTCAGCCCCACTTCCCCTCTCGGCACTGCTCACTTGCTCCTGACCTCTCCTTTCGCACCCCATGGCGTGCCCCTCCGCTGCTTCTCCGCGGTTCCCGCTGCCTGGCGTTATCTTACCGCCACCTTCCTTCTTCCAGCCCCAGCCTTCAGCACGCCTGGCCCCTCTCCCCTCGCCCTTGCTCCGCAAACACCGGTGCAATACAGCCCCCATCTCCGCACCGAGCACCGGAGCGGATGCACCAAGTCAGGGAGCAACGCATTTGTGATTTCAAATCTAGAGCTCGATTAGCATTCCCCAGCGCAGACTCTGGCCCCCAGGTCCCTTGGGACACGCAATGAGGGTGCAGCTCTGCAGCTTCTTGCAGGTGAGATCATGGGTAGAGGCACCAACAAGGGACTTCACAGAAAATCAGGGAGTGCCTAAGGAGCTAAACCATGGGATTGGGTCTCTACTTGTAAAATGCGATAGTGTTTCCTTCTAGCAGAGGATACTGCTATTTAAACACACCAGGCACATCCCAGAACTGCACTAAAAGAAATTAGAATCAAGTTGCCTGGTTTGTAACTGATTGTCTCTGATATAATTGCAAAGATAATGGCTTTGTCCTGATAGCTGCTCTGGAAACTGGATAGCGTGCAGCAAAATAGGACATTTTCCTCTTACCTCTAAGCTCTGCTGAAGTTTGGCCATCTCCCATCTGATGCTGGTATTTTCCTGTGTCACTTTTTCACGGAGGCTCTTCTCAAAAGCAGACTCCCCCAGGGCCTGCGCCAACTGCAAGTCAAACCTGCATGGGGAAAGGACGTCTTGCCCACCGGCCAAGCATGTCGAGCGCGGGAGCAAGGCCGCCCTGAGGCAGGTTGAGGGACCGGGGACAGGGACAACCAGCTTCTCCCAGCACTGGGCTTTCCAGGTGCTTTTGAGATGACAAAAAAAAAAAAACTATTGCCTGCAATGCATTGCAGTCATTTGGTGAATCACTAATTACCCAGTCTAAGGGTCAGCCGCAGGAGATGGACATYGTGGAGCAGCGGCGATGAACGCCGAGCCCTCCACGCACGCACCGACAGCAGCGGCCCAAGAGCAAGAACTGCTGCGAGTGGCTGTTACTTGCCTGAAAACATTAAACATGACCAGGCGCAGCAGTTGAAGTAGGTAAAAATAACAGACCCTCCAGGAATTTGGCACTGAAAGAAAAGTCGGGGCCTGCTGCCGGAGCAGGGCTTGCCAGCTGTGGGCTCGGAGCCGGTGCCCGTCGCACGYGAGTGCGTTTAAAGGCCGGGCAGCGGAGGAATCCCAGCAGCTCCTCCTGCCGCGGGGCTCCCCTTTAGGACGGGAAACAGTTCTCAGTTTCATGTTAGCAGTGGCTTTCGGCTAAAAACAAGCTCGCATGTCACTCACACGCCGAGGCGCGGGGGGACAGGCGGGCACAAGCCCTGCACGACGAGCTGGCCCCCGAGGAGGGAAGGGGCTCGCTCCCCGCAACCAAGCACCTCCTCGCAGTGCCTCACTTGAACGACCTCCCGCCGTCCAAGGGCACACGCTCGCCTGCCCTGCACCAGGGCGTGGGCAGACGCATGCAGGCATGTGCAGGCATGTGCCGATGCATGCAGGTGTGCGCAGCTGTGCGCAGATATGCCTGCATGCAGATGCGTGCGTGTGCTGATGCATGCAGGTGTGTGCAGCTGTGCGCAGATGCATGTAGGCGTGGGCTGGCATGTGCAGATGCATGCAGGCGTGTGCAGATGCATACTGGCGTGTGCTGGCGTACACGTGCTTGGTCCGGAGCAGCCACCTGCCTTCCCAGGGGCAGCCAGGGAGCACYCAGCAGCAGAGAGCGGGGCTGCTCGCTCCTGGGTGATGCAGCAGTGGCAAATGGCAAAAGACGGCAGTAAAGGCAATGGGGGCCGAGCGGCCCGGCCCCTCTGCCCAGCCTCGCTGCAGCCGCAGCTCTTCCRCAGCAGCTCCCTCCCACCTGGCTCCCAGCCTTACTTCTTCTGCTTCTTCTCCAGCTCGTGGCTGCGGCTCTGCTGGCTCTCCGTGAGCACCCGCGTGTCCTCCAGGTCGCAGGCCAGCCGCTTGCACTTTCTCCTCATCTGCTGGGCCGCCTTCTTGGCAGCGTCGTAAGCAGCCTGCACCTCGCCGAGCTGCGGGGAGACGCGGCTGTGAGCGGTGGAGGGGTGGCCGCTGCGGCATGTGCGCTCCGCGGGGCCTCCGGCGAGGGTCGCGGCACACTCAGCCCCGCTCGGCCTCGGGTTTCCCGCGAGTGGCGCGGCTGGACTGTGGCGGGGCTCCCAGGCTCGAACCGGGGACGGCAGGGGACAGGGCCAGGCCTTTGCCCTTCAGGTGCAACCCTCCTGGCCAGCCTTTACCAAAGGCAAATGCTCCCTGCCGAGAGGGCACGGGGCGCGCGGAGGCAACGCAGCTCCCGAGGCGCAGGCACGCTGCACAGCTGCGCACAGCGCCAGCGCTGCCACGTCCCGCTCCTGCTCGAGCTCCAGGGGACGTTGCAGCCCGAGCTCTTTCGCTGAACAGGAACAAACCTACGTGCCTTCACCCCTGACGCTCCGTGTATCTCGCCTGCACCCCGCTGCGTCCCAGCGCCCTCGCGCCTGACTTAGCCAGGCTGTGAGAGGTGAGAGCATCTGATCCGTCTCTCTGCGAAAGGGAGCGCCCAGACTGAACGAGGAGGAAAGTATTCCCACGAGGAGCTGCAGCAAGGCAGGGGCACAGAGAAGCGCAGAGCTCTCGCAAGCCAGGGAACGGAGTCATTAAGGAATGAGTTTAAATAAGCAAAATCGTTAATGAAGCCTGTAATTCCAAACTAACTATCTGAAAGCAAATGGGCTGTTTTGCATTACCCAAGCTCCTAAGAATAGGCTGCTTTTTTTATCACTTGCTAATGTACCACGAATAATACTCCTTCCTTTATTTTATCCTTATGGGAAGTGACCTGACTTGGAGGCCCTGCTCAGGGCAGCACGCTGGCTTCCTCGCTCCTGGCCACCCGGCTCAGGATTGGCGTCTCCCACGTAACCAGCTCCTCRGGCGGCAGGTTGGGCGAGCGCAGCGCGACACAGTGCTGCTCGCCCCGCTCACCTTCTGCTCCAGCTCCGTCCTCAAGCCCCGCTCGGCCTCCAGCCGCTCCTCCAGCTGCGCCAGCCGCTTCCGCAGAAACCCGATCTCCGTCTGCGCGCACTCGAATCGCACTTGCCACTCGTCCTCTGCGAACGCAGGGGCCCGGCGAGCCGGGCGCACAGGCTCAGGCGTGCGCAGCCCGAGTAGCCGCACCAAGGCAGGACCAGCCCTCGTACTCTGCTATCCGCCGGCCACTGGCCCCGGYCCCGGCCCAGTGCATCCCTTCCCGCATCCGCAGTGCTCCCCGCCATGGGCAGTGCTGGAGGAGCGAAACCTTCCTCCCCCACCACCTTAGCAGCCTCCTCATCGCGTTAGAGTGCAAAACGGACTTGAAACACCCTGGGCACGGCCCTACCTCCTCCGGAGCCGCTCAGCTTCATCTCACGCAACTGAACCAGCTGCTGGGCTTCTTCCAGCTGCTTTTCCACCGACTCCAGTTTCTTCTGCACTTGGTCGTGCTTGCTCTGGAAAACACCCGAGAAGGAAGGAGGCAGCTGCCCCGGCTCCTCGGGACGCCGGAGCTCGCAGAGGGTGCRTGGCATCGCCTCCGTGCAGCCCCGYGCTCCCCTACCTGCAGCTCCTGCAGCTGGCGCGCGGCCCGCAGCCTCTCGGCCCGCTCCCCGTCCAGCGCCCGGCAGGCGGCGTCGCCCTTGTAGCGCTCGTCCGCGAGCTCCGTCGTCAGGTCGATGATCTGCGGGAGGCGCCGCGGGTGAGGCCGGGCTTCGGCCCCGGCCCCCGGCGGGATCTGCCGGTTCCCGAGCCTGGGGGAGCCGCTGCGTCCCTGCAGCGTCCCCGGGGCGGCCGGGCGCTGCTCGGAGGCGCCGCGCAGGCACGTCTGCCCCGGCGGGCTCCCCGGGGCCCGGCGGCCGGTGCTGTGGGCGGCGGGGTTCGTGCAGAGACGGCGAGGCGCCCCCCACACGGGTGATAAACCTCCCCTCGGGGAAAAGCCTGCCAGACTCAGAATAAGCACTCATCATTGCCCGTTTCTTAACAAAACGAGGAAGAGGTGAAACTTATTGTCAGATTTGAATATTTTGCTAGAAGCCTCCTCAAAGCGACGAGGGATCTCCCTGCTGCGGGGGCAGGAAGACTGTTTCAATGCCCCAGAGGGGCTGCAGCACGCACAGGCTTTTGCTTGACATGCATTTAAAGATCAAATGTTTTTGAAAGCTTGCAAGAGTCGACCTGCTTTCTGATGCACGGTCAGCATGTCGGCACGTGCAGCGGGGTGTACCACACTTCCCCGGACTCGCACATTTGCCCTTGGACTCTGGTACAATCCTGATCTCTGCTACTCTGCTAAATTAAAAACTAAGATAAAGTTCACTAAACCCAGTGATACATAAGGCCGCTCAAGTTTCCTCTCCTATGAGCGTGATGGGGCTCATGCGGGGCTGCAGTCCAGCCCTCGATACAGGAGAACTGGCAAGTTTGGATAGAGAGTTCCCTGGCTTTGCAAAGGGCACAATTCCCCCCCGCAGGTCTGCTTTCCCAACTGGAGCCGTGGCACCGCAGCTGCCCGGAGCACAACGCGCACCAGGGGACGGAGACGGGCTGCGGGGACCTTCCTGTGGCGGCGCAGCCGCCCTGGCAGCCCCCGCCGGACACTATGACCACCTGCCCGCCTGCCCGCGCGGCTGCGGTGCACCCGCTAGCGCTGCGCAGCCCCCGACTCGTGCCAGCAACGCGCTACCTGCAGCAGGCTGCAATCAGGGCTAATGAGATTTCTGCTCTCTTCTGGCTGATTAGCATTAAATTTCATTTGAAACAAAAAGCACATGAAGGAAGAAATAAATTATTAATCCGGAGAATTAACTGCACTTTTTGCAAAGCAGACGTGATCCCTTTAATCTGGCTGAGCTGGTCCGTCCCCGTGAGGGGCTGCAGAGGCCACAGCACCAGCGTCTCCGAACCAGCCCTTACACCTGCAAAACACCCAGGAAATCAGCACGAAAGAGGGAAGCACGCAGACTTAAAATGGTCTTTCTCCTTCATCTGACAGCACTATGGTGGCTTTCTAAAGTGCTTCACACTTTGCAGGAAGGCTACACCAGCTCTTCCGGAGGTTCAATAAGTGTAACTCAGGTAAGTAAACTCAACAGGCTTTTCTTTCCCACGGGAGCAGGTATTCTTCTAGGTCTGTTGTAAAGTGTTAGCCCTTCGTAGCTGTGTTAGCCTTTCGTAGCCCCCAAGCTCAGGGCYACAATCTCATCTCAAATGAAGGCAGGGGGATGATGGATATCGTTAACCAGAGCCGTAGTGTTGCCCAGGGACAGGTTCAGAGCTCTCCGTCCAGGACGGGAGAACCCAGTGAGCCGAACGCCGGCTGTCGCTGAGGCGTCCAGGCACCGCTGCCGGCTGCGGCGTAACCTCAAAGGAGGCCGTGGGACACGGGTGGGCACAGCCTGCGGCCGAGGCGCGATGCCACCCGCCCAGCCCGGCTGCTCCCGCTGGGGCCAGAGCCTCGCACACCGGGGTGCTGAGAGCAACCTGGGGGCTTCTCCTCTGGTGCTAAACAAAAGCCTCTCCTGGTTTTCCTTCCCTGGGATCGCGCACGAGCCCGGGCATCCGAGGGCAGCCCCAAGCACAGGCACAGCAGCCCCACGCGAGCAGCCCCGCGCGAGCCTCCGAGTCCTCCTTTCCAACAAGCAATTAGGCAGCAGAGCCAGCTGCCTCCGGGAGAGGAACCCGATACGGCTGCCATTTCGCTATCACCGCTCACACGGGGTCACGCGTAAAGCCAGGGGAAAGGCAGGGTATTTTTACTACATGCTTTCTCCTCATTATTAGCATTTGTTCCATTAAACTAAGCCACTTCTGGTGTCTGCGGAGGTCACCAAGATTGCAATCTGGAGAGTGTAATGAGAATATGATACATTTGTATATAATTTCCTATTCTCATTAGAGACTTTGTCAGGAGAATGGATTACATTTGCACTGCCATTTTTCAGCGCTCTAATACACCGCGTCCGTGGTGAGCCAGGGCAGCGCGAGGCGACAGCGCTCCCTCCCCGCACCTCCTCGCTGCGTCGGGAGCGCGAGCCAGGACGCGGCAGCAGCCCTGCCCGGGGACGCGGCCGGGAGCACGGGGACGGGACCGGGGACGGCCGAGGGGACGCGGCTGGGGGACAAGGGCAGATGCATGGAGCATCAAAGCCATAGGGGATTCGTGGGGACGAGAGATGAGGTTATCTCTGGAGACACCACCCCACTTGCCGTGGGTCCACTGCTCTGGCAAGCCGGGATCCCCACCGGGTGCCCCGCGGGGATGCTGGCTCCAGACACGCGGGGTCAGGCCTCGCAGCCCGGCCGGGTCCTGCAGAATCAACCTCTAGCCGCACTGATTTTGCCAGCAGCTCAAGCTCCTGCAGCTCCCTCCTTCCCAACCCTCTGCTAATCGCTGCTTCCTCCGAGCACAATCACACATTACAGCAGGCGCGAGATCTCTCATCTGGCACTGGCTGCAGGACCTTGACATAAAAGGCCTTAAAAAGAAACAACTGCTGAGCAACTTGAACAGCAGCAAGCAGCAAACAATGATTGCTCCCCAAGAAACAGCCCTCTCAGCTCGGATCTCCAGGCGGAGAGCAGGAAAGAGCTGCCGGCTTCCCACACAGACACAAAATGGCACATTTCACGCCTGTGACCTGAAAAAATTAATCACCGGGTAACCTTCTTGCGTAATTAAAAACAAAAAACAGCTCTTCAAGGAGTGTTGATGCACGTCCAAATGCTAACACGTCGCTGGTCTGACACCAGTCGAGCCTGGGGAGGCACCAGTAGAAACCCGGCATTGGAAAACCCAACCTGCAGCATTTGCTCTGAACAGGCTGCAGGGCGGCGACATGGGCGCAAAGGCCTTAGCCCCGTCCTTCTGGCGCCCGCACGTGAAGGGAGTCAGTCCCATTCAACTCCTTGCGTTGCTGTCCATAATTACTGTGCTGTGGCTCAATTTCTAACGTGACCCTAGCGGGGAACCAAGATGCAAAAAATGCACAGAGGCATTTTTCTGGCTTTACCTTACTTTCCAGCTTTTCTGTGTTCTGCCTGAGCTCACTGCGTGACTGTTCAGATTTTTCCAGCTTTCTTCTTAGCGCTGCCAGCTCCTCCTAGGTAAAATTGCAAGAAAAAGAACAAAAAAGATTTTGAGAGCTCCAATATCCCCAGTTTATTTATGAATACATTATTTTCTGTTAAAAATAAGTGGGAGAGACATAACTGCCTTATTAAGAAAATTTACCAGGCAAATTTGAAGGCCGCTCACTGCGGATTGCTAGGACTATAACTCCTGACATGAATTTCGTTGGAGGGACTGTCAGCTTTGGTGTATGTACAGAGCACATTCTGTGAGAAAGAAGCAAACCTCAAAAGCTTGGGATGAGCATCCAAACSTCTGAATTCTGCTCATCCAGTGTTCCTTGCAAACCTGGCAGGCTATCAGAGAGCAGTTGCAAAGGCACATGGGTTTGTGTGATTCTCTTTCAGGCAGCCTCACTACAACTGCAAAAAGAGCTTCTCGTTGCAGTGTTGTCCTGCTTTGATGTCCAACGGTGAACAGAAGCAGAATGTGCAGAAATGTGATAAAATAGAGGTCAATGGGTGGTGGGGCCAAGGCAAATCTTGACAGGGAAACACACACTTGGCCAACTTTTATTTTGTGTGAGCCAGCCTAAAACCACCTTGTTAAAACTTCACTAAGGCAAGAGGAGGAGCAGGAAAGCCAGGGAAGACGGACTAGGAATTTAGCACAGGTCGCACACTGTGAGAAAGGCTGAAAAGTGGCTTTCCTGGGTCAGCAAATACGCATTAAATAATCTCCCATCACCAATTTCAGCTCTGGTGGAAGCAAGCACAACTCTGGTGACATTACAGAGCACAGTCCCTTATGTTAAGGATGGATTTGGCTTGCTCATCTCCTCCATCATCCCAAAGACTGATGTGGGGGGCCAGCTGGCAAGGGGCTCGGTGTCCAGAGCCCAAGGGACCGGGCACAGCCCTGGTGAATCGGGAGAGCACTGGGACAGCCACGTCCCTGGAACGGGATTTGGACTGTGGGACATTCGCACACCTGCAATCGTCCCTCCAAGGAAGGAGGAGGGTTATTTCTTCCTCCACAGCTCTACATGACACATTACTCAGGGCAAAAAACGCAGTGCTAAGAACATAAAGACTTCTGGATAGCCAGCGTAACCTGTCTCCCTTGGCAGAAGGTACCTCCAAATTGACTAGTCCACTAAGCAGCGCCCCTAAAGCATCCCATCCCATCCCRTCCCRTCCCRTCCCTTTGCTTGGCACATACTTCTTTGACACGGAGCTGATCTCCTGCAACACTGATGCTGAGCAAGGGCCGCACACGGCTCATCAGCTGCCACCAGGGCCAATGCCTCACAGTCTGGAAGGCCACCAGGTTCTTCTGGATGCACCGAATGGCAAGGCGCTGAATCTGCAAGGAGACACGGTTGGCAGTGGCACCTGTCCAGCTGCGACCTGGGCCTGCTGCAGGGAAGGGCCAGGCTGGGGCACTCAGCCAGCACCAGGTGGGGAAGGGACGTGCTGGAGCCAGCAGCGAGCAGATGGAGCAGCTCGGCATCGGAGGGGACATGCAGCATGACACACCGCAGCCGCTGGCAGGCCACGGGAGAGGATCGCCTGCTCCCAGCAGTGCACGGGGCTCTGCGCTACCATTTGAAGGAGCAGTGTGCTCAGCGCAGAGGAGCTGTACTCTGTCCCATGAGGTGCACCTGGCCACGTCACAGCAGCACTGACCCTCCTGCAGCAGCCCAACCCTGTGCTGTGGTGGGCACAGGGTATTCGTGATCCAAGGGATGGATACCTTCAACCTCTTGAATTTCTGCCGGCTGAGGAAGCCCTTGCAAGCTGCCTGCAGGAGGATCATTTTCTGGGATATCAACTTGTTGCGCTGCTTCTCCAGCCTGGAGATGACCCCCGGCTTCAGGAAAACCTAGCAGCAAGCAGAGGCAGTTACTCACCCCTAGAACAGGGTCTGTCGCCAGCATCCGTCCAGCCAAGAAATGAAAGCTGCACACCGCCAACGGTCCGTATTGCTGGTCAGCACAAGGCCACCTCCCCTAGCTCTGCTGGAGACCCAAGGTCCATGGACAGGCTCTGTCCGTGTCCTGCCCCCTGCCCAGCTGCATCTCCCTCACGCCCCCCTCCGGCTCCAGCCCTCTCCAGCGCCCTGAGCCGCTGTCACGGGGCCAAACGTGGCCCTGCAGAGGCACCAGCTGCCCTGTCCCCCTCGGTTTCATGGGGACTTCAGCGCTAAATACCCTCCCCAGGCACTTCACTGTGCTCACGCYGGCCCTGCCTCTTCTCTCTCCCTGCTTTTTGACATAAGCATCAACCATTTACAAGCAGTTCTAAGTCCTTGAAACTTTTTCCATGGATCACTGCACATTCCCTACCCTCTGCAAAGACAATGTTGGTACCTCTGCTGGAAAAGGCACTTCCGATAGCATACACGCACACACGCACACACAGAGCAGAYAATAGCAGCAGAAAATAGATGCTAGTTTACAATGGGAAAAACAAAATTAACCACATCATTTTCTTCAACTGAACTTGCCATAAAGATGTCATAAACAATACAAATTTGCTAATGCTGTTGAATTTAGCCCACTATCGATCTTTCAGAATATAAGATGTCTCTCAGCCTCTGCCTGCTGAAGCTCTTGGGATGTGGACCAATCGCTTCCAAATATTGTGCACCATTTGCATAATTCAGTTTTAATAAAAAATAAATTACATTTGTGAACCCCGTGGCATACTTAAAGAGCTGCATTTTAAAGACGGCAAATTGAATCAAAGCACAATTCCAAGGAAACTCACTTTCTTGAGATAATGCTATGATTGCTTCACCACCTATTTGATTGTCTCATTAATGTCTGTATTAACTTCACAAGCCAGTGAGTTTTAGAAGCTAGTACAAAATCAATGCTCAAAGTGATGGCAAAACTAACTCCTATATAACAAGATGTGACTGGAGCTGCTATCACGCTATTGATTAAGTACAAGAGTTTCATAGAAGGGATAATTGCAAAGTGCAGTATGCAGGATGAAAGAAAGTTATGTTGCTTCACAGAACTGCTCCAGGAATTCTTTCTTTATAGACTCTGAGAGCTAAAAGCAAGCATGCATACAAAATTATTTTTTCTTTGAGATTATCAGCTTTAAGTTCATATCTTGTTACTGTGACAACTATTGCATCTGCAGCYGCCCAATTCAGCAGCCTTTTAACCCCAGTCCCTCAAAGACCATGAGCTTCCTAAGCCCCATTTATTTCAGTGGGAAATCAAAGGTAATTAGGTGCTTAAATGCCAGTAGGAGCTGGATTTCAATGATTAGGTGTGTAGTTTACCTAGGGTAACRCTTTCAAATGGGAATTGGGAGCCTTCCTCCTCAGTTTTCACCGAGGCTTTGGTCCATCAGCCAGCCGGACACTTTGGGAAGCTCTGCAGCAGGAAGCAGAGGAGATGCCTTTCCTCGTTTTGGAAAGCTCAGGATAACTGGCAGTGCCTGGCTGGGAAYGGCTGTGCTCATACGCATTGAGACCAGTGGAGAAGCACAGATTTTAGCCACCGTACCTGGCTGCGTCCTACTGCGATGCTTTTCTTCTCTAGATCGAGCRCCTGGAAGAGCTCTTCTATCGCCTGTGGAGAAGGAGCACATCGAGGCGTTACAGAGACCCACATTCGCGTGCAGGGGACGAACGCAGTCTGCGCGTGCCAGAGCCACGGCAGAGCCTGCAGACACGCAGGGATGGGGACTCGCTGGTGCATACGGGGACCAAGCCAGGGTGCACCCCGCTTGAAACCCACGGGCAGAGGCGTCCCCAGGCCCACCACCGCCAGCAGCTCGCTCCACCGTCCGCTGGCGGCAGCGGGGTAACGTCCCATCCTAGGGACTGAGGAGGTCCCTCGCCGTGCCAGCCCCACCGTGCACCAAAGCACGCGAGCCGTAAAGTCCACCTCGCTTCTGGGGTCTGCAGCGAYTCTTCACCCCTGCACCCTCGCTCCCTCCCCCCACGCAAAAGGGCACCCTCCCCTCGGTCTCTCTTAAACATTTAATATTTCTTTTCTTTTAGAATCAAAGCAGGCAGAAAAATAATTGTTAGGTCCTGGAGAAAAAAACGCAGCGTGATCCCCCAGCAGACGGATTTCAGCCCATCCRCCGCACCACGAGTTTGCTCGCGAGACGTGTCGAGCAGGTTCATTAGCAATATTCCCTGGGCGTCGTACGCAGAAGGAGCCCCRCTGCCCCCCGTCACCCACGTGCGCTTTCCTCTCCCCCTCTGGCCCTCGCCAGGCTGCGCAGCCAGCCGAAAACGCGCAGAACGTGATACCAGCCAAACAGCACAGATTAGATTTGGGAAACATCAAAAGAAACTTTTTTCTAAGTTTCGATTTAATTTGGGAGCGTGAGCAACTATATCATCCCTACAGAAAATACAGACCAACCAAAAATATCCTCCAGTGCTTCCAGCTCAAACTCCACTGACTTGATTTCCAGCCACAATAAATCCATCTGTGTGTGCTTAGCGATTCTTTAAAAAAAAGGCCCCAGATTTGCTCGGGGTCCCACACCTAAACAAATCTTCCACTAAACTTAGCTCTTGTTCAGGTTTGCAATGAAACCTCAGTCCACATGCATTTCTGCAGTCTGGGATTTATTACAGAAATATCATTGAGAACCCTTAAAAGATATCGGCAGATCTCATGAGACATGCTAGTAAACAAAATATTAACCCAGCAGCTACTATTTTTTTCGAAAAATGTGTTACATTGACAAGTACATTCGACTACTTCATACGTTCCCAAGATAGCTGTTTCCTAAATGTGGAAAAAAAAAAAAAGGACACAATTCAGTTTCCAGCAAGCTGTTGTAGACRATTTCCCCAAATCAAAGATTTTTAGAGCACAGAATGAAAATAAATGGCTGGTTGTGTCTGTGGCTTACCCGCAGGCCGGGAGCCCAGCGCACCRAGGAGCCTCCGAACCGGCTTCTCAGCAGTGAGTGCCGGTCGGAAAGGGCTGGCTGCCGAGCWGGCTTTGGAGGGGATGGGGAAGGGGATCCGCAGGAGCAGGAGAGCTCCCCTCGCCCGTCCCCGCCGCCTCCGGTCCGGAGGGACCCGCGCGCCGGCCGCCGGCTCCTGGCGGGGCTGCCCRGCTCCCCCAGCTGCCGAACGGCCGCACCGGTGGGTCTCCCCGTGCCTCGGCGCCGGCAGCCGCAGGGACGCTTCCCTCCGGCTTCGTTACTGAAAGCCTCTGTTCTTGGAGAGAGAGGTGGGAAGGAAAGCTGCGCTTTCATCCCAAATGCCGTCCGAGGAAGCAGCCTGCTGGTGCGGAGCCGAGCCCTCCAGCAGGGAGCCAATGCGAGATTATTCCTGAGTCTTAGGAGAAGCTTGAATTCAATTACCTTGAGCTTTGGACCAACACGCGAAAGCAGTGGTAGAAGCAACAGCCAGAAATCCCGCACGTTTCCTCAAGGCAATGAACACTCTCTGGACAAATAGAGGATTTGAAAACCCTGGAGCTACAGAAACCATAACAAAAATCCTCCACTAATGCCGCGCTCGGCGCAGAGTCCCCGGGCTGCCTCGTGTGTCCCCGCTCACACTGCCCCTTCCCACCTGGGAAACCCTTCCAAGGCGCTGGGCTCCGAGYGCCGCGGCAGGGGCTGCCGGGCCCCGGCACACGTGCCTGGTGTTACAACTAGCACAAAAGCGCTCCTGCGTGCTCCGGAGCCAGGTGATGGCACACACCAAAGGTGGGCCTCCGGCTTGGGCTAGAAGGAGGATAAGATCCTATACTAGGAGTTGGCCCTTAACGGATGCAGTTAGTCTGCAATAYAACCACACTAACGCCCACGCATATCCAGAAGCCAAAGAGCTCAGAAAAGCAGAGCCTCGGGATAACCCGATTTGGGAGCTTTTCAGGCTCTCAGACTCAGGCGCTGGCCTTGAAGACGGCTCATCACCGCGAGCGCATGCCTCCTCCCCGGCAGCACCCGTGGTGCTGGCGGACACGCGCCCCGGCGCTTCTCCTCCAGCCTGGCGGGCCGTGAGAAAGAAAGGGAAAAAGCAAAGGATTTTCCTGGATCACTGAGAAACCTCTGAGCAGCGATTAGGAGGGGACCTGTCAGACGTATCACAGGCTCCTGTAAGTGCCATCGCTTTTCACGCCGGCGAAGCAGCCAAGGGAGGCGTTCCCAGCGTGCGTTCCCGCCGGCGCGGGAGCATCCCAGCCCGCAGGACCGGCAGAGCCCGCGGCCCCGCGAGCTGGCGCATGGGGCAAGGGGAGGACGGCATGCGCCAGCCCACAGGGGCACGACTCCTTGGGACACGGCCCCGTGGGCGCAGCCGGACTGCTGGGTGTCCCGYGCGTGGGCCTGCACCACCGCCCTGCGATGCACGCGCTGACGACAAACACGCCGCGGGCTCCAGCGGCCGGGTTAACGCGGCTTACGGAAAAGCATCCTCCTGCTAACAAAACCGCATGACAACAAGCTCCAGGGAGGACGGGATTTTTCAGATCTCCTGCTTACACGCTGCTGACGAGGCACCCTCTGCCTTCTTACAGCGTTTAGCAACAATATTGACCTTTTCCAACTGTCAAACTAGTCTTATTAAATCCTGAGGTCTTAACTGAATTTGCACACATTCGCTGGCAGTTTGCGCAACAGCGCACGTGCTCATGTTTAATTCATCTCCTCGYGGCTCTTCCCACCCCGAACGCTTATCAGCTTCTGCAGAGGTCGTTACAGGGGCCGGGGCAGGCTGCCCTGGTTTTCGCTACAAATTTATTATGAAACAAACAAAACTGGCAAGTAAATAAAATCTTCGCCCTCATTCCTGAGCTCCATCAATTTGCAGGCTTAGCATGAGGCAAGGAGCCACCTCGGGCCGCTGTTTCTAGAGGTCCCTGCAGGCACATGAGGGCTGGTCCGTGGGAATCGCCAGGCGATCCCGGCTCCGTTGGCTCCCTGGGGATCCTGCCCCCACGGGCACATGCCACCCCAGACCACAGCCCTGACCCCGGAAAGCCCTGCCCCACCCTGAGCAGCCCTGACCCCCCTAGATCGTGGGATCAGCCAGGGGTGCAGAGGGAAACRGAGAGAAAAACCAAAGCCGCTGTTTAAATTATCCCCGACCTCTTCTGCAAACACTGCTTGGCCTGTCCACGGCCATCTGCTTTTTGGGGGAGCCCAAAAGCCCAGCCACGGGAAGCAGCCCCGACTCCAGGAGTGGAAGCACTGGGGCAGTCGGTGCCGGCTGCACCCTGCTGGGGCGAGGGACGGGCACGGCCACGCTGGGCAAAAGGAAAGCACGTGTTCCCCTCTGCACGTGCCTCTGCTGCACAGCGCGTGTAACCCTGCCCTGCGAAATCAGCCCTGCAAGGCTGGTGGCCAGAGCACCGGAGAGCCGTGGCATCAGCCAGCTCTGAGCAAGCAGGAATTTCAAAGCAGTTTGCTCTTGAGTATTAAAAAGAAGTAATAGCAGGCTTCACTTCCAGGCTGATTTCTCAAAGTCCTCTCCATGGTGCAATAACACTGGCAAATGCAGCCCACGCTAGGAATGTTTACTGCATTTGCAAAAACACAGTCCTGAGGGGGACTAAAAGCAGAGCTTTGCTACTATTCCAGGAACACCCTAGCAGCTTGCTAGAGGACTCGGGTCACTCTGCTTTCAGTCCCACACAGGAAGGGTGAGGACAAGCAGGATGTAAAGCTCCCCCTGCAATCCAGAGTCTCCCTCTGCTGTGCACTGGGGCTTGTCGAGCGCACCTTGACCATAACTCCAGCAGAATATCTGGAGGAAGGTGCATGAAAGCAGCACCAACCGAGTCACTCTTCTCCCAGTGATTAATCCCCTGCTTTAGATGAGATCTACAGGGAGGAAATGAGGACGCTTTATACATTGGCAATGAATTAAATGGCTGTATTGCATGAACTCAGAGGGAAAATCGGAGATGCATCATGGTTCCTACACGGCTGCGCCCACTGCTTTTCAAAGTCAGCAGCAATGCAGGGAGAGAGGCCCATCGCCGGCCCCTGTAAGACCTGAAGTCCTTGTTCATTAATACTGAGCGCTGACAGCTCAGCGCCTGAACAGACGGGCTGACTCCGCAGATTCCTGGACCTAACCATCATTTCTCGGCAGCCCTGCCAATTCTGGCAAGCTAGCCTGAGCCTCGCTGGATGTATTTTTCCTCCTTCACTCCTAGTTCCTGAAGGCAGTCATGCACTTAAGAACCCCCAGGCCTGCACTCCCAATGCCCTTACCACAGCTTTCAGGCTGGCACCCTCGTCCACAGCTGTCCAGATGTGCGCCCCTCCCCACGGCAGCCCTGCAGCCCAGGCGGGCTCTGGGGTAGGGAGCATCGCCCACGGCTGCCGGGAGGCACCGGGCTCCGCTGGCTCGCAGACCCGCAGGCAGGGGCTCCACAGCCCCACCAGTCGCCTAAGGAACCATATTGACCTTTTTGCTTTATCTCAGTCACCAAAAGAACAGATAAGGCTGGGAGGYGGGAAGCAGCTCCTAACCCGCAGCGCAGGGAGATGCTGGCCCAGCCCAGCCGTTTGGAGAGAGAGGACGGCCAGTGTCATGCGCGTGCGGGTTACAGCGACTGCCAGAGCAGGGACCGTGTGTCACGAGGGAGCTCCAGTAATTGCTCCTAATTGCACAGAAAGTCTCGATCATATTAGGCAGGGCACAAAAAGCTCGGCCGCTGGCGGAGCCCCAGAGGGGCTCTTAGCTCACAGCACGCCGTCTCCAGGTCCACACCGCACTGCTGCAGCCGTGCCACCCCTGCCCTGGACGTACCTTGCTCTCGTCCGGCACCTCATAGGCGGACGTGTGTTTCTTCATCACCTCCGGAGCCAGCACCTGGAAGCGGCGCCGGAACTGCGTCAGGGGCAGGCGATCCGCATAACCTGGGGACAGGGAGGAGGGCAGGCACGTTTCAGAGGGGCCGCGTGCCCCGCGAGCACGGCCTTTGCGTGGAAATACTGGGAAGTCATGCAGTTAGTGGGGAAACGGGTGCTACCCCTTATGGGGACAGGATCCCCGCAAAGAGCGCAAGCAGAGAGCAGTTGGAGAAGCGCCCGGCACAGATGTGCTCAGGAAGGCGGGATGCTGCCCTGTGCCTTGCTTTGGGGAGGAAATGCTGGGGAGCCTCCTGCACGGGGTCGCTCTGCTTCCGCGCAGCCTGGGAGCCCCGCGACTGCGGGTCAATGCCGGCTCCTGCCTGACTGTGTGCAGCACATCCATCCCCTCCCGGGGCGGCCGGCCGGGGCGGAAGAGACCAAGCCTGGGGTGCACTGACATAGCTGTCCCGGGAGCACCGTGGGCTGCGGCAGGAGAGAAGCTGGGAGCCCTTGCAAACCCACAACAGCAAAAAAGCACTGGGGGCTTCGGCACAGGTGGGACTGCTGAGAGGCAAATGGCGAGCGGAGCGCAGGAATGGCTGAGCCACCGGCAGGACCGCACCACCCGCACGCGGTCCCGCGAGCCCACCCACCCCAGCGCGCAGGAGGCTCACCGRTGCGGTAGAGGCGCACGGCATCCAGCAGCTGGGCGCCCGCCAGCTGGGCTCGCAGAGCCGGAACATCCAGCTGCAGGTCTCCCTCGGGTGGCGCGGGGGGCTGAGATCCCGCGCCATCCGTGCCGTCCGCCCCAGCTCGTGGAACCAGGCAGTGGATGAAGTGCAGCTGGGATCTTTTGAACAAGTTTGTGAGCGCATCCTGCCAGATAACCAGAGATCAGCAAAGGCATCGGGGCTGGAGGGAGCGGGGAACGGGGTAGCACATGGGGTCAGCTGGGCCAACACTCCCTTTCCGCCCACCTCGGGGTTTAATGGGCACGTAAAGGAATTATTCTCAGAGTGCTAGAAATTCATCTGCTTAATTAGGAACAGCGGTTTCTGCCCCTCGTGTGGAGCTGAGAGGCAAGTCACAAACGCTGAGCTGTACCTTTTCTCCAGATGTCCTAGGCTTTCCGTTGACAGGTCAGTGGGTTAGAAAAAGCTAACAGATGGGCTTACTCCTGCAAGGGTTTAGGGTTTCTGGGCAGGGATTTGCCCATGAGCTCTGCCAGGGAGATCCAGGATCACAAGGAGGCCTGGCAGACGAGTCTACAGAAACTAAAGCTTGTCTCCTTAACAGAATTTAGGCACCTAATTACTACTAAGATCAGCAGGAGTTTGGCACATAACTGGCATGGTGGTCTGGTCTCCTGAGCGCTTAAAAGGATTAAACACTGGCACAGCCAGGTGCACATGTAATCTGCTTTACGGTCTGTTTTCCAGGAACACTTTCCTGTAGGGACAGAGGCTTCCAAGAGGCTCTTTGGCCACTGGCACTCAGAGCCGTGTCCCAGGGCCATGGGACCGCAGGCAGAGCTGCACCAGCAGCCAGAGCCCGGCACCCGCTGGCGTGGGAGACACGTGCCCCGGGCGCCCTGGAGAGCCAGGGCTGCCGCTGTGCTGAACGCGCAGCGTCGCAAACGCGCTGACGCCCTCCCCGAAGGCCCAGCGCAGCACCCGTGTCCCTGCGCCCACACTCACCGCCTGGAGTTTGAGCTGAGCGCACACGGATTTCCTCTTCACGGCGGCAAAGCTGTTGGTGAAGGTCTTCCTCACACAGCCAATTCGCTGCAAGACTGGCTGGGAATATCCCTCCAGACCTGCCACAGAGCGGCAAATCAGGGGCATTTTGGACCGAGGCAGGAACAGGTCCTTCAGAGCGTTTCTGTCGGGAGTGAAGCAGTGAGACAAGGATGACAGAGCTGCAGAGATGCTGGCCTACAGGGCATGGGAAACCGTCTTTGCAACGAGTTTAATAGTCCTCTGGAAGGGGAAGAGAAAGGGGGACTGTGCATTATTTCGCTCCCTGCAACACCGGCAGCAGGGTCCCCACTGCACTAACGCTCCTGGGAGAGTTTGCTGAGAGCCTGCAACAGGCAAGAAAAGAGGGAGCAGAGGCACCTTTCCATCCGTCATTTATMCCTGGCTTGGGCACTGAGCTGTTCACGGCTATTAAAACTTTCCTGAATTGAAGCCCAAACAAAATGAGCTGAAAGTCTTTAAACAGAAGGTTAAATTTATCGTGTATGTGGAGGCATCTGTAACAGCTTGATTACATTTCAATTCCAATTTAGTTTACAAGGTTTTTAGACGCAGCAATGAAAACCCGAGCAGCTGCTGTGTGGAAGTTGCCCTTGGCGGGCAGCATCTCCCTGCCGGATGAGGCCCTGCGCTGATCCTGCTCTCCCTGCCCCGGCACAGGACGGACCCTGCGCGGCTCGGGCCAACCCTGATGTTGGCCCCTCCGGATCAGGAAGAGGCAGCAAGACCATGTTCCCGCAGCCGAAGGGGGTTTCCCTTAGCCYGCACCGGGCACCGGGCTGCTGAGCCCCCGACTAGCACCATGTGCCGGAGCATCACCCCAGGCTGCACGGCCACAGCCGCGGGGCTGCAGAGCACGAGCACCCGCCGCTCTGCCTCTCGCGCTGACGCAGCCTGCTGGGAAGGGGAGTTTCCGCTGAAAATGTCCATGAAATGAATCTGCTGATTGGAAGAAATCAGACGGTTTTGATGGAAAGCTGTTCAACTGTGGCATTATTCACCAGCTCTCTGTTTAGCGCCTGCCGCAATCAAAATGTGTAGATCTGGCTGTCAGTCAGGCTGGGGGGGTGACGCTACTGCAAGTGAAAGATGGCTGAAACTCAAATCACTTGACATCTGCTTAAACCACCTTAACTAAACTCTCAAGATTTCTGCAAAGCTGAGGTGAAAAGAGCCTTTTTTTCTGCTTTTCTTGCATTTTTTTTTATCAGAGCTGAGCTGGACTCCAGCAATGAGGTGTGACAGCGACACTTCGCCACTGCTGTCCGTGACAAGCCCGAAGGGAACAACAGCATGTGCTTTCCTCACATCGGCCAATGCTGGCTGGAGAAACCCCCCACGGCAAGAAGTGCTTGCCAGCAGGACTGCCCGCCCTGGCTGTTTGCAGCTYCTTTGGCTTCAGCCAGACTCCAGGTCCTCTCCTCTCTTTTGGGCTGCCCCACAAAACCCACCCCTTTCCCCACCATCATCTTCCTCATAGACCTGCAGAAGGTTTTGCAGGTTCCAGCTAAAGCTCTCCATCTCGCTACGGGAGGTTATTCCCCAAGCCACTCCCGTTGGCAAGGTGATCACCACTGGCGCTGTGGTGAGCGAGACCCTGAGTAGAGCAGCCCTCTTTAACACCCCCGAGCCTCGCGGTGCATTTTAAACACCCCCAAGCCTGGCGCCCGCCCTGATACTTACACCTTGGACTGCTGCAGGACCTGGATGGCGTTTTGCGCTGACAAGTTGAGTTTGGCTTTGTTGACCCAACCCGTGAGGTCGTAGCGAACAGGGTCTGTGCCCAGCTGGTGGAAGATCTCGAACTGCAGCGCCTGCTCACACTTGCGCATGTAGCATTCCTCTGTAAGAGCGACCCAACAGCAAGAGGAGGTTACTGGGCAATAGCCATGTGGCTGCGTGCTAGAGAGGTCTGCAAAGGTTGCATCAAAAGGGGGTTTCCTGTGGTTGGCCCCCCTGGCCCTGCTCCAAGGCGACCTCGTATGGGAAGAGCTCCTGCAGCCTCGGCTAGTGGAGGGTGCAGGGATCACCCTGCAGCACCTTGCACCGAGGCACCAGCTCCCCCATGTCCAAGCCAGGATCCTGACCAGGCGCTTCCGTCAGCGGCTGCCATCCAAGCAGCTGCAGAGGCAGAAAGGCCGGTCAGCCCCGGCCAAGGCAGAGTACCAGGAGTGAGTCTGGGAAGCCCACACTTATCTTGCTGGTTGGAGAAAGCTCAGAGTTGTGTTTCTTAGGAAACCAGAATCACCCAAGAGGAAAAAGCCTAGTGAGATATTTAATTTACTGGATAGTTTTTTAAATTTCCAAAGCTAAATGACAATGCCAAAGGCAAGGCAGCCGGGAGACCTAGGGAGCTGCCAAGCTGTCCCGCGTGTTCCTTACCCTCCTGGTCAGCTCCTGTCTTGGCAAAGTAGGAGCACAGGCGGTCGAAGGCAGCACTGTCCCCAGAGCCCTGAATCAGCACCTCCTCGTCCAGGATCCATAGCAGCCCCCGGGGACCATCTGCTGGACCGCCGGGCAGCCCCTGTGGCTAGCAAAGGAAAAGTCCCTCAGGGCTCGGAGAAAGGCACGGGAGGGCAGCCAGCAGCAGGGCAACTCCAGCCCGCACACACACCAGCTCTGCCCAGCGCTGCCAGTTCCTGGGAAGGGAAGAAGCCTCTGCCCAGCTGTCTCTCCTGCCTTGGACAAGCCTTGGACAGGCTCAGGAAAGCCTCCTGGCCTGCTCCAGCTCTGGACATCACCCATGAAACCCTCTGCAGGATGCTGTGTCCTGCAGAGCCAAGTCAGCCCCGGCTCTGCTGCCAGGCTGGAAAGGGCACCCAGGATGGAGGACTGCCCACTTGGGTTTGAGCAGAAAGGGCATATAAATATGCAACAGAGAGCACCTTGCAGAAGCAGTGAGACAAGCCAAACCGCCTTCCTGAGGGACAATTTACCCTATGACCAGCAGACCTACCGCTAGCTATAGTCCACTTGTAGGGTTGATCTCTTGGGAAGCCTATTGCTAAAGCACCCTTGTGAGGGGCCCTGCTTACGAGCAGCCGCTTCTCTTCTCCTGATCCCGACTGACAGATGTGGCCTGCGCTCTGCTGGCATGGTCACTGCTCTGCATGCCGAGCCTTGTCCCAGAACTACGCACAACAGCTAACAGCCATCTCCCGAGGCATGGGGAGCTGCTCGATCAGAGCATCGGCGGTGCCTGGGATGAAGAATTTCTCATTTCCAGGTCACCAGCTCGAGCCTGACCCAGGTGCATATATAACAATTCAGTGATGGCTGTTTAGCCACCTATAGAAGACAAGTTGGGATTGTGTAGCCAGCTGAAACCCATYGCATCAAACATCGCCGGCATCTCCTTGGCGCTGAGCACTGCTCCAGCCCGCTCTGCTGCAGTTCCCAGGCAGCAGTGAGAAGAGGTGCTGGGCCGTGCCACGAGCCCAGCATCTCCCGCCAGGCTGAACAGAGCACAGGAGAGACGGACTGGGGCAGCAGCCGCTGGGGTGACTCGGCTGTACACCCCAGGACATACAGACTTCGTTCCAGGGGCTATCACTGTGCCTCCACCAGCACTAAAATGTGTGTTTTAAAACACCAAGAAGATACCAATCGATGTTGTACCCTTCCCTGTAATGGCCTAGGAGCTGTTCTGCTTGTGCCAAACACATCACAAGGGATCATGAGACATCATGACATCTCCCTCTGCCTCAAGAAATCCTCACTCCTCTGGGAGGGAGAAAGGTGCTTGTGAAGTGTCAGACCGACAGCCAGCTTCTAGCATGGACAGAGCAATAAGTCACCACTCTGGTTATTGGGACAGATTACCTGTGATGGGTTCAGATCGATGATGGACAGCGTGGCCCTTGGAGAGAGCTCTGGAAGATCAAAAGACACCTCAACATTTTCCTGGAAAACATCATTTAAAAGTTAACTTCAGTCATGATCTGGCATACGAAATCCAAGAGGAAATGCACTTGCAAGAAGGGGGAAGAAGAAGGTGCCTGCGCCCGTCCCGCTCTGCTTTGTGGGATCTGACGCTGGCTGAGCAGCGCTCCCGGTGAGACATCTTTGAAGCGACAGCAGTGGCACAGCCACGCTTGCCATCACAGGAAGGACTGTCAGGACCACTGCGCTCAAAGGGCTTCTGCAGCACTTCTGCGAGCGTCAGACAAGTTGCATAAATAATGGATATAAAAAAAAGTTGAAGACTTAACAAGAAAGCATCAAGAAAATAATCAATTATTTAATTTGCAGCTTGAAGGCTCACTGTTGTTTTTATTAAATTTCCCTTTCTAAATGGAGAACTTCAGGTCGAGTCCCGTGTTGCCCAGCTCTGGGTGCTGCAGGTAATCACTGCACCTTCCCCATGAGTGACATTAAATCCAGCCCTTGCTCCTGCCACTGGTCCCTGCGCTGGGCCCGGGTATGCGCCGGTCTCGAGGAGAGGCAGCAGCTCCTCGGAGACCATCTTTCCACGAGCATGCTCTGACCCCATGCAGCTAACAGAGCCGCCCGCGCCAAGGGCAGCTGCGAGGTAAGTGGATCCTTGCTCACGTGCAAACCGGGGATGTTCAGCAAAATCCAAAGCTTTCATCTCTCTCCATGGTAACATAGAGAGGTTTTGCTCAGGGATTCATGTCTGCAGCCTGTGCATGCAGGTGGAGCAGAAAGCAGCAGCTGGGCCTGAATTTCACTTTGCACCGAGGGCACCATTGGTGACTGAGCTCTGCGAGGAATGCAGGTCATTTGTCATTTGGGCTCAGGCTCCAAGTCGCACTAGCATGGCTGACAGATAAACTCGTTGCAGCAGCCTGGGCAGCCATCCTCAGCCACCAGCAAACCCGAGGTGATGGGGCCTTGCCGAGCCATCTTTCATTTCAAGCTTGGACAGTAACTACATATTCATTGCTACTGAAGAACATACATATACTTACTTGGCTCAAGTGATGTGTGAATATTAAGCCATGGGAATTCAACTATTTTTCCAAAGCTAGAATTATTAATGTATGCTTAATAATGTCTAATTAGTTCATCTCTACTTAAAGATTTTTACAGCAGTTTATTTCTGCAGTAATTTACCATTTTCCTTTTTATTCTCTATCTAGCGCCTGAGGAAATTTAGCAAAACAGCTGCATCAATAGAAGGGTTCAAAGTTTTCTGAGCTGGAAAAAGCTTGCCCAAACAGATCCCCAAGACAGCCTGGCATTTCTAGCATGTAAGAAATATATGATGATCCAAGAGGCCTGGGGCAGCAGGGGGACGAGAGAGACTTAGCTCCAGGCCTATTGCCCGTTCAGACCCCCAGCACCTCTGCAACACTCCTCCCGTTCAAGCCACTTGACAGAGTTACTGAGCCGCGGCACAGCAGGGGACAAGGGCCYGTGGAGCCAAATGCAAAGCTCGTGCCCCCGGGGCTAAGAAGGGTGCTCTGGCTGACACGTAGCCGGGAGCGCGGCCTCGGCTCCTAGGGCGACCCGGCCCTCAGGCCTCACCTCTTTGTACCTCTCCATTTCCGAGACAAACATTTTCTCGTAGAAGAGGGCTTGCAGCCGCTCGTGCACGTAGTTGTGACAAAGCTCTTCAAAAGTGGCCGCTCGCTCCCTCTTCTGATGCCGTGGGTTGTGAAAGCCAGGCGTGTCCACCACCGCGATCGAAGCCATGGAGAGGTGGTGGGACGAAAAGGACCTGGGGAAACAGTCGTACACAGCATGGGGGTTTCACCCACAGACACACACCTGAGTCCAGCTTTCATAGAGCCACCATTTCCTCCCCAGCGTGTGCATCCCTTCATTAGCACCGTTCCAAGCAGTCACTCAAGTACCAGCAACCGTCCCAGCATTTTCCACCCTTCGGCCGCCCAGTCGGACACCACCTGCCTGTGTCTCCAGTCAGGGAGCACTAACAGTCACATAGCACATTTTCTTCTCTTGTCCCTTACAGCCTGAGTTTCACCCACATCTTCTCTGATCCACTCAAGCCAAGTGGCTTCTCCCAGCCTAGATGCAGCCCATCTGGCATGGGCTATTCCTGACCTGGCTTAACAGATGCTTTGTTAATGAGAGGATGAGATGTGTCCGCTTCCACACTTGTTCCTGTCCTGACACTCTACTTATTTAAAATACTAAGTCTTAATCCAAATGCATTAGGTTTGATAGAACAGTYGATTTGAAAAGTGGCTAAACTGACATGTGATGCCAACGTTGATGACACGGTGAGTTTCCAAAACACAAATTATAGGACCATGATGTATATGGTGTTTGTACATGAGAAGACTGCCAATTTTTAGTTCTTGATGAAATCTATAATTGGAAATGCAGGTGGTGACAGGCATGATCTGAGGAACAGGCATCAAGTTGGTTCTTGAGAGGAAGAGAGATACTGCTTGCAACTTCTTAAAATGTTGCTTGCAGSCATTCCCAGTGTTTCAGATCAGAGCAGCAGGAGAGCACAACCCCGAGAAATCTCTGGGATTGTTTTTAACGCACACTTCTGAAACAGCCATCACATTGTGCTATTCCGCACTTTACCAGCTGCAGAGCTTCTTGGCCTTTCCCATCACCTCCTCCTGCAGGCAGCTTGCCGGCAGGCAGCCCTCTGCAGTGCACTTGGGTGAGATTTAAGAAGATGCATTTCTTCTACATGGCACAGGCCACTGAGAGTTCCTGCGCCTTGATGAAAGTACAAGGTTGAATGAAGAAACAAAAATGTATTTAGAAATTGCTTTAAGAATTTCATTTCAGCACCTTCCTGCAGCAACACCAGCGTGTGCTACACTCTGGCGCTGCAGAAGCTGAAAGCGATTCAAGTTCACAAGCACTATCAACTCACTGAAGAAAATAACATTTTCCAGACTGCACTGAAACATATGTTTTCACTTGGACCTACATGATCTTTGTTGCAATGGTTTAAAAGGATTTGGTAGGTTGGTTTGGAAAATAAAATCAGAAAAAGCAAAGCAAGCTTTAAAGGGAAGACAGGACATGGGACATATCTTCTGAGCTAATGCTGTTATTCAAGAGAACCAGCAATATTTTGCTCTTGTTGATGTTGATGCTAAGACCTTACAGCAATTTCCCTTTGAAACCTGGTTGCTATAAGTTAAAATAGAAAATAGGCTAAAATAAACCTGTGACAATGATACAGAGTATTTTCAATCACCAGATTTGATGTGGATGCTGACTTTGAGGAATTGAGTTGTGAAACAGAGCTAAGAAAACTAAATGGTTTGGGAGCCTGGTTCTTCTCTTACCCCACTATTAAATTACTCCATTTGAGTAGATCTTTCAGATTTTCACCAGTTGAAGAAGTAGACATCAG
The DNA here is from genome assembly GCF_003343035.1 of Apteryx rowi. NCBI lineage: Eukaryota > Metazoa > Chordata > Aves > Apterygiformes > Apterygidae > Apteryx > Apteryx rowi. The sequence goes on from NW_020447952.1 coordinate 231,233, forward strand.
ACCACAGAGAATATCCTTCCTGTCCTGACTCTTGAGATGGATGCTGCTGTGATCCCAGGGAAACAGGGAAAAGTAACACTTGCTGAGCTTCACCAGTCCCCAGACAACAGGACACAAACACAGACTGATAAAGCATCTCTGGTGCCAGACCCTCTAATTTTTGATATTTTGATCCTCTCTTGCAATCAAGCTTTTCTCAAGAAGCAATTCCTAGCAAGCATCTGCATGGCTCACCATGGGATTCCCCGACTGGTTTATTGCTCTGTACATACTGGTAACCTTGATTTCAATCTGCAAAGTCACATCTATTATTAATAAGTAAACAAGCTGCATCTCAGCGCTGCAATGCTCTGATTTTAGCTGCTTGGTATTTACACTTTCTGTGCTGCCTGCTGGGAAATGAGATTAGTGGAAGTATCTTCAGAACAAGAGCATCCGACAGAGGTGTGCGCTGCAGCAGAAAACGTGCTAATCGGCTGCCAACACCACGGGCACCCCGTGGCCAGGGAGGTTTCAGCTCCCGAGGAGCCRGGAAAGCTCTGAGCCAAGAGCAGGCGCAAGCGAGGCGGTGAGGTTGCTGTGGCTGCACACCAGCAGAAGATGCACCTTGCTGCAACATAAGCCTCCACTTTCAGAAATGTCAGACTTCTGCTCGGGAGCGAAGCAGGGCAGCCRAAAGCAGCTGGCGGCCTGGGACGCGGTGCCATACCAGCACACCAGAGACGGGCACCRAGGCGCCGGGCCCGGCCCCACGCACTGCCTGTGGCTCAGCACTTCTTCCCACCCTGAAGGCACTCAGGAGAGAAGAAACAAATGGGCACGTGGGTGACCCAGGCCAGAGCCAGCAGGCAAAGAGCAGGCAGGAGAGACAGGAGGCCCACGCAACACYGGTCGGGCTGAGCACCTAACTGCTGCTCTCTGGGGACTTCTGGACCACGCTGGCAGGCTCACCAGGAGCCCACACACTCTCTGATACGGATATTTTTGGATAACCTTTCTGCAGCAGGCAGCGGCTGCCTGCTACATGCATCTCTCCAGAGAGCTCCCAGTAAAGGTTGCTCTTCRCTAGAGCCAGGAGAAGGACACGTTAGCGTTGAATGTCATGAACGTGCCTTGTTTCTGGGTGCACAGAGGCACCGCTGGCGCAGGCCCCGGCAGCGCCCGTACCTGTTGATCAGGGAGACGACGGCAGCGAAAAGCTCCTCGTAGAGACCCGCAGCCATCCCCTCCACGCACTCCACGCCCGTCATCTTCGGCCCTAGCACACGCAAAGAGAAGAGCAGGCAGAGACATGTCATTTAGTTCCCGCTGAGTCCAACCTGCCTGAGACACAATCAGTTGCAGGTGTTTCCCTTGCTCTCTGGGTAAGACAACCTGCGCTGCTCCTAATTTCTGTCTGGCAGATGCTACATAGCTCCAGTTACACCAGCAATAAACATCCAGGTGTATACCTTCAGTTCCTCTAGTGCTTCTGGCCTAATTTATATTTAAGAAGTAAAACCATCACCATATTAAGGGCCAGTGCTGCAAGTTCTTGCTTCTATCAGCACAGCCTGCAGCAGCCCAGCTGTAATTCAGTCGCCGAGGACTAGTCTGGCACGGAAAGGCTGACCTTAAAACTGGGCGATATCTCATACTCTCCCCCATCTGTGCGTGCTGGATCTGCCTCTGCAATTTAGGTCCCTGCATTAATTTGAAGTTTATACTGGTTCAGCAACGTTTTGTCAAGCACTGGTGTGTGGTACCGCACACTATCCAGCTCTCCCTGAGCCGCACGGGCACATGCACAAAGCGCAAGCGCTGCTTCATTTATGAGCATGGTGGAAGGAAGCTCCCTGCCAGCTCCAGCTGCCCTTTTGCGATTTTTTTTCCTTTTATCCCTTCCTGTTCCTTTTTTGGGGGGAGCTCTTAAAGCATTTCATGGTCTTTCTTTAACCCTGAAACCCAGCTGGTTGCTAGGGAACAGGCAACCTCCTTGCACCCTTCGCAAACAGACAGTCCTTTTTGCAGCAAATGTCGGAGAGCCACAAGCCCTGGCTGCAAACACGCAGAGGGGAAAAACAAATTTGCAAAAGAAAAATATCATCATGAAAGAGGAAAAAAAAAACCACATGCACATTGGAGTTAGGTTGGTGCTGGCTGTGAATTTTTCTCGGTGCCTGGATGTCAGCAGGTAGCAAATATCCCTGTGCCCTAAGCCAAATGATCTCTGCTTTCCACTTAAAAGTGCCTGATATTTACAATTAACATAGCTGCTTGTTGGTGCTGCTCGCCCTTTCCCTCCCTCTCCCTAGCGCTGTCGTTTCAGCTCCTTGCACGGGCTTCTGAGCGCTCATCCTGGTTTTAGTACAACACAAAACTGCTGCAAAATGCCTCGCTTGTCCTGAGAACAACAGGAGAAGTGGCGAGGACGTGGCAGCTGGCTGCTCTCAGGGAGGCTGTTGGTGCACCGTGGAGCACGGGTCCATTCAACAGGACTCCTTTGCTCCGTCCAGTTCAGGAGGTGAGGTTTGCAGCGCAGAAAAGAAAGCGTGAGTGACACACACATACGGAAACCGTGAGGTTTGACTGTCCGGGCCCAAGAGCACTGCTGCCCGGTGGCATCCAGCCCTCCGGCAGCACGGGCAGAGGCACAAGCACCACTCCGATTTACAAGGGGAGCGAAGAGGCTGCAATGCCCGTGCTGTTGGTGTTTCTACAAGATCTCACTCGGAGATGGGCCTCTCGGAAGCAGTGGGGTCTCTTGGCAAATAACCTGACTTTTATGCCATATTGCTTAAAATAATGCCACTGACATTATCAGAATTCACTGGACCTTCAGGTGTCCTTAAGAAGCGACAGGTAGAGTCAGCTTCAAAGCTCAGGAGAGTCACCTGACTGAGCACATTTAACAATTTATTTAATATGAATATATTTAAATGGATCTTACTGCCTTAAAAGAGAAGGGTGCATTGCCTTTCCCTACAGCGCCAAGAACTCCATCTTCCCCCAGTGCCCGCTCAGGAGCAGTGCAGAGCACGGTATTTCTGCATCGACTATAAATAAAGAAAAATGGACTATAAAACTCTGATACCTGAAGGACTGTCCTCRTCCAGGGGCAGCCGACTGCCCCGAGCCGTGACCTGCTCTATGATCTGCTTGAGGTGGTGTTTGAAGACGGCGGTGGTGAGCTCCTCCACGTCRCAGCCCAGAACGTCTGCGGCGTTATTCGCCCACTCGAACTTCATGAACTGCTTCCTGCCAACTGCCGAGAGGGGAGAGAGGAGGCAGCACGTACAGATGGGATCCCGCAAGCACACCCGAGCAACGCCGGCACACACTCGCCGCCGCCACTGCCGCCTCCGCGCTTCCCTGCCCYGCTGCCACATCCAGCCCCGAATGGAAAAGAAAAGAAATAAAGCAAAGAAAGACGACTGCTGCTTGCAGCGCGGGATGGGGCGGAAGGAGGGAGTCTTGCACCGGAGAACCCCAGCTGCCCTCGTGCTGCCGCGGAAAAGCTGCTGGCGCAGACCTGCCCTCGCAGCCTTAAGGGGCAGTTTTCAAACCGCACGCTTGCCGACCCGCTCACAGCAACAAACCTACAGACCACGGCTGAAACGTGCCCCTGGAAAGATGAATCAGCCTGGGCAAAAAYGGGCCGGAACGGCAGCAGCGGGCAGCAGAGCAGCAGGGCACTAGCTGGGGGAGACCCTGCCCAGAGTGGAGCTGTTAATTACCAGCTCGTTTGTATGGTTTTAATTACATAACCCTCGATCAGAAATCACAGCACGCACCGACGCTTGTTAACGGCACACAGACTGTCGGAGCTTGTGAACAAATCCGGGCAAGGCGGCGGGCGCTGGGCGCCGCGGGCCGTGTGGGAGCCCAGCCGGCTGGCGTTGCAGATCCCGGCGCTCCCAACGCCGCACGGGAAAGCCTGGCTCTGCGGCTGCTAAAAGCAACCTACAGCAATACACAAACTCAGGAAAACTCCGCTTTGCTTTTCTAGCATTTTCAGCTGGTTCGACAGCTATCTGTGACTGCRGTCCGTATGCATTAGTAAGTCAGCAACCATATACTTCTTTCTAATTCCTTCTATTGCAGTATCACTGCTTTCTGCAGTTCTTTATTGTCTGCTCTTTTAATTTTCAATTAAAGTGGATGTGGTTGGATGCTTACCTCACTCTGAGGGCTCAGATTCCCCTTCTGAGCAACAGCTCCAACCGAACTGAAAAGCTCTTTCCTCCTTAAAGTCCACCCCCCCTCCACCTGAAGCCCTTCTCCAGAGCCCAGCTCAGGCAGTGGAGGCCAGTCCAGCCCAGCCCAGCCCAGCCCAGCCCAGCCTGGCCGCGGCGGCGCCGGCCCCCTCTCCCCGCCGGCGCGATGCCCAAGGGATGCTTGCTCTTTAGACCGCTCTACACAAATGCCACTACTCAACAGCTGTAGCAATTTTCTCGGCTTTGCAAGGTATCTGTTGCATTAACRGAAGGCTGGACGATTCAAGAAAGGTTGACAGATTTGGCCTTTGGGTAATTGTTTGGCACAGAAGGACTTTTTTTTTTTTTTCCCATCAGGAGAGGGTGGCAAATGTTAAGGATCTCAGACCAGTGCTCTCAACCCTCCTACAAGAGCTGCTCCCCCCAGGAGAGCTCTCTGCGCTTGCTGCCGCTCCGAGGTGCGCGGAGGCTCATTGCCGGCACACGGGTCCCGCGGGCTCCCGTGCACGGTGTCCGCGCAGCTCAGCCCGCCCGGGCAGCCCCGGCACAGCGAGCCCCAGCGGAGACTGGCTCCAGGGACTCATTCGGAGGAAAGTGAGAGCTAGTGAGAAACCCGGAGGTGGGATATGGGAACCCTACCCAGTCTGCCRCTGTTAGCAAGGCGTGAAGAACATTTTCTGTGTATTTTAAAAGCTTCAGTGGACCGAACTAGCAGATGTGTTTATGGAAGCTGATGGGATTATGACTCAATCCCTCAAAATCCAGGATCACCTTACTCAGACCCAGCAATGTTTGCTGTCCCTGTAACACAGACAGCAGCTCTCCTCTCAGCCCCATCAGCAAACAGAGCTGACATGCACTTTCAAAGGAAATTATTTATATCCAGCATAGCGATTCCAGCTTAATGATTAAAATCAATAGGGAGACAATCTGCAGGATAAATCCTTTTACAGACCTAGGCATGAAAGATGCTCTGGAGCCAGCCAGCTGGCACGAAATCAGGAACACGGGAGTGCAGTGAGCAGAAACGGGAGCAAACGAGCAAAGTCGTCCAGAGACCTGGCAGAGAGTGGTTTTAGGTGGTGACTAATGAGGAGTCAGCCTTGATCTTACAGCAAAGACGAGCCCTTAAAATAAAGCAAGTAGCCACCAACGAAGGAAAAGGATTGTGCAGGAAAGCGGGAGACAGCCGTATCCTGCACCCTTGGTGCTCACTAGCTACCAGCGCTGGACCCATGGGCACCTTTTCGGATGAGGTGCTGCGCCCGGGCTCCCGTCAGTGCACAGGAGACGGTGCAGGCGCGGGGCCACCCGGTGCCACGTTTGCACACAGCTTCACAGCCCAAAAGCCAGACGGGCTCTGGGGAGACCCTGCTGCGGCCCGGCGGCRGCTCCGAGCCCTCTGCCCGCGTGCAGCGGGTAAATAGCTCTGAAACGCTCATCACACTGTGGGTTTTGCACTCAGATACTCCTTGAGCTGCACCTCAGCTGTAAACTGCTGGTGTGCACTGAATCAGCGGAGGGACAGGCACGGACCCCTCTGCGGGAGCTCCCGACGCGCTCGGGGCTCTCCCAGGTGCGGTATCTGCCGCTGTCCTCCCGCCCCGGCCAAGCAAGAGAGGCCAAGCAGCATTTCACACTTCATAAAACATAAATAGCAGCGGCAGTGTGCAGCCACCCAGGGTGTAATCTGACCACTGTAAAACACGCCAACTTTGACACCTAAAAGGTAATTACTTTGGCACATTTAATATTTAAGAGAAGCAGTATGAAGATACAGTGTCAGCACCAGGCTTGCTCTGCCCTTGCAGCTGGAGGATTTAGGTTCAGCGTGATGTGGGACTGGGCTGCTCTCGGGGCAGCAGGGAGGCCCGGAGGCTCCCGCGGGGCCGGACCACCCCGTCGGCCACACGTCAGCTTTCCAAGCCGTACGCGGTGCAGCCCAGGCAGCAGCGGACAAGCGCAGGAGCGGGCCGGTTCGGGGATGCCGCGCGGCTCCCCACCGCCATGGCCCGCCGGCCTCGCTGCCCCCACGCCTGCAGCGCACGCTCGCAACGCTGCGTTGGCTTTACAGCCGTTAATTAGGAGCCGTGAGACAGGCGGTGCTCGCTGCGGACAAGCCTCACGTCTCCGCTCTCGTCAGGGCACGGGGGAGGCAATTACGGGAGGCAGAACGTGCCTGGAAACCCACTGCCTGGCTTGCCTAGGAGGAGAGGCCGGAGGCAGGCACCGCGCCGGCAGCAAGCCCCGATGCCCAGGGAGCCCCAGGGACCTCGGCCTCTGCTACGGGACCTCTGTCGCCAGAGCAGCCTTCCCCATCGGATGCCCACGCATGAGCAGGGACACGCAGTCCACCTGCCCTCGCCGTCCCGCTGCCCCGCCGCCCCTTCTCAGCTCCTCCTTTTTCTTTCACTTCTTTTGTCATTAAAACGCTTGCACTGCTAATGGGACAAATAAAAAAGCCATTTGTCCCTTTTTATTACTCTGGGTGGGGAAGGGGAAGGGAGGACGTTCCCTCTGGCTTGAATGCTTAATTTATTTGTCTTGCACTAAATTCTCCACCAGTCTATTCTCTGTTGACCCATTGTCTGATGCATGACATATTAAAGCCTATATATAACAAAGCGGAGAGCTGTGTAATAGCATGATTAAAGAAATCTGCCATTCTGGCTGCATTTCCCCAACTGTCTGTAATAAAGATGTCAGAGCGCTGAATAGATAGTGCCATAACTTGCCACGTGCGGAGCCGGCCTGCCCAGGCTGGGGAGCCGCGGTAGCAATTATAAAAATCCATGCGAAGGAGAATCGGTGTCAGCCGTAACAGGTCCCCAGAGCTGGAGCCCTCACGCCACCCATAAGTCAGCAGCAAGATCACCGGGTCTGAACCCCAGACCACAGTCAGGACCCGGAGGAAAACGAACTCCCATGCCGAGGCGAGGTGGGAACCGGGGTGCAGAGCCGCTGATCTCCACAGCAGCCGGTTCCCTGCATGGCCGAGCCTGTGGCTCTCCCCACGGCTCCCGCTCTCGGGGCTCGAATGCCTTCCGCTCCCCACCCTGTGCTTTAAGTTGCTCAAGGCACAAATTCCAACAAAACTCCTCATTTCTGCTTGTTTCCTGGACCCAAACGGCAGACCGCAGAGCTCTGCCTGGTCTGCACTCGAACCCAGAGCCCTCCTGCCGCAGGGAGCGCAGGGCTCACTCTGCTCGGACGCAGCCCAGGGCATCGCGGCCAAACCGCCCGGCAGTCTCTGCCCCACACCGCAGGCTTCTCCTAGTCTCCTGGCCTTTCCAAGACAGACAAATATCCATTAGCAAAAGGGGGCAAGAACACAACATCTTGTTCATGGCTTCATTAAACCCAGCTGCGATTCCCCAAGGATAAAAAGGCTGCTGCCCTGAGCCCGTGGGCTGCACATCAGCTCCGCCACTCCAACCAACGCAGCGGGGCTTGACCAGATGTCTGCAAAATGCCCTCACAGAGCGTCACCGAAATCTGGAGAAAAACTCCCTAACACCAATGTAGTCAAGAGCAAGTACCCTTTGGTAAACCCTGCTGCTGGGAGGCAGCTCCGACCTCAGTGCTGATATGCATGACCTCATGAAACATCTCCAGCTCTAGCTGTGGTGGCCACACTCTCCATTCTGGCCTAATTTCTCTTGCCTGGGAAACTGAAACGCTAGGTAGACACCTCCTCCGGGCTTGTAGCTGGGTGGCTACTACGCTAAGGCTCAGCCCCTAGAGACTGTGTCACCTTGCTTAAGACCTTTCCCTTGAAGCCTGCATGGTTCCATCATGGCACAATTATTGCCCTTGACGGCTGCAACTCATGAAATAAATACAGAGAACCGAAAACAGGTGCAAAATCAGCTGCCTGTCCCAGTGCAGCAAGAAAATCCAGGTGCTGAAGCGCAAAAGGCTTTAACACAGAGAGAAAAAATGGCAAGATTCAGAGGCCAAGGCCTAACGCAGTCTTCTCTGAGACTCGTTTTGATGAATGGTGCAAGGAAGCAGGGGAGCCCTCTCCGGCAGGAGAGCGAGGTGGCTTTTCACTGCGTCTGCAGCACAGAGGTACAGCAAAGCCTGTGACTTAACGAATCCAGAAGTTATCGTTCTGCCATCAGCCCCAGGATGGGCAGCTCTACAGAGCAAAAAGAAATCTCCTAAAGCAGGAGGCAGAGGCTGCCTGCGCTGGGTCTGGCAGTTCCTTCTGCCAAAGCACAAGCTGAAGGCGGCCAGCGCCAGGCGGGTGCAAGCGAGGGAGAACACGGCCCTCTCCCCCTCCCTTGTCCAGGGCCATCGGAAGGGTCCGTTTCGCAGGCTCCCCTCCAGCTCCCGGCCGCTCAGATGGGTCCGTGCAGACGGCAGCAGCGCACGCAAAGCTCACAGTCAGGCACTCTCCTTGCAGCCACCAGCCACAAATCTGCGCGCAGCTCAGCCCCTCGCCGGCCGCCGAGGCGGAGCGCGGCACCGCGGGCAGCGCAGCAGCAGAGCCGGGGTCGGACCCTGGCAAGCTTTTACACCACCAGCTTGTGGGAAGAGCAGGCTGCAGCCGTAGCATCGTTTGTACGAGGGATTAATGAGGAGGGCAAAGGCTCTCCGAAACCCTCGCATCCAGGTAAGGGAAAACACTTCTGACATGTCACAGGAGCTGCTCTGGCGCCGTTAGCAGACCTCAGCGGGGCACTGCTCTGCTCCCACCGGGACACACATCTCCCTCACCCCCCGGCCCTGGCACGCTCGTGACGCCCAGGTGGGAAGCCCGTATCCTCGCCTAGCACGCTCCATTTAAAGCCCTTTTAAAAGAAGAGCACACAGAGGCGTGCACCCGCAAGCTTGTCTGTCCCGTTAACAACCACCCCTCTGCGTGCACGACAAGCCCTGTGTTTCCACCCGCGGGGCATTCGCTCAGCGGAGGGCAGGCCGGGCGCCCACCCGAGCCTGCAGCCACGACCGCGGCGGGGAGGCCAGCGCTGCCGCCCGCCCTCCTCCAGGCAGGTCGGCGAGCGGCTCGGAGCAGGGGCCGGCGCGAGCCGCTGCGGGCAGGGACGGGGGAGCCCTGAGCACGTCCTGCAGATTGGGCTCCCCAGACCCAAACCCGCACCTGCCCTCTTCACCTCGGACCCCAGAGCCGCTCTAGCAGCTGGTGCTGGGGAACATGCAAGTGGCGCCAAGCACCAGCAAACACGAGAGATTACTACCAAGGTTTCCTTGCAAATCCGTGTCCTTTTCTCTTACTGAATCCCAGGGGAAAGGAGGGGCCTGCTATTGCCTCCACAAGCACAGACACATCTATAAGCAAACTCTAAAGACTTGAATTATGCAAGCATGCATTTGAAAACATTGCAAGGCGAAGGTGCTGGGGGAGGGCAGGAGGGAGGAGGAAGAAGGAGAGGAACGATCCCTGCGTGAAGTTGCATGCTGTTACTTTATGCTGAAGGCCTTCCGCCTGTCATCTTCCGCGCTCCTCTCTGCTGTCAGGGTTCGCAGCCCACTCAGCGGTGCCAGACTGCACCGGGCTTGGGTTGCACTGAAAATAATAATGCGGCTACATCCTACACACCACGCCGAAGTTTATCAGTTTATTTTTCCCTCTGCAACAGTGACCACCCCAGGGACAGATATATTTGTCATAAAAGGGAAACTCTGAGTCAGTGCTAATAATAGATATGCTGTTCCCTCATCCTTTCAGCAACAGGCAGTAATGAAAAAATTGGGATAAATTTGGGCATTGAGTTTTGGTGGAATTAAGAACAAAGTGTCATTTCCACATCAATTACTGAAAGGTCACTACATCTCAGAGGCTGTAAAACAGCAGCTTTAATGTGGGTTTAGGATTTTTCTCAGTCCTGGTGAGGATGCAATAAGTCACTGCAGCCCATTCCTGATTGGCACCTAAGCTCGCGGGAACGGGGTAATTAGTGCCCGCCGGATCCTGCCAGGTGCTCTTCCTTTTACATTTTGATGGACATCCCCATTACTGTGCTTGGCTAAATGGTTTCTAGTCCATCTGGAAACTTCCCATTTCAGAAAGCTAAAGGGGACGTTCAAGGAGGTTTCATCTCTCACGTCCCCACCAGCCACCTCTGCCTAGGGGCAGCCGAGAGGCAGCGTCACGCTGCTGCGTGCCGGCACGACGAGACCCTTGGGAGCGCCGGGGCCAGCCCCTGCCTCTGCCTCCAGCTCCCCGCRGGATCCCAGGCCGGTCTAGTGCAGTGCTCCGTGCCTCAGTTTCTCCACTCACAGCTGGGACTGGAGTTTTCCCAGCTCCTCAGCAGAGGATCAGCCCCGCCACGGAGCAGGGAGGGTGAGTGGAAGCAGGATGCTGCCTGGAGGGGTCCAGAGTGCTGTGAGGTGCTCAGGGCCTCTCACTCTGACCAGCAGCAGCGGCTCTGTCTCTGCTGCACAATTTGCTCTTCTGGTTTTCTGATTTTCCTCCATCCAAAAGGATCTGGCCACTGACTTTGCAGCAGTGTCTGAAATATCGAACCAGCTGGGCAGGGCGGCCAAACCCMCGCCACGCCGCGGTGCCCGGAGGGTGCTTCGCTGCTGGGCAGACACCCCCGCGGGCAGCCCTGGCCCCACCGGGCTCCTGCTTCGTCCCCCCTGTGTGTCTCGGAAACAGCACGAATCTTTGCGACCCTTCAAAGCCGAAAACATTGCAAGGAAAAACCAACCACGCGCCCTATCACCAACAGCAGCTCCGGCGCCCGAGCGCTAAATCCTGCCTCCCGGCTGCCCGTTTAGCCCTGTTAACGCAGGGCTAAACACCGTAACGCAACCAGCGCTACGACACAGCGATGCAAGCAGACCGCTGCCGGCGCGCCGGCTAGCTCCGCGCGACGCTGCCCCGGGCCGTGCCGGCGCACGGGGACGGCCCCGGGGAGCAGCACCGCTCGCGGGGCAGCCCTGCCGCCGGGAGAGGGAGCGGGGCGGCAGCCGGGCTGCTCGGCGAGGCGGCCGCGCGCACCAGCCYGCCGCAGCAGGGAGATTTCAGTGACTTGCAGCCGCTAGAAACACCGTCGCCTCTACTAAAGCTGCGCAGCGGGAAGCCGAGAGAAAGCATGGAGCTGCGGTGCTTTATTTTTGTAGCAGTCAGCAAAACAGACAGCTTGAGAGTGAGCTGAATGCCGACCCCCGGCTGTGCCTGAAACCTCCTTCCCGGTTAAAGAGCTAATGAATAAATGAAAATATGTAATATTCTGCAGCACACAAAAGGACTGAAAGCACTTAGGTGAATGGGAACCTAAGATGCCCTGCTGGCCTCTAGATGTCAGGCTGCTTTCTCACAAAAAGAACTGCTTTAACACATTTCAAAGGCAATGATAAATGCTGACACCAGAACAGAGCAGGCTTTTGAAATTCAACCTTTCTTCCTTGTTTTTCCAGCTACAAACTTGTTTTCCACTCTCAGCCAGAGAGAGATGGTGCTAGTGCCTCCTGCTTTATTCCCAGGCAAACAGAGTATGTGACAAGATGATAGTAATCAGCAGAAGAAAAAAATATATATTTAAATTGCCCTCGGAGCCTCCAAAGCCAGAGCATGCCGCGTGCCGGGTGCCTTTGTTGCTGGGATTACAGCGGCGGTGGCTGCGATGCTGGCTGCAGTCTCTGGCTGTGCACTTGAATGCAAGTGAAAAAAAACAGTGATGGAGCTTTCTTTGGTGAGATTTCAAGGAGAGGATTTTGAACTTCAAAGTTTATAAAAGGGGAAGGGAAGAGATGGCTGTCRGGAGATAGGTTTAACCACATTAAAAGAGTCATCGCCCCCACCGAGACTTTTGCTCCATCCAGCTTTGATCCATTTTTCATCCGTACTTCCTTTCATTTCTCCCCTTTTGTTGACACATGATGGGGGAATCAATACACGAGCGAGTGCTGCCGAGACATGCTCTGACTGTTAATCCTGTACCCGAGTCAGCTCCGAAGTGACAAGCCCTGCCCGGGCCCATTACTTAATATTCCTATTCATGCTGAAATAATTGCTACAAGACTTTTCGAATATAGCAGTCAATTGACCTTAGACTGGCTCACAGGATGCTTGGGACAGAAAGCCCCTGCTGAAAGTTCAGTAAGTTTGAGTAAATCAGCTCAGGTTATTATACAAGTAAATTTAAAAGCCTTCCTCATCTTTAATAAAGTAGGTCTGCCCTGCACAGCCCGGCTACCATGCACAGAGAGCACATGTGCTCRGGAACGGGGGGAGGAAAAGCCGCTCGGAGACGCCTGGGTTTGCGCCAAGTTGAGAGCATCCTAACAAGGCCAGGCTGGAGAAGGCCTGCGCGACTGCGAGCAAACAGCGACGCTGCCCTGCCTTGCGCTGCGGCGACGCGAGGCCGCCACGGCTGAGCTCCGGCTGGGCGGCCGCCGGGCGGGCGCAGCCGCAGCCGCGGGAGGGTGCGCCCGGGAACCCTTCCTCCACCAGCACAGTAGCTTCCCTGTGGATAAGTTAGCTAATTTTAAAAGAATTGGCTCTCCAAGGTTTGCTCTCCTGAAAACTCTTGAGGCAGAAGGACTTTCTTTTTTCAACAAGAGCCTTATCACAACGCTTCGACCTGAGACAGCAGAACTTCTTTTAAAAAGTTGGAAGGGCATTAGGGGAGATGGGGATGGAGGAGGAAAAAGCCAGACAGGGGGAGAAAGAGAGRACACACTTCAAGTGAGGACAGCATTCATCCTTTTAAAATAATTAATAAATGATTAATGGCGTAAATTACCGTAAGATGTGTTATGACATGTTGCAGAGACATTTATAAATGTCTATGCCTTAGTTTATAGCAGGCTTTATGCAGCCCTCATAAATTTAAGTGTGCAGATCAATGTGGCTGTCTCTAAAATGGGTTAGAGCACATCTTAAAATAATTTATAAGGGATAAGGCAATTTCTATAAGACTGGATTAATAAAGTCTTTATAAATACAATCTTTACCCAGACTCATCCTATTATAATTCAGTTACTGTATTAGACACTCAAGAGAAGAGAAAATTATTGCTATCTGAAACTGCCCCTCTGCACAGTCATTGGGGACCAGGAGCGTAAACCAAAGAGATAACGAATGAGCTGCCCTTCCCAGCCCTTTTAAACAAGCTGGTACGACGCCAAGCGCTGCAGAGCCGTGAGGTGCCGCTGCACCGGCGAGGCCCCGCTCAGAGGACGGCCTCACGCGGGGTCTCGGCCCCACACGGGGTCCCGGCACCTGCGGGGACGGCCACACCGCCAAGCCCTGCCTGCCTGGCCAAGGCCACCTGGGTCTGCAAACCACGGCTGGTGGACGCACGTGCACACTTGCACCCGTCACCCACAGCGCAAAGCGTGGGTCCCACGTGCGGGGTGAAGGGCTCAGCCCGACAAACCACAGCAGCCGCCTCCACGCCGACGTTGCTCCCCGAACGCTTCCCCGGCGTGGCAGAGCATGGGAGACAGAGCAGAGATGCTCTGCCTCCTTCACCCAACACCACTGCAGATGTGCCTTTCTCTCCCTCCTCCTCTTTAAGCCCCGGCACCAGTGGCAGCAAATGAGAGTTATAAGAAAAAGAGGAACACGAGCTTTCGCTTACCTTTACAAGCCCCAGCAGCGCCCAGGTGGTAGATGCCTGCTAACACCCGCCAGATGGCTTGCTGCTCCTCCRCTGTGATTCCCAGCGTGCCCATGGCGGCCTGGAGCTGGGCAAACGCTGCAGAGGCCTTCTGCTTCTCTTCAGGCTGGAAGGAAAAAGAAACACCAGGGTGAATATAACTGTCTCCCTGGGAGCATTACGGGGCTCTTGGAAGGAGGAGAGGGCGCACAAACACACGCAAAGGGAAAGCCGAAGGGCATAGGAAAAACATGGCCAAGAAGGAGAAAGACAAAGGGACACAAAGAATAGTTTAAGTTGCAGTGGGACAATCCGTTGACAAGTTCATCAAGATCCTGGTATTAGCAACAAGCCTGGTTATCTCTTCTTATCATATGACAAGGCATACTTCCCACTTCAGAAGTGTCTGCGAAGGATGTTAAACAGTACCTCCTAAAGTTAGACATTTTAGATCTTTCCACTTCCTGCTAAATACACCAACCTACGAGTACATTAGGGTGAGCTAAACAACTGCAAGCCATCCAGCAGGACCTTGTCTAGTCACCTTCAATACGCTATTTGTCTTGTAGACCTCAAAAGCAGTAACACATCTGTGGTGTGATAGTACCAAATAACAACTCTCACTTGCCATTTGCTATTCTAGGAGCTTAATCCTAGCAGGAGCCGACTGTGTCATGCACCAGGGAACAGCCAAATGTCAGAACCCCAGGAAAAGTTGCATTTTTATACTTCTGACATAATAAATAGCAAAAACTCAAGTGCCCCATAGTGCACTGTAAGGAAAAGCACAGCTTGTGGCTGCGTCTGTGTGAGCTGCATGCCAGGAGCAGGACGGGGAAGGGAAATTTAACTTTTTCTCACTTCTCATTGAGCTATTCYGGCTGGATTACAGAAAAATAGCACCTGCTGAGGAAACCTACCCTGGCGGCTTGGGTGGGATGAACAGGCAGTTCCCAGCAAGTTTTAGAGGGGCTGGTTTCTGCTGCACAAACAGAAGAGCCAGTGCTGCGCTCCTGGGAGTGCTCCTTCCCCAGGGAGAAAGGGGGAAGAAATCAAAATCAAACACCAACAAAGAGTCCAAATGCAGTAGGAAGGCTGGACTGGCCAGTCCTTATCAAAAATCATGGTCTACTCTCCCGTCTTTAAGCCCATTCCACCATCCAAGCAGTAAAGCATGTGGTCCCAAGGCCGGGTAAGCTGAGGAAAGTCCATTAAACCCAGGATTTGTCCCTGGGCAGGGCTGAGGAGCTCCATCATCCCATCCGATGAGTCCTGGAATTTTTTTTTTTGCAAATGCAGCCCCACGGCAAATTAGTTTTTCCCCTGAACTGAGGATTTTCGATCCAGACACACGCAGCCCTGAGGCTAGACATAGCACACMGGGCTTTGACAGGCAGCATCCCTGTCTTGGTAGCAAACAGCCTGCATGATCTAAAGGATTTCTGCTCCTACAAAGGTCTACGAGGCAGCTACTAATGAGAAAACACAGCTGAAGTCTGCAATTTCTCCGGACTCAAACACCCCAAATATTTGTGACTGCAGGGTCACAGCAGGCGATCAGGTGGTGTGGAGTTACTCCCACAGACTAGCAGGTCTAAGACTGGGAAGCCACTGATTAGAATTTCAGTCTGAAAAACAAGATATAACCAGTTTTTTATCAAAAAAACCCCCAATAASTTTCACCAGACTCCAAACTAAAACAAARCAAAGCACAACACAGTTTTGCACATTTTTGCTTTCCTTCTCGGCTAATTCAAATGCTTGTGAATGGGCATTACCAAGGGTCACCCTTAAGCCCAGAAAGGCCATGCAGGGTTTCATCCCAAAGGGGAGCGTCCCTGGAATAAGAGCTTGCAGTGGCAGTGCCCTTCCAGTGCCAAGAACTTGCTCGTCTCTGGCAGGAAAGCAGCTTTTTGACCTCTCGTGCTCCTTTTTCCCCAGCGAGTCCTGGTGCAGTCCCCGGGTGACCCCTTCGGCAGCAGGGAGAGGACGCGTGGCCTCGCTGGCACAGGCCAAGTGACATTGCCTTAGGAAGACACACGGCTCTCAACCAGGCGGATCAAATGGGCCATCTGCTACCGCTTGGCGTGGGATGCTCTTGGAGCCCTCTGCAAGCCGAACGTCTGAATCGGGCTTTCAAGGGACACGTGTGTGTGCAGGGAACATCCCTGCCACCACTGGGAAGGACAAAAAAATCATGGCGGGGACACCCATTTCTGAGGATGGGACCTTGTTCTGACCATCTGCCAGTTAGGGGAGATCACAGGCAATATTAACGCTTCTGTGGCACCAGCAGGCACGCCGAGCAGGGCTGTGCTCATCCTGCGGTCGCTTCTCCTGCCAGCCTGGATTAATGCCCTGCGTCTGCCCAGCCCAGAATCGCATCTCCTGCTGGACCTGACCAGCCCGCCAATGCCTTGTGCCTGGCAGAGGACACCCACGCTCACCGCACGTACCTGGGGTGCTACATAAAGAGCCTAAATAAAATAAATCCCAGCTGTAACCATAGCGATGATGCATCCAGCCGAGCACAGGGATCCTAATGGGGAGGAAGGGGGAAGCATTTCCTGGATCCGAGAGGTGCCTGGCTTATACCCTTCAGAAGGGGACGCCAGCCCTTTTGCAGGCAGCCTTGCAAGCGCAGAGCCAAGCACGGTGCCGTGCTCTGCCTCCACGGCTGCAGAGGCACCAGGACGGCCGCAGGACGCTGCGGCATGGCCGTCGGGCAGCCAGCAGCGTGGAGGTCACCACTGCGGCTCCCACCCGAGGTTCTGAGCATGCCTGCTGTTTGCACAGACCCCCTCAGGTTGGCTCCAGCACCCTGACACCTCTAGAAGGGCAGGCTTGTACTCGGGGGCGAGAGGGAGGAAGGTTAACGACCCCCCCAGAGCTGTGCAAGATGAGCTGAAGCACCTCCCTCCCATGCTGCGTGGTGGTGGGAACCGAGGGAGCCTCTTCCCTGCCCTTTGCACATTGCAAAATGAGACTGTCACCAGTCACCCACCCCCATTAGCTGGTCCCATCAGGCTGCTGGCAACAGACCCAAGATCTCCACCCTCCCCTCTTTCCAGGAGACTTGGATTGATGGAGCGAAAACAGCAATTTCCTTCTCGCTAACCCTGGAACCGTCTGTTCTGTTCCTCCCGACCCTCTTGCACCATGGCTGGCTGCAGAGAGCACCAAACCCCAAACCAGCCCAGCCGYGGCTCTGAGCTTTCAGCGCGTGCTTGGTGCCCCGGCAGCCGCCAGCCCCGGGCGGTGGTCAGAGCTGTGCCTCTTGCGGAGGCTAAACGCGCGCGCACAGGGGAGGGGTGGTGTTCCCCAGGCAGGGCTAGCCCCGCGCAGCCGGGACGGGGAAACCCGCCTGGTGCTTTTCCTGCTGAGGCGCACAGCGGGCCAAGACGCCGCTCGGATATGCACAGCCCAGGCTAGACCCAGGTGCATCTTTGATCACTAGGAAGCCCTTAATCTGTGGATTAAATGTCCCAARAGCACAAGCTGGCAAACACACCAGTTGCATCCAGAGGCCAATGGGCTCCATGGAAACATTGCTCCAGGGGCTGGCGAAACCCTGCCTGCACCTCCAGGGAGCCCCCTGCAGCTCCTGCCTATCCACCTGGCTGCTGGAGCCAGAATAGAGAAACACGGGCGCCCGGGCGCACACGGGGGTGCCCAGGCGCGCGTCGGCGGGACAGCCCAGGCTGCCTCCACGCAGGCCGTTCTCACAACRCCCACGGCATTGCCTCGCTCGCGGGCCCCCGCAGTGCGCAGCCCCGGCCCCGCCACGCCGCTCGCCCCCGCTGCCAGGCAGAGCCACCTCCCCAAGCACCCAGTCCCTCTCTTCTGCCCGGGGCATTTGCAGCGCGGGGGACAGTCACTGCCATGGAGCAGCTGCCTGCGTCTCGGGGGAGCAGCTCAGCCCCACGGCGAGCCCGGTGGCACCAGGCATCGGCTGGGAGCAGGGAGCAATGGCTGGAAACCTCACCCAGGCCATGGGCACGGGAGCAACTGTTCAAACAGCTAAATTTGTTTGGCCATTGGACTTGAGCAGTAGCTACATAAGAAAGATTGAATATTGAATTCATCAATAGATGATGTAACTGCAAATTGCTGCAATTCATTCCAGTGCTTTGGCTCATTGGCAATCTGCCTAATCCTTGCAAACGGCTCAGACTAATAAGGAGCTGGAAATCAAATGCAGTATTTTCAGCCCCTAAAAATAGCATTCTGTGCTCTCCGAAGGAGGCGCTCACCCCTCCAAGAGCCGCTGTCGCAGGGAAATATCAGAAATTATTCACACTTAGAGCAGTACGTTCTGTCTCTGAGCTAACGGGTGATATTAGAAACCAATGTATTTCCCCTGGTGAGCAGCTCTGCATGTCTCGTTCTGAAATGCCATAAGACAAACTCACTTCCAGAAGGGAAGTGGATTAATCTAACACGGACACCAGGCAGCAGCAGCTCAGCTGCCTGTTCAGCTCTCGGCAGCGCTGGCACAGTGCTCCGGCTGCGAGGCCGGGCAGCCGGGATGCACGGTGCAGAGCCCTGCACTCCCGCGGGAGCCAGGCCTGCTGCACGCCCCGCTCACCCCGTCATGGAGCATCCCACAGCCAACAGCAGGGCTTCAGAGGAAACTGCCTGCCCATCCCAAGGTCAATGAGGGGGAAATTGCAGGTGCAATTCAGCAGGTTTTGGACAGATTCATCCTCAAAATTCACGGAGTTTTAATATGCAGTCACTTCACCTTCAGCCAGTACAAGGAAGACCCAAGTCCCATGCACTCTGCTTATGACCTGGGACTCACACAGCTAAGCCTCTGAGAAACTCTGCAGGAAGGATTTGGTAAGGCTGGGCTAATATTTCAGCCAAAAGCTATTTTCATGCTGTTCCATAGCTCATATGTTGCTGAAGGAAGACATAGGAAAACTGCAGGGCCCTTGCCAACTGGCATGTGCAGACAGAGCGTGCACGCTGAATAAGGCTGCTCAGTATGGAGGAAAGCAAACAGGCAAAGCAGGAGTTAATGCAGCTGGTTTGTCTATCCCTACCTTTGCAAATGGCTTGATTCCAAAGGAGTTGCTCTCAGCCATCTGGTGCAAATGCAGCATTGTCCTGAAAGTAGTTATGAAAAATGAAAATGAAGCTATACCTCAGTGCAACATGATAGGGCTTATTGCTTTTCAAAGGGAAGAGGGGCTGGTGCATGAAAATGATACCAAAATCCACAGCACCATGTGGAGTTCAGTGCCAGTGAAGGAGCTTGGATAAAGCAGTTTCTTTGCCAGAAGAGGCACCCACACCACAATCATTTGGAAGAATTTAGTTTTTTTCTTTGCTTCAAGTTCCCCAATGGGCTCCCAAAACCTCTCTAAAGCACCACATGATTCAAAAAGCGACCTCTCAGGCCTCAGGGCTTGCTGAGCCAAAGGGGACGTCAGATAATGCTCAGAAAAAAGACCTCGCTGGCAGTAGCTCCCAGACCATCATCTAAAGGGATTTCCCTCCTCACCTGCATCACAGCACTCCCCAAATTCCAGCTGCCCTGTCCTTGGGGACATTTTTTACATGTTCTCTGGGCCCTAAAGCCTGCAGAACTCCTTTGCCTTTAGAGCGAGGCACTGATCAGGGGAAGGAGACAGTCAGGCAAAGCCCCATGGTACGGGCCGATTTATTCTTCAGGTCTTACCCCAATACAGCACTCTCTGCATCGTAGCAAGCTACTTCACCACCCTGTGAATTTACTACAGGACTGCAGGGATCGGTCCAACACCAAATTCTTTATCATAACTGCAGCTTTCGGGGGAAGCATTCATTTCCTTCTTGGAAAAGGCTCCCGTGATTCTGCGCAGCAGCGAGGGACAGAGCCTGGCACCAGAAACAGCCCGGCACCTTTCACCCGGGGCAGTCCAGGGACCAGCCAGAATAAACAGCAACTCAGTCCGGCCTGCTGGTTTCAGGGCAGTCGTCACTGCTGTACTGCGAACAGCGTGCCGGGAGCTCGCAGGCTGGAGGAGCTGGTCCCTGCCAGCTGAGCCCGCAGCTGACAGGCTATTTCTGTAGCAGGCATTGCGATGGCAGAGCTGCAGCACAAATTACCCCAGGATCCCAGGGGAAACCACATAACACGAGACGCCATCAGTGMCAGCGTCCAGAGGAGTTCTGTGAATGTATACACACTTACCGTGTTCCTATTTTTAAACTATATTTRTGTCCCATTTTTGCTGATTAGACCAATTTAAGTTTTAGTGAAGGGAAAAAAAAATAATCAGAAAATGCCCCTGTTTTCTGGAAAATCTCTGAAATAAAAATGTCTAAAAATCCCTGCTATGTCACTAAAGTGATTAACTTGGCAATTACTGATCCTTTGGGGATCTAAAACAAARACCTCTGAAATTTGTCCCTTTGCCACCAACTAAGAGACCCAAACCCAACCTGCTGGCCGTGCAGGGCCCTATTCCTGTTGTCTGGGCACCCCAGCCCCAAATTCCCTGGCCGAGCCAGGAGTCCACCTCAAAACTGGTGCTGTTCCGGAGGCACCCCATTCCCCCAGCCGGGGAAGGACCCTGGTCCGGCCGTCATTGAGCATCGCCACCTCCTCTGCTCATCCCTGCCGCCGGTCCCACCTCGCCCTGGAGCGCCCCGGCTCTTTCAAACACAGCCACCAAGGCCACGGCTGCTGTCTTAAACGTCCTTGTGAACAATAGGCCTTTCAGGCTGATTTTTTTTTTCTTCCACCTTCCTTATCAGCACAGGAGCAATGGGTGAAGTTGTACCTCCCCCACCCTGTAATCTGTGCCCCATGCACCARTTTTGCTCTGTGCTCCTTTCTTATCACAGAGGATTCAAACCTCACATTTTCGAACATAAATAACGGGGGAACGCCCTTGGTGGTGGGGGACCCTGTGAGCCGTGCAATGAAGCGAGGAGCCCAGGGCCGTGAGCAGCTCTTCGGCTGGTCCTCGATGGCTGCCTGCACCCAGCATCTCCCGCAGTCGCGCTGGAGGGTCCCRGCGCCCAGCCAGGTGCACCCAGCCCAGACGGCTGCACGCTTACCTCTGAGCCATGTCCAGGCCTGCCAGCATCAGAGGAAAGACATTGAAGTTGCTCTCTCCCTGGGGCTGCTGGGCGACACGAACCCTCTCCAGCAGCATGGTCTGGCGGAGGGAGCAGAGAAAGGCATGAGCAGTGGCCCCGAGCCCCCGCGAGCGCAAGTGCCAGCCCCACGGTGCAGGGAGGGTGGCGGGCTGGCCACCGCAAAGCCACGCACCCAGGAACAAACAGGGACAGCGGCACCCACGCGCCCAGAAACAAGGAGACACCAGCAGGAGCTGTTGAGGAGGGAGCTGGGTTTTTACTTGTATGGCTAAGACCGGACTTTGGAGGAGTCATGTCTGGAGACTGTTCCTCCTGCATTAGGGCAGTCAGACCTGCACACAGCAGATGCAGAAGCAAGAGCAGAATCTGCCCCTGGGCATGCATCATGGGGTAAAATTTCAGCCACACGTGTGCAGTATCCCATAGCCTCTCTACACCTCAGGAGGGCTGGGCAATACCAGGGCCATAATAAAGAGACTACACCGTCTGTGTCCTTGCAATGGATAAGCCAGTGCCAGGGCTTGAGGCAAGCCTAAATCAGACTCCTCCTTCCTCAGGATAGTTCACTCCTGGCCCTCACCCACGGAACGCATTCCTGCTGAGCTGCAAGCTCCCTGGCTATCCTGTTCTCCAGGAGCATCCCAGGAAGCTGCCAATGGTCAGGAGAAGGACCCAGCAAAGTCTCCCAGGGCACATTCCCACTCCTGAGCAAGGCCTCCAAGCYGGAGACAGCTGCTCCCTGCCAAGGTACGGGGTGAATACCGGGCAGAAATAGGAAATCCTTGTGGTTCCCTATCAGCAGACACTGGCTCAAGCCTCCCCCTCCTCTAACGCAGGCCCAGGTAGCACGGGCAGGTCTTTGATTGAAATGTCTTTGTGTAATGGTATGGTGATGGTGACAAAAGCCCCGGAGGCTTCTGTTTAATTCCAAGGCTAACACGCAAGGTGCTGCTAATGAAGTGCTGAATTATACATCTCCTCATAAATATTTCATTTTAGTGCTGTTCTGCACTCCCTTCCAGCGGAGGGGTGGCTGGCGACTGGCTGCCGGGGGACCCAGCAACACCACTAACAGAGCTTCTGCTCAGCTGCAGTTTCGGGGACTTTGTTCCAGCAGAAAGGATGGGGAAAGGGATGAGGATGCCAGGTTTTCCCCTATGAACAAAAAGGGTTCCTCTGCCCACCCACTGAAGAGTGCAGAAAATGGCTGGAGATCTGGGTTCTCCACTGGGAAATCTGTAAGTGTTGCTACGAGGTTCACCCTGGTTCTCGGTCATAACCAATGCTTCCCTGCACGCATCCAGGCAGGCACGGAGCCCGTTTCATTGCGAAGCAGAGGACATTGCTCCTCTTGCCCTCCACGGCGCCTGGTGCAGCTCTGCAGCCTGGGCTTGCCATGCGCCGTGGGCGCAGGGCAGGGGATCTTTGTGCCCCCGTCAGCAAAGACCAGCAGCAGGTTTCGGCTGCAGCCCTCCCGTCTCGCCAGGCGTGGGACCGCGGGGATACCTGGAGGTGAGCGGCGGTTATTCGGCCGGTGGCGCTGAAATCCAGCGACAGGACCATGGAGAAGCGCGTGGAGCTGCTGCTGTGGCTGGTGGTCACCGACCCAAAGGCTCCGAGGACTGTAAACATGGCCTGGATCTTCTCCACTGCAAAACCAGCACAAACAGGCCCTGTGCCGCCAGCCCTGCGGCAGCGGTGGCCCCGCGCCGCTCGCCGGGAGAGCGTCGCACGCCGCGGCGGCTGCGCCCCGCGCTGCCCCATCGCTTGTCCCCACCACGAGAGCGCTAGCGCTCTGCGGGGAGACGGGCTGTGCCAGCTGGCCTGCTCCTCCGCCACCACCCCTGGGTCTTTGCAACAGCGTCTCATACCCAAAACCTGCCCAGACCTCCGAAATCCAAACCTGGCCCCCAAAACTACTGCTTGCTTAACAGCGCGTGCTCGCATGTCGCTGTTGACTCGCTCGGATGAGCAAAGGTGGGCAGAAAACTCCCTTCTGGTGGCAGCTTTGGTGTTAACCCAAAAGGCCGGGCCAGGCCGGAGGCGAAGGGCACCTCGCAGCCCCCCGCGTCCGCACCGCCGTGCCGGGACCGCGCGCCCCAAAGGCGCCACGAATCCGCCCTGGAAAGGGCCAGGCGGAGGGGGGGAACGGCATCGCGCGGCCCTTCCCGTGCCCTCCCGCCTCGGCCCGGCGCCTGCCGCCCCTACCTGAGACGGCGCCGTCCACGCTGCCCGCCGCGGCCGCCAGGTACTCGAGCGCGCTGCGGCAGCAGGAGGTCTTGCTGGCGCCGGCGCGGCCCAGGGCCAGCAGGGCCTGGTCCTGCCGCCGCAGCAGCAGGCTCCGGTAGGCTCGCTGCGCCACGGCGCAGACGTGGGGCGACGCGCCGTCCCGCTTCCCCTGGAGCGCCTGCAGCCGGGGAGAGCGCCGGGCAGGCGGCGGTCACCACGCCGAGACCCCCCCC
>NW_020447952.1:254725-342431 GCF_003343035.1 Apteryx rowi
CCCCCCCCGCGCACCCCAACACCCCCACGAGGGCTTTTTATGGGCGAAACACTGAAAACGCGTCTCAGCGGGGCGAAACGCGGCTCTGCCCCAGGGACCGAGGGGGAYGGCAGCTCGGCTTCGCCCAGCGCCCCCGGCCAGCGGCGTCCCCCGCCGCCGGTGTCCCCGGCTGCTGTGACAGTCGCAGGGTGCCACCTGCCGGCACCGGCAGCGCCGAGGAGCCCTCCGCGGCCATCCTGGCCGGGGGAGGCCGGCGACGCGCYGCCCGCCATGGCCGCGGGGCCTGGTGCAGGCCACACACACAGGCCCACGGCGGCGAGGCCTGGCCGGGCTCCCTCGGCCTCGCGCCCGGGGGGACGCCGGGCAGCCCCGATGCCGCCCCTCACCTTGGCCGAGGGGCCACCGGGAGCGGGGCCGCCGGCCCGGATGGCCACCAGGCTGGGCCCGGCGTAGGTGCAGCGCAGCTGGGCGCCGTAGCGGTGCTGCAGCGTGTTAATGGCGCTGGACTCGTTGAGGCTGGTCAGGGCGGCCAGGTCCTCCGCGTAGTCCAGGCTGGGGGGGTTGGTCTGTGGGGCAGAGCAGGAGGCCGCCTTACAAGAGCTGCCCACCCCCCCCCGGGGGGCTGCCTGGCTGCTCGGGGGCTGCCCCATGGACCTCCCTGGCCCCCCGGCTCCTCAGGGGCTGCCCCGCACCGCACAGACCCCCCTGGCTCCTTGGGGGCTGCCCTGCACCCCACAGACACCCCGGGTTGCTTAGGGGCTGCCCCACACCGCACAGACCCCCCTGGCTCCTTGGGGGCTGCCCTGCACCCCACAGACCCCCCTGGCCCCCCAGCTCCTCAGAGGCTGCCCAGAGCCCCACAGATGCCCCCGGCCCCTTGAGAGCTGCCCCGCGCCCCATGGACCACCCCAACTCCCCAGCTCCTCTAGGGCTGCCCCGAGACCCACGGACCCCCATTTCCTTAGGGGCTGCACCGCACCCCACAGACACCCCCAGCCCCTCAGGGGTTGCACTGTGCCCCACAGACCCCTGGCTCCTTGGGGGCTATCCCGTGCCCCATAGACCCCCACAGCCCCCCGGCTCCTCAGGGGCTATCCCACGCCCCAAGACCCCTCCTGGCCCCCTGGCTCCTTGGGGGCTGCCCCGCACCCCACAGACACCCCCCCCGGCCCCTTGGACACCCGCAGCCCCCCGGCTCCTCAGGGGCTGCCCCATGCCCCACAGACCCCCGGCTTCTCGGGGGCTGCCCTGCGCTCCACAACCTGCCCCAGGCCCCCAGACCCGCGCTCCCCTCTCCGGGGCCGGGCGGCTCTCGGCAGRGGAGGCCGGAGCGGGGCCGGGCGCTCACCCGGTGCACGCTGTCCTCGTCCACCTCGGTGACGCTGCTGTCCGCCTCCAAGCGGACTCTCACCCGGCCGGCCGGCAGCTCGGGCGTCCCCACGTCCGGCTTCAGCTGCGTGGCTGCCGGGGAAGTGCCGGTGAGCCCCGGTTCAGGCGCCGCGGCCCCCGCTCCCGCGCTTGGCCTGGGCTGGCGGGGAGGCTCCCGGCTCGTGCGGATACAAGCCCAGCAATTCCCAGCGTTTCAGCCTTGCAGCAGCCTGAYATCCCACTAAGAYGCCCCTTRTCCCAGGCACCGGAAAGCAAAGATRGAGGATGGGAAGTTACCGAGCGTAAATCCATCCTGCTGGACGAGCCAGACTTTCTCGGCTTCGTACCACGCATCCCTCGGAGCCTGCGGAGAGAGCAGAGCGGAGCCGGGCAGAGCCCGATGCCACGGTCTGGAAAAACACCTGGCTACAGAAACGTCTCCAGCCACCCGAATGCCCCTTGCTCTGCCCCTCTGAGCCTGCCCTGGCCGCAAAACCAGCCCAGAAACGCCGGGTGAGGCCGTGCAGGTGTGAAATGCTGCACGACRCTGGAAAAAATACATCAATGCCCACGCGAGAGAGCAGCAGGGCGCTTCTGCGGTCACCCTTACCTGCTCCTGGTCTGTGCTTTCTCCAGGCTCCTCTTGCCTTTCTCCAGGCTCTTCCTTAACCTTCCCCGCCTCCTTTGCCACAGCTCCCGGCTTCTCCTGGATCCCTCCGGGCTCCCCCTTGGAGCCCTGTGCCTCGTTCTTCACTTTTCCGGGCTCTTTGACGTCCCCTGGCTCTTTCTTGCCTCCTCCCACTTCTTTCTTCATCTTCTCTGGTTCCTTCTTGGCTGGCCCCGGCTCCCTCTTGCCCTTCTCYGGGGGCTCCTCGCGGCTCCTGGGTGCCGCCTTCTCCTTCTTGGCGCTTTCGGGGCCTTTTCTCTTGGGCGCGTCTCCCACCCTCGCCGGGCCCCGGCTGGAGCGCGGAGGYGCCTGGCTGGGCGCCGGGGGGCTGCCCCCCGCGCGGGGACCCTCGGGGCTCCTCCGGGCGCAGAGGGGCTCCGCCGCCTCGGGCGCCTCTGGCCGGGGGGTCTCTGCCGGCTCGGGGGTCGCGGCTTTGCTGGGAACGGTCCTCGGGGCGGCCCGCTTGGCCGGTGGCAGGACCTGGGTTGCGGTGTCACCTCCCTGCTTCTCTCCGCTGGGGCCGTTCTGCAGGAGCTGCCCCGCGCTCCGCGCGCCGCTCTCGGCACGCGGGGCGGCCCCGTCGCCRGCCGTGCCGTCCGGCCCCGGAGGCTGCCGAGCACAGCGGAGGGACCTCAGCCCGGCAGAGGAGCGCGCGGCAGGCTGCGGCACCGCGGACCGGGGGAGGCCGCCCAGGGACCCGGACCCGGCCGTGGGGACGCCGTGCGCATCGCCCTCCCGCCGCGTTCGCTGCCCCGGTGCCGTGACCGGGGAAGCCCCACGCACTCACCTCGCTTGTCCAATAAAGCAAACCGGGGAACATTTCACTCTGCTTAATTACTGGCCTTGCAATTAAGCAAATCAAGAATGGCAAACTGCTAATGAAGTCAGGAGCTCCCAAGCGTTTAAGCCTGGCAGCTCACCGGGTCGGCGGAGGGGCCTGGAGTTTGTTGCAGCRTGCAACGTGCTGCAGACACGCTCCTCTAGCTCTAACCCAGCCGGTGCAAAGCGCTGCTCTGGCCTCCCTGCCCTGCTGCCGGCCCGTCGCACCCGTGGGGCGTTCGGGTTAGCACGCTCAGGGCACAGGCACGGCCCTGGTGCAAGGAGCAGGGGACACCGGGGACATCCCACGCGAAAGCAGGGGCTTTGCCGGTGCCCAGGCAGTGACGCCTCGAGCCGGAGCTGCAGCCGCCCACGCCGTCCAGACGGCCCCAGGCGCACGAACGCCACGTACAGTAGCGCAGAGCTCAGGCATGGTTCGTTTGCTACTTACGTCCTCTTTCACAGGCTCCTTAGTTTTCTTTTTCAGTTTTGCCTCCTTGGATTCCTTCTCTGTCTCCCGGACGAGCTGCTTGATGAACCCTCCGGGAATGACAGAGAAAAGCAGCGGGGGGGAGGACGGGGGCGGGCTCCGGTCCTCTTCCCGGATCTGTTTGCAGGAGCAGAGGTCGCGTTACAGGGGCAGGACGGGGGATGCTGCCGCGGCCCAGGCAGACCCCCGCGGAACGAGCCCTGCGGAGCTGCCGGCAGCACGCGCCCCAGGGCTGAGCCCCCGCGCCCCTGCCGAGGCCCGAGCTCTGCCACGCGCCAGGTGGGACGGCAAGGCCAGCAYGCGTAGAGGCTTCGCCGTCCTCGGCGTTGAAGCTGCAGCGTGCCGGAGCCAGTGCCGAGCACCGCCAGCCCTGCGCCGGCGCAGCGGGAGCAAGGGCAGCGCAGGTGGGTGCTGCAGGTGGGAAGAGCCCCGGCCGCGCTCCCAGCAGCTCGCTAGCAAGCATCGGGCTGCTCCAGTGCCGGCTATCGCAGTGACCAGGCTGGTACGAGGATGCCTCCACGAGCAGAAGGAAAAGCATTAAGAAAAACCGCCCCACGGAGGAGCATGGACGGCTCCTGAAAGCTCCCGCAGGGTGCCGCGGTGCCGCCAGCTCCCTGCAGCTTGCCGGAGGAACACCACGCTCGGGGGCCTCCCCGCGCCCGGCAGCRTCCCGTGGGGCCGCAGCGTGGGCCCGGCCGCCCCAGGGAGCGGGAGGAACCGGCCGCTGCAGCCGGTTGGGGAGCTGCTCGTGCCTTTGCTCCGAGCCGTGTGCGGGCGCTGCCAAGGGCTGGGGAGGCGCAGGCCCTGGGCCGTGTCCCAGAAAAGACGCAGGGCGCTCACGGCCCCTCTTCCCTCCTTCCTCCGGGCCGTGGAGCTTGATCCMCCCAAATTGCCCTGCAAGGTGCTTTCCAGGTCGTTTGCCTTCCTGACGTGCCACCATACAGGGACCGACCCCAGCAGCAGGGACCGACCCTTTGCATGCCGCGAAGAGCGGAGAAATTGCTCAAAAGCCAAAAACGGGACCAGAAGGGCCCCGCTGTGCCCCAGAGCCAGGCAGCTGGCAAGCAGCGGCAGGGGTGCACGGGGCAGGCAGGCGATGCCGAGCCGGCGGGCAGCACAAGCCTGGCCCCATGGCGGCACCGACAGACACTTCCCTTCTGCTCCCAGAGCGCCAGGCGCGAGGAGATGGCCATGCCGGCGGCGGGCAGYGGCGCGGGACGGCGGCGCCTCGGGGCGGCACGAGGGACGCTTTACGGAGGCGAGGGAGACGCGGGAGCGCGCCAGGCACGGGCGCACGGGTCCGGAGAGCGGGAGAGAAGAGAGAGGACAGCATTAGTGAGTCGGGCGCGGGGGACAGGGGCTGCTGCTGCACCGGCCGGCAGTGCCCAGCCCGAATGCCGTGCCGGCGCCGATCCCTGCGGATGCAGCACATAGCTCCTCCTGGGTCCTGCAGTCCTCGGGGCCGGCGCGGCACAGCCACGTCTCGACACGCCGAGCTCATCGCCAGCGGCAGGGCGGCAGCCGGACGGGTCGTTTTACAGCACCAGGGAGGGGACGGCGCGGCAGCCACCGGCCCCACGCAGCCGGTGCCGGGGGGTCTCAGCTCCAGGCTCGTGGGAGCCGGCAGCCCTYGGCGGGGAGCCGGGGGGAGGTGCCGCCGCGGGAGCCCTGCGGTGCCCCGCTCAGGGCTGCTCCAGGCTTCACCTGTGCAGATCATTCATGCACCGAGCGGGTCAGGGCTCATCGCTCCCTGCCGCCGCGCAGCCGTCGCTTTGGCCTGGTACCGCGGCAGCGAAGCGAAGGGTATTTCCATGTACAGTAAAGGGCAGGACCGCCGGGAACGGCCCCCGGGGCCCCAGCTGATGAATGTCACTTGCCTTCTTGGGCGAAGGCCCCGGGTGTCGCGTGCCCTGGCTCTGCCTGGCCCTGCTGGTGCCCGGGGCCCCCCGACTGGGGTCTGCCAGCCCCGGGCAGTGCGGCCACAGTGGGCAGCTCAGATCCGGGGGCCGCGGAGCCCTGCCGGCACCTGAACCCCTGCCCTCGAGCTGCTGCTGCCAGCCGCAGAGCTCGGGACRGAGGCAGGCTGGATCGTCAGCCCCGTTTTACATGTGGGGAAACTGAGGCACGGAGGGGGCCATGCCTCGACGGCGCTCCCGGAGCAGAGCCGGGTCTCCCGGTGCTCCAGGCATCGATCCGCCCGCCCAGCACCCAGGGAGGGTGCAGAGGGGCGCAGCGCCAGTGGGTTCGTGGGCCGGACCTGGGAAAGCCCGTCCTGCCGCTGCCAGCCGGCCCCTCGCTCCCCGGGAGCGACGGAGGCACCGGCAGCTCCCGACCCCAGCACAGCACGCGCCAGCCCTCCCTCGCGGCTCTGCCCAGTGGAGAGAACCCGGCCGCTGGGAGCAGCCCGCAAAGCCAGGGCTGCTCCCGGAGCCCTTCACTCCCGCCTAAAAATAGCCCTCGTGGCCGAGGAGCCCCCGGCCCGGCCGCGATCACACCCAAAAAGGCCTGTGGGGACCCCGCGGGGATGCCCACAGCGTGCAGGCGGGTACCTGTGCGGGCGCAGGGGTCAGCACCCGCGGCTGGGCGCCGGCGACGGGACCCTCCGGAGCAGGGACGGCGGCGGCAGCGAGGCAGAGAAGGCGGCCGAGCGCCCTCCCCTCCTTCCCCTCCCCTGCCGCGGCGGCAGCTGGGGCGACACATGTCACCGCTAAAAATACCCGCGGCCCCACGAGGCGGCCGGCGGCGCGGGGCCTCGGCGAGGGAGGGGGCTGGTGCGCGCCGGGGCCTCGCCTGCCGCCCCGGCCCGGCTCGGCTTGCTCACGCACGCTTGCACCCCCCGGCGCTGCCGCTGCCCGTCCCCGTCGTGCATCCCGCGTGCACGGGCTGCGTGGCCTCCCCCAGCTTCATCCACCCGCGCTCTTCCTCAGGGCAGCCCCAGGTCTGCGCTTAGAGACGCTGCGGCAAGAGAAGAGCGAGGACGGGGGCTGCTTGCTGCATCCCGCTGCAGCCCCCCAAGGGGCCGTGCTGGGATCGCGAGCCGTTCCCGCGCGGGCGGCTTCAGAGCCCCAGGGATGTCTGAGCCCAGGGCGACCCCGAGCCCGGTGCAAAAGCGGGTGGGAAGCGCTGGGGGGTCACAAGAGCCAGCCCTGCTGCAAGAGGGGACCCTGGGGCCGCCCCCGACAGCCCCCCGCGCGGCCGTGAGATCAGCCGCCGAGCCGGGGAAGTGACCTGAGAGCAGCGCCCGAAATAGCCTCCCTCCATGGAAAGAAGCAGTCACCTCGGCTCCGACGCCAGCGCGGGCAGCAGCCCCGGGCGCAGCCGGGACGGAGGGAGGAGCCCCCGCGCCAGCCCTGCAGCCGGCGGCTCCTTTCGGCCCCTCCGTAACGGTTTTTAAAGAAAATTGCGTTTGCCTGCAAGAGCCGCTCAGCCAAGGTGTCGGGGGGCTCCCTGGCTTTTCGCATTTCCCTGCGCGGGCAGCACCGGCACTGGGAACTGCTTGCAGGTTTCCGGCCCAGCACGCRGGCAGTGCCAAACCGGGGCGACGGGGTGTTGGATTCGGCCAAGCACAAGGGCAAGAATGAAACCTACCCGCTGCCGCGCAAGATCCCTCTGCAAAGAGCCTCCGGCGCTCCCGGGACGTCGGCGCCACGGTTCGATAGGCTCTGTTTGAAAGGAGATAGGAATATTAGGCTGGAGTTACCTAATATGGGACTGACAGTTACTCAAAGCATCTCACCGACACCTGATAAAAATACATCCCCTTTGCGCTGGAGGAGAACGGGGCGAGGACGCGCATTTGCACTTTGCACCTGCAAAAAAGACAAGGGGAGGGCGTGCGTTCACGGCGCGCGGAGACGGGGGTGACCCACCGAGCCGGGCAGAGCTGGAAAAGGGCCCGAGCCCCCACGTGCCGGCCCGGCTCCGGCGGCACCCTGGTGCCCGCGCTGCCTGCGCGCCCCGGGGGAGCCGAGGGAAGCCTTTCCCGCTAGAGGGCTCAGGCTGCCTCCCAGCCCCGGGAGGAGTTAATGCTGCAGCCCCCAGGCCCGGGCCATGAGGATGCAGCACTGGTGCTCAGCAGACCCTCAGCAGCCATGCAGACCCCACGCGGACGCGGCTGCAGACAGTTGCTCCGGCAGCTCGGGCCGTGCTGCAGCCCCAGGACAAAGCCAGAGGCTGCAGAGGGCTCATTGCATCCGCTGTGGCATTTCCGCCGCTCTCCAGGACAGCATCCCCCAGCTCCCCCCGGCCGGCATGCAGCAGCGCTGACCTGCACCAGGCGCCCTGCAGCAGCGCCTGAGCAGGGGCATCCCCCATCTGGACCGATCCCCACGCCGGTGGGCAAGCGGAGGTGACAGCAGCAGACCCAGGTCGGTCCCTCTCCTCCCCAGCGGCCCCCGGCCCAGCCCCAGGACCCTTCTCGAGGCCACGGCGGTGACAGCGGTGCCGGCAAGGGACCCGACTTACCAGTGCCCTGCAGCGGGCAGGGGACGAGGGAATCCCGCGGGAGCCGGGAGCAGAAGGAAACTTCACTTAACTTCAGTCGCACGCTTTTCGTCACAGGTTCCCACCGCAGAGTTTTTGCTTCCTAAGCTCTTCCATCTTTTTCCGCCCAAAAAACGTTTGTCTAGAAGAACCGGGACCGCCTTCGTTCGCCTTACCTGTCCCGCCCCGGGCGGCCGCCACACCGGAGGGCCGGGCGCCGGCGCAGCTATTGCAAAGGGGCGGCGGGGACGGGAGGCTGGAAAGAACCAAACGGCATCGCACACGCAAATGACTTTTTTTATTGGAATTCTCTTTGTACGAGAGCAGTTGACCAACACACAGAAGCAGCTTAGCTCTTCCAAAAGAATTCTTTAAAAAAATAATGGCAGAATTAACTAAGTGTGGCACATCACAAATTGCTGAGGACTGTAAACTCGGAACATAGTCTCTGTGAAAAGTACTACCTCCAACGTGCAGGAGTATATATCGGCAAGGAACAAACCCCTCTTCTGCACAATAAATATGAAAAGAGCAAAGTACATAAAACAAATAGTGATTCTCATAGATACAATATCTAAAGTTATTTACAGATACTGGCTTTTCTTACCATTAAATTACACATTGAAAACAGGTTCTCTTTCAATATATATATTTTTAAAATCACTAGTAGTTATTCATGTGAATCTGCTCCTCCAATTTTTTTTTTTTTTTTTTTTTTTTTGAAGGACCTTTTTTTTTCTCTATAACAGTTCTCCTTAATACGCCTTTCCTTTTTTTTTCTTACTTTATTCTGTTTTTCAGACTCTTTTTTTTTTTTTTAATCTGTCCCTCTCCATGTTAGCTGCCCGTCAACCTCTCCTGTTCCTGAACGAGGAGACACCTGGCGGAGCCAGGGGCCCCAAGCCGCTGCCTGCACCTGCCTCCTGCCTCCTGCCTGCGCCCAGCAAGACAGCGAGCAATCGAGCAAACCCTAGTTCCAGGCACCAAACCCGCTCGTTGCGTTTCGCGCCAGGGAAGTTGGTTTAGCGACACTGGAATCAGCACTGCCCAAATCACGGCCAATTGGTGCCAGTGACTCTCCGCCCGCTCCCAACGGCACCGGTTCGTGTTGGTCTCGCCTCTGCCTCTCCGGCTGCTCTTGGGCAGAAGGGGCCAACGCTACCGCTCGGCTTCCACCGCAGCAGCAAACCGCAGCGAGGCGAGCGCAAGAGCGGGGAAACGGAAAGCAGGGTAGGGACGGCCACGGGGAAAGGCAAGGCGCCGTCCTCCCGCCGGGCGGCCCGGGCTGCTGCGAGCACCGCGCCGGCGGCTTCGCCGGCACAAACAACGCTGCACCGCGCGGATGCCGCGCAGAGAATCCTGAGCGCCGGCCCCGGCTCCGCGGCAGGGGGACGTCGGCAGCCCGCGCCGCAGCGCTTTGACGTATTCCTCCCATTGCGGAGGCCGTGATTAGCGCTGGGTTTATTTTTAGCAAATGAGTTATCCGATGCACTTAACGCTATTTCTGCACTTTGCTGGGGCAGGAGGTCTGTGTGTCATCTCCAGACCTGCCTGGCRGCAGCGAGCACGCCAGCAAAGGCGTTTCGGGGCGCAGGCTAAGCGCAGYGTGCCGAGGACAGATGGGCACCGGGCGCTGCGGCCCCGCTCCCGGGAGGACGGCGGCGGGCCGAACCCACAGCCCGGGTGGCTCCTGGCCGAGCCGGCCACTCGCCCCGGGGCACCACCGGCTTGTGCCACCATTTCCAAGGGTTCAGCCAGTTTAGAGGAAGAGACGTTTCGGACAGGAATCCCACCCGCGTTTGGACGGGAATCGCTGCCCGAGGGGGCGGAGGTGCCTCTTCCCCCTCCTTAACCGCGGGGGAAGGAGTGGGACGAGCTCCGTCCAACCTGGCTGCCGGATATCTAAAGCCGGTGAGATGATCCCAGATATTCCCTGCAGGACAACCCTCCTGTCTTCACAAGCTCTAATTTTTATTTTTAAGGACTATTCATCTTTCTGTGAAAAATGAGTCCAAAACGGCAAAGATCATTTCCCGTGGAAATGCCCAGTTGTGCTCAGCGGCGCCAGCCCCAGGCTCTGCCCCGGAGCGGAACGAGCTCTCCCTAAACCGCTCCAGACTCTCGTTCACCTGCTCTACTCCGGTGTGGGAAACTGCAGCCTCTCGAGGCAAATCTGCTCCGTTATTTCCTTATCCTTGGAACTACAGAGCTTTTTTTAAAAATATCTGAGCTGACTCTTCCTCGCCCCAGTTTAAGGTCATCCAGCACAGACTCGGAGACCATTTTCTTGTTAATAAAACCTCATTCGCTGGAATGCTGAGGACTAAATGGGAAATTTAGAAGTATCAGCCAAACAGTGGGTTTTACTTGCAATAACTTTTCAGATGTTTCTGCATTCATAAGCCATTGCACTTAGAGATGGTCTTAACAATGCATTAAAGTCAATGTGCTTATAATAAAATGGTAAACTGGACAGACTGACTGAAATTAGTTCGACTTTATTATGAAAAACAGAATAAAGCTGACTGATCCTATTTGAAAGGAACTGCCATTCCTTCAAACAAGCTATACATATAAGGAGCAGAAATTCTATGGAATGTCAGAAGTTGGAGAAACGTATTTAATAAATAATATAAAATGTTTTTTTTTGTTAAAATAGAATTCTTGGTTTTATACCTACATAGCATAGCAACCTTTACATAAACAAAATAAAGCTGAGTCTGTGATGATTAGTTTAACACAAAATAAAAATACAATTTAACAATTGTATTAAAACAGCCAATGTTCAGTCCACACAATATGTACACCATGGAATAGAAATGAACAGAAAACAGAAGTAGATCATCTTGAAATTCCTCAGACGTTTGGATATACATATGTTCTCTGTATATTTTAGCTATTTTTCCATTTTTTACAATATTAAAATTAATACTATGCTTTTTCAAAATATGTTTTTCAGTTTTTTAATTTGTAGAATTGACTCATTTCTTATATTAATCAACACAACTAGTAGTATTTACTTTCTACTGTACAGTTCAAAATAGTCTTTCCTCCATATATATTTAGAGTGTGAACATTTCATAGTTAAAGTAACTGCATCATTGACATCTGCTGTGTGGGGAACAGTAAAATAAGTATGTGATTTGTGAACATCTACAGTACGTAAGTATGCAAGTAGAAGAATTGAAGAAGAATTTAGTACTTAAACTGATCAGCTGCCAGGAAAAGAGCAACACACTCAGAGCTCCAGGTATCTCACTTCTCACGAGCAAATTTTCTATCATCTGAGACTGTAAACCTAAAAACATCAGTACACGAGTAATCGTATGCATACGGGGCTTGAGCGTTGATGGCAACGCTCCCGTTGACTCCAGCAGTACAGGATCAACGCCTGAAGCAGTTCTTTTGGACATCAACAGCATCCATTTTTACAGGATCATAACTTAGATAAAACATTTTTTAGCACCAAATACACAATATTTCCTATTATCTACTCACTGGACTGCAAACACCTGCATTTATATTAAACAAAACCAATCTCATGATCCTATTTACTTTTTTTTCCAGTAAAAGAGAGAGAAGCAAAACTTCTGCCACTTCTCTAAAGGAGAGCTGTTGAAATTAAAGAAAATTTGAACCTGACTAAATTGAGGTATATTGCATGGATCCGTGCGCGGAGTCATGCTCGCACGGGGGGGCACAGCAGTGTCCATACGTGCCCGATCTCCCCGTTCACCATCCGACTCTAGTCAGCATGCTCAGAGCCTGGTTTTGTAGTCTAGCAGGGTGGTGTCACACCAGTAACGTCAATGGAAGTGGCATCGGCTCCATATTTACAACAACAGGACTTATCTCAAAGCAGTATTATGAGAAGTCGCATATAAAACTGTAGCCTTAGATCTTCCTGGACCAGGGACAGCGGCATAAAGGTAGAGCACGCTTAGATGAAGAAGCCTTTCAATTTAGAAAATTGAATAGCCCGCAGTTAGAGGAAGGATTTGAAGAAACATTAACTAATGTTCCTTTACCAGTTTCACAGATTTGCAACAAAAGTACTGAATGGATTTAAATAATAAAACGTGCCTAATTTATGCCTGCAGTGACGGGACATCGCAGCCCACGCGCAGCACCCAGGGACCGCTGCACCGCAGCGACCACGCGCCCCAGCTACAGCCTTGCCGGCAGTATGAATAACTGGGGCTTTGCCTTTTCTACACCTGTATTTCAATTCAGAAAAGTCTCCCCGATTTTGGTGAGATTTTGCTGTATCCCTGCCTTGAAGCATGGCATTAACTCACAGTAACTCCCGCGTATCAAAAACGCCACCGACCTCACAGCAGGCAAAAGGAGGAAAAGCAAACCAAACGGAGCTGCAGCTCTTCCAAAAGTCACTACGAAGCCCTGTAAGTCCAGATCCTCCAAAAATCACACATCTTATTACAATCATGTAATTCGTGCACTTACATTCTCGAATCTGGTCCTACCACGTTTATCAGCTGTAATGTTGGAGCCGAAGAATGGTTAGGAAATAACCCCTGCGACTCTGAAGGAACATGGGTTATGTCAGAGCGGCGTTTAACACGACCCCATCTGGAATGTCCTTCTTATATTTCAAAATATAAGGGACAATCTCCCTACATGCTTCAATCTTCATTACAGCTGAAATTTTTAAAAGGACTTTCAGATTAACTTGTTTAAAAAACTGCTTGAAGCTCTAATTTCTTTTGTTTTTATCTTCCTGAAAGTCTAACAAAAACATAGAACATGAATGTGGTAAAAATACATAAAAGGCCTCACGAGGCTCACGACCCTCATGAAAAATAATGTTTGTCCAAGAAAAAAAAAAAAAACCTTTACAGAATTTGGTATCTAAAATAGGAACTACCAGTTAAAAGCAGTATCAAATATTCTGTTTTGAATGGCTGAATTTCAAAGCTCTCTCTACATCAGAAGATCCAATTCTTTTCACACAGAAATCCACTTGTTACTGGGAAAGTAGTTTTACCAACGTGTACCTGAGGTTTTTGCTAAGGTAACCCTCCTCTCTCTCTCTTTCTCTCTCTCTCTCTCWCACAAAAGCATAGTTGTACGTGTCACAAATATGAAACTTTTTATAAATTGTCTTAAGGCAGACTTAAAGAAAAACAGACGTTACATTTCTTTTACTAGTCCACTGCCGCCTGACCCCTTCCCGCAGAGAGCTGACTGACGGCACAGCTCCGCGGCCAGAGTTGCACATCGCCACTTAAATAAATGAGGCAATAAAGGACAAAATAATGCACATGTTCTAAGGCCATCCCAACTCTGTTACACTTCTGAGCAAACACACTTCTGTAAGTCAATACACAGCCTTGGTTTCATATGAAATCTGTGGTTTAGAGGCACAGTTTCTCAACAGCAGACATCTCTCTCCCCTACTCACAGATAGCAGCAACCCAGAACCTACGGCATGTTGCGTCAGAAACCCAGCAACTGTTCCCAAATGATTTTATCTAAAAAGCAGCTAYGGAAAATAATTAAAAGAGAAATATGGAGTAGATATTGAATTCAGAAAACATGAGCAAAATAACAAGTTACATGAGAACTAAGAGTGGATTTTATCATAATCTGAGTTTTCTTTTCAAATCAACATGAAAAATAAGAGCATTGCATGGTATTGTAGTAAAAACTTTAAAATATCCAATACACAGTCAGTGCCAATAAAATGAGACATTTTCTATTCCAAACTTCAGTAAATACCACAACTACTCCTTACAGAGGATGCTTAGACACTAAACATCACTTACCAGTGAGAAGGACTCATAGCTTGGTACTCTTTATAAAAAGTAATTAAAAAAATAAATGGGGAATATCATTAAAAATATTATCTGACAGACACGAGGTATTTTCTAAAATGCATTTTTCCTTTTATGCTACGCCAGATTATAACAAAGAGTTTGCACAGTTGTCGAAGCACACGCTATGCAAAGAGTTTGGCCAGTCCCACTTCTAGAAGCAAATACATCTGATTTTATCACAAGTGTGTTCAAGATAAGCAAATATTTCTGAAATAAATCCTGTATTTTTGCCAATTTATATTTTGAAGGAAACAGGTCTGAAGCTCTCTGGTGATCTGCTAGCAACACAAGCTGGACATAAACTGTGCACAAGAGGCAAACAGCATAGGTGTTGGTGTAACTTCTGCTCCCATTTACAGAGACGCAATTCCCACTATATTGAGGGTCTATGAGAGTTGTACCACTGTAACTGGGCAGAAAATGTTCTTAAGGGGTTTACAGAATCAGAAGAACRCTTAAATTCAGCCCTGACTTCTCTCTCTCATAAAAAAATCACAACAGCCAGGGAAAGGCTGACTTGACATGCTTAAAGGTGTCTAACAATTAGAGATTATATCTTTACTTTTGCAAAATAACAGTTTCAACATGACATGACTGATGTCTTAAGTAAAACTAATGTAGCTCTGGCATTTGATCAGCTCATTCTGTCAGCTCCATTCTCAGTATTCTCCGACTGTTTTCAATGTGGACATTTTGAATTCTCTAGAAAAGAAAATTAAAAATCCTTCTGCAAGCCAAGCCCTGCGATGTACACGTGACTCTTCTGAGCTTGGCTACCATGAAAGTTGGGGATATTTATGCTATGAGAACACACTTGCTTACGTTTTTGTGTAAAACAGAGAAGGATCCACAAGTCCCGTAACTGAAGAGTGATCCAGAATACGTACCAAGGTACCCATACATTTTAACCCAGTACATGCACTAGAATGCATTGGATTTGAATAACTTCTTTTTAATTTTTAAAAAGTGCAGTTGACCTGAAATGGAAAAGAACTGTCTTTATATTCACTGTAAACTTGTCAAAAGGAATCTGCTCTTTAAAAACTGTGCTAAAATAGTCAATGTATACAACAGAGCACTAGATGAAGCTACCATAAATTCCTCTTCACCAATTATTACTCTATTGTGTCAGTTATAGTACTGCATATACGTAGAAGAAGCAAAACGGTGGTAGCTACTATTAGTGAGTACAACAAACCAAGTGAATAATTTGACTTCAATGTTTCCATGAAGTAGCAATAACATTTAAACCACAGGACAGTTAGAATTCAGTACTTTGAAGTGCATAAGAGTCACACTGTTGATTATCAGCAGTATGGAGAAAGGTTATAGTAAAGTCAGCAGTAATGGTCGGAAAGAACATGGCAACACGACAGATTAAATGTTCTCCAACACGGCAAGTCTGCAGCTCCTTCCAGAGTTGAGGGATTTGTCAATATCAGGAACAGAAGTGTAAATCCTAACCAGCAGTAACCATTTCAGTTTCCAGGCTTGGTATAAACCAAACAAAGGTATTGCAGAGAAAACAGTATCTTCCTTCCATCAGTAGTTCTAGAGTAACGGACCATTTTTCAACACCACCAGGGTGCAGGAATGCATGGGAGCAATATGCAGCCTCCACGTCTGGGAACTCCCACCGCTGTCGGGGTACGAACTCACTTGCCATCGTTTCCGTCTTCACAGCCGCCAGGTACCGAGTTCTGACGTTATCCCATGCTGTAAACATCTAATTCTTCTTCTCCTAAGTACATCCTGCTTCCAGGACTGCACAAAGTAATTCATTAATAATAATGATTCTGTGAAACTCAACATGTTCACAAAGTAGCTTTCCCTACGTGAACTTTGTTCTCTATTTCTTCTACAGACCATTGCTATTCCTGTGGCTGAGGGGTGGTTTCGAAAGCTCTACGACTGTTGAGCGAGATTTATTGAGAAACTTTGGAGCCCGACGCAGCAACCTCTGTGCCTCAGTAAAAGCTTCTGTCAGCTCTTTTTTCCACTGAACAAACTCTGGGTCACTCTGAAAGAGATACAAAGTAGTTTGGCACTTTGTAATAAACTGCCAATACCGTCTTCTCTTCTGCATAGCACTTTAAGCAACTTATTTTCATTTTCTGCAGAAATGAGTACCTTTGGATATTGAAAACACGTAGCCATTTGCTTCCATCGCTCAGTCAAAACAAGGCAAGTCAGCAGCAACTAAAGCTGGTCAAAATGTTTCAACACTTGCCTACTTTATCCCTCACAAACACATTAGTTGCCGTAAACTAACCGCAATTAGTCACCAGTGTCAACAAGGCCTTAGAAGGCTGCCTGGGTGAGAAGTAATAAAAAGCTTCAAAACAAAATTCATTTTGGTGCAAGTAACGTTGAAATCCATATTTTTAGTGATGATAAACTGATATAGCTGCAGGTTTCCTACTTTCAAAATAAAGTATGGTAAGAACTTCCCTAGTTTTGCTTAGATTTAGATTTGCTACATATTCAATATATAATGGGAGGACTGGAACAACTGTTTTTTATCATTTATCACATGCAAAACATCTGATCCACAATTACTAAAAAACAAGTGTCTCACCTCACACTGCAGGACAAACTGTTTTCCTCCTTTAATTCTCAGTAAGATGCATTTCTTATCTTTAATTTGCGTTTCTTCAACAGATACTATTTGTTCCATTGTCAGGAGATTTTGCTAGAGTATTTGCAAACAAAAAAAAAAAAAGCAGAGACATGATTTGGTGAAAAAAAAAAAAAGCGTTGCTTGTCAAATGAAGCCAATATCTAATTTTTTTTGACTACCCATACAAATGAAGTTATGGACATGAACAGCCATTACACAAATGCTTCTTTATTTCTGAAGACTGATTCATGAACTAGAAATAGATCGTAAGGTAAGAGAGAGATTTGGCAAGGGGCTTGGTTGGTTAAACAGAGACAATGCAATATAAGCCAAAGGAGGCAGTAATGACAGTATGAACTAGGAATCTACAATAGGTGTGTCTACAAACAAAATATGCACTATTTTCCCTCAAGAGAGTTGCATATAATTTTATGTATTTCCAAGTATTATTGCTGTAAAAAAAATAATAATAATAATCTCACTATCTGTATCAAAGGGCTCAAAGGGAATACTTGAGCTCTATATACTTACAAAGAAGAAAACATACAAAACAGTTTGCAGAAAAGCTTTCCCCATATACTGTAACATGAGAACAACATTTTGAAAATCCCAAAACTTTACATAACTAAATATACAAATGATTCATCTAGCACAGGATCACAGCTGGACTAAACTAAAGTTGCTATAGCATTTTATTTCAAAGAAAATGTTATAGCATTTATTACCTTACCATTTTATGTTTTTTTGCATAAATAGTCCAGAAGTCCTAAATGAAAAACAACACCATGAACTACCAAATTCCTTTAAAAATATAAAGGAAACAAACAGATTTCTCAAGTCAACTTTATGTTTCTTCAGTGCAATGCAGCTTCCCATTAACTAAAGCAAGGCTAGGTTACCTTGAGTAGTTACTCAAATCCACCAGTCATTCACTCAGGCCAAATTCTGCTTCCATGGGAGGTATGTTTGAGTATGGGAGCTCAGACCTGCTTCAAYGCCCGCCTGCCTTTCACGCCTTTTGATGTTGCTGCTCCCTGGAGTAACGGCACTTACCCGTGATTCTCCTTCTCCTCGCCATTCAAGTCGGTTTGGGAAGAGGTAAAAGTAACGACGCTGCCACTGAGTCAGGAAGGGATTCCCCAATTTCAGCATGTATCCGTGCATAATGCAGTCCTTCCCCAGTGCATAATCTACGAGAACAGGAAACATTAGCATGCAAAATAAGGAGCTGCCTCAAGCGTTCTGCACACGTGCTATGCTGAGAGGGGATATGCTCCACAACGCAGTGGGACCAAGTGTGCTATCACTAGATTTTCAGTAGTGCTTCCATGTGCGCACACACACACGGACACACAGAGCCAATTCTGCCTCAGTTGCTCAAGTCAGCAAAACTGCAGTGGAGTAACCACAAAGAGAATTTGATTCTTTGAAAAAAAACAAAACACCAAAATAGTATCTTATTTGCTGTTAAAAGAGTTGTACAGTGGTATCCAAAGGTCAGAACCTGCTATGTAGCATCCTTGTGCAAACAAGTGAAGTTTTCTATAAAGTTTTCCAATTCTCTTTGCCATGAAATCAAATCCTCAATATTATTTTCTAAGCATATACCATAACATTTAAAGATTGTACTAAAGATTTTCCAAAATGTTTATATCATCATACAATGTTTCAAAACATTAAGAAACATGATACGGACTAAATGAATTCTATACTGGTGAATGAGAGTGATATGAGAGTCTGTTGTTTGGAACTTCAAATACCTGAATTACTATCCAGTAATAAAAGACAAAAAGAAGTATATTTGATAGATTACCTTCCTCGTGGCCAAGCTGCTTATTTTTAGCTCTTTTTCTGGCCTCAATTTTATCTGTGTCTGCATTTACAGCATCATAAACCGTTTCTGCTACTTCTTGCTGCCAGCGCTCCGATATTACCAGAGGAAAGTTCTTATACAATTCCTGGTCACTATCAAGCAACTTGCAATAGAAAAAAATAACACACAAGAAAACCATTTTAATAACTTTGACTATTCTTAACCACAAAAGTCAATGGTTTCCCATATAACAGCATTATTTTAAAAGATGTATCGAAGATGTACTACCAGAACAAATAGGTGCAAACATTAGAAAGTAGAGATATTAATTTAAGCAAAGATATTAATTTATATAGAGAGAATAAGCCACCCGTTCAAAAATTGGTTTAATAGTTTTAAAAGCCTTACTCAACGTTGTCCCRTCCTGTTCTGCAGTCATTACATTTAAATAATTATTTAAAATGTAAACAGCTACATTCCTAACTTTGTTGCATTCTTAACTGTGTTGCATAATCAGCGTTAACAGAACGCCAAACTGTTAAAAACCTCTTCAGCAGAAAAACTCCCAAATGAAAAAATTAAGTAAAACAGAGGCTATGGTACTAGTACTCTAACATGAAAAGGAATCTTTTACACAAAGACACTTTCCATGCTTCCCCAGCTTAGTTTTACATTGTTAAAAATTCACCTTTAAAATTCACTAATGCATCCTGCAGATCTCATAATTTTCGTGTCAGATAGCTTCTCTTCTCCTCCCCGCTTAACTACAGCACGCGAATTGCCCTGAAGGTACCTAGAGTTACTGGATCCCCAGTAAGGGCTGTTTGTGCCTTGACAACAGCAATATTCTGGGTTTAACCATCAGGCACTTTGATGCAGTACAAAAAGCAACCAACGTTTTCCCAACAAGATTATTAAAGGTTTTGATCTGGGGATGGCTTTAAACTCTCCGCAGCCTTTCCTCAGTTGCTTCCACATTTGTTAATCAGGAGAGAACCAGGATTTCTGCGAGAAGCGAGACGAAACACCCGTTTTCCTGMTGAAGTACGCGGCGAGCCCACTAGACTGCACTGTCCGACCAGGGAYGGGGCTGCTCGGGGAGCCCCGGCGGAGGCCACACCAGGAACACGCTCTTTGGGGTCACGGCAGCTGGAGCCAGAAGACTTTGCTGAAACTCTGAGAAAACGGCTTTCAAGGGCTCCGTACACAGGGCGAGACGTGCGCACCGCAACCAG
The DNA here is from genome assembly GCF_003343035.1 of Apteryx rowi. Classification (NCBI taxonomy): domain Eukaryota; kingdom Metazoa; phylum Chordata; class Aves; order Apterygiformes; family Apterygidae; genus Apteryx; species Apteryx rowi. The sequence goes on from NW_020447952.1 coordinate 274,057, forward strand.
GGACAGTCGGGGCGCCGGCTGTTGTCGTCTCAGTTTGTAACCTCAAAGGACGTGTTTCCCCTAGGTGTCACGGATAGGTGGCAGGATAAATACGGTCCCGCGAGGCGGCGGAGGGGAGAGCACGGCGCTCGCAACGACAGCTCACCAGCCGAGACAGCTACCGTCACGCGAGCGCAAACTCCGCCTGCGGTTAACGCGCCGCTGAGGAATTACTCAGTCCCTTCTACAGGGCTGTGACGTCTTCGCCAAAGAGCAAAGCAAAGCAGCAGTACACGACACCCCGCATTGACTCACGACTAAGAATAAACCTTACGGGCAGCCTGAATAGAGAATACGCAGAGGCAATTTGGCTATACGATTTATGGGTGYGTGCCTTGCTGAGGATCTACGACCCCCTAAGTACTTAAAAGGCAACCTCGTTTCTCCTTGCAAAACGGTCCTTGGAATTACAGCGTTCCGCAATTTCAGACATTGAAATCTTGTTAGACTAACATGGAAGCTGTGGAGCTTTCCGGGACAAAGAACATCTTGGGTTCTTCGTATTTCTCTTTAAACACGTAAAATCTTTTTTATGCCAACTTCTGTAATTACAGCAGGTGACACTGACAGACGAGTTCCTCTTTCAGGCACAGTGAGGAGTTAATAAGTTTTTGCTTATAAAGTTTGGAGCAATTAGTTTCTCTGACTCATTTCTGTAATAACAAGAATGAAGTTGGATCTATTGGAGAAAGGAGAAAGGCAGGACAAAAATAACGAACGGGATATACCCAAGACACTCATTGATTCACCTATGGTCTCCAAGTACCAAGGACGCTTCAGAACAGGCGTAGGGCATACCACACTCGCTCCACACAAGACAGAATGGGCCAGCAGCTTTAACTCCAGAATTTTTTCCTTTAAGCTGTTTTCACAAGATTTTGAAATATCAGAACCTGAAAGTTACCTATATCACTATTCTAACTTAGTAAAAATGTTACCATTAATACATAGTTTGTCATTTATAAGAGCGTTCCATCGCACTCTCTGAGCATGAGGTAGCACTATTAAAATAAGGTTTAGTTCAATTTCTCTAAGCTTCCACGAGCCAGTATTTGTTCTCCAGAACAGGTTCTCAGATGACTGGGTGTCCCTCTTACAGTACAGAGCACTGCAGGTACTAATGYACCAGGTTCCACTGCAGTCCCTACAGGAACTTGTTCAAAACATCGTATTTACAGAATGAAAGGTAAACTCCTTTTCTAAAAATGATTTCTACAAAATCTTAGACAACTCTTAAATTATCAACTGCATTTTCCTCTGTGGGGGGATAGGGAGGTGGTGGAATGGCCTCCTTACCAACATCAAAAAGATTCATGGTGCTAACATGYTCTGCAGTTGCAATATGCCACAGGAGGGTTAAACAGTAACACGATTAGAATAATTGCTTTCCTTAWTCCATGGCAGGAGGTCTGTGCTGCACATTCTGCCTTCATTTGCTACACTTGTTTGTCACAGAAATCTGGGATRTATATGTAGCTAACCCAGGGAAGAACTGCGCTGACAATAAAAGTGTTACTGYGATTACCAAAGCCAAAAGATTTCATCCTAAATAAATGGCAATTTTCTTAAGATTATTACTGAATGTGCMTTTAAATCAATCAGGGTTTTAGGAATGGTAACTGTTTTTTTCCCCCCCACATGGCAGAAACTAATGAAAATTTTTAAAACTGCAAAACATTAATTATTCTTGAACACCTGAGGATTTCCCTGAAGTTGTCTGATCACCTGATGTATTTGCTTTATCATATAAACCTTTTGATAGGAAGGTAGATTTCAGTCAATCTAAAATATAAACAAAAGATACGGACTTGGCAAGCAAAAACAAACCAACAAATGAGCCGAAGCTACCATTTCACAACAGTATGCTCTAAATTAGTCATGATTAACGTTCCAAACTCAAAAGTCAGTAGCCCCCGAAGCAAAGAAATGGCATGCATGTGTGCAAGTTGAGCACAGCAGTTTAAATGATAGGTAAAGAATGATACTTCAAGTCGTGTACCTTAATGCCTTTAGTGTCCTCTTCATCAAAGGACCCAATATCAAAAGCATCTGCTGCATTTACTTCTCCCCGGGGAGGAATCAATGGTGGAGGATACTGGAAATAAAAGTAGCATAATTACAGACAAATTAATGTACAATATTTAGATCCATTCTGTAGATAAATATGGCCTTTTTATTTTTGCACACATTACACATGACACTATAACAGSACGTCACTTGAAACTAAATTTCAGTACAAAGAAGTTCTCCATTCTTTCAGTAAAAGGTCTTCCCTATCTTTTTTCAGGGGAAAAAACCCTAGTTTATAGAGAGCCATGCAGAAGAAACCATGCAGCCATTTGACCTTGAAAAAAAAAGAAAGAATTCAGTGCTATAAAAGAGGAAGCTACTAATGAAGGGATAACAGTTTTCATCAACCATCTTCCATGTACTGGTGCAAGTGAGTACCTGTGCTGGGGACAGGAATCCCCAAGTTTTCTATGTGCTACCTCTCCAGACTTCTTCATTTTTACTGCTTCACTGTGGAAGCTAAAGTTACTATTTTAATCCTTTACCTTCTGCAAATAGACTTGCTGCCAATCAATCCCTTTGAAGAAAGGATGCTCTTTTACTTCTTGTGCACTGCAAAATAAATTAACTGAAGTCAACAAAATGAAGGGGCTTTTCAAATACATTTGAGAAAATTAAAGCTTTCAAAGGTCAAGCATTTACATCACTTGAAAACATCAGTAAAATGCTTTGTTTTTCAAAAAAAATTTTACGTAAACAACAGAAGAGAAGACTAATATGGAAACACTGTAAGTAGTGCTGCAGGTCTGGGAAGCAATCGCACTCCTTTTTCTATGATAAACCATTACCTCAAATAACAAACAATACTCTTTTGTTGTCAGATCCTATTGATTAATTCTAAGCAACATGCTTACCCCACTGCATTTGATATTATACTTATTTTATAGCAAAATAAGCAACTACTCTTGATAGGCCTGAGCTTGAAAAGTAATCTCAGACTTGGTGATTATCATCAAGGACTCCATGATATAAAACCCTTTGAATATATCTCTGGAATAACACCTTGCAYTCATCTTAGGTATGACTGACTGTTACTCAAGAGGTACCACACATTGCCAACAGTTTCTCAACAGTTGTTTATTCCTCCCACAGTTTTCTTTCCTGGTCTCATCAGGCAAATACTGCTTTTTAAATAGGTGATAGCAACACCTTAGAGACTCATGGCAATGACCCTGCTTCTCTCTGAATATTGGCGATAAAAATATTTGCCATCTGAAGCAGAGGCAACCCAAAAYGAAACAAGTATTCGGGGCCTTCTGGGCATCCTTTGCAGAATAACCTCATACCATTACAGCTGCAACAACACAAATAATAATTTTAGCTATCAGTATGCCTGAATCAAGTAGCATAACTTCATGTCAAAACAAATCAGGCAAAACAACATAAAAACAAAACAGGGATGAAAAGWACTAACATCCATAATAAGATATATATAAATAACATCAAAAATGAACATGATTACAGAGAACTTAATGGGAAAAGAGAAATGTCTTTAATGACAGAAATTTTGTAATGTGCCCACAACCAAAGCAAGCTGAAATGCAGTATCATGCAATTGCATTTTTTAATGTTTTCTTTCCTAAAGTAAAATTATCAGGAAGTTGATTCTTACTTCATATGAAGTCATTCATTTAAAAACGTGGAARTTTTTAAAGTCACAGATCCAAGGAGAAGATGACACCTACCTTCTCCCTTGGCAGCCAAGTCTCTTGCTAACATCCCGCTGCAGAAGCCCTTCCAAAAGGGACTTTAGTTCAGGAGAAAATGAATCTGGTAACTCCACATTCTATGAAAAAAAAGCAGTACCAAAAAAGGCATTAAACTATAGATGTATTTTGATCTGCTTTCACCACATAGGAAAGTAGCTTTTCTTTAATAGCATTTGTAAATACAACTCTTGCATGTGTAAACACAGCTCTTTCTCAGAAAGCAGGTTATGAATAAGCTGATGTACTTTTTAGCGAAACTGCAGTTTAGTAAGCAAGAAGAATGCAACTGCAACTGCCCCCGAGATCCTTACCACGGTGAGCGTCATCCGGTCAATCTCATGCTTATCTTTGGTTTTGTGCTGTCTGAAAGGACTGTGACTGTAGAAATAAGAAAATGCACTAATAAATGTAAAGCCATAACATATCAGGTTATTTCAGCAGTGGCAACCTCAGGAAAGCGTGTAGCATCCTTTTAGTCCCGTTATTCCACCTCATCAATCCTGTCCTGCAGAACAATAACATAAGCAGTGAAACACTTAGCATTTACAATGAAAAATTAGACTTTTCACACTAACATACAAGTTTAACACTGTGACTACCAGTCACACCTTAAAAATATCAATGTTTGAGTTCTTAACACTTCATTTTCTTTTCTCACTGCAGAAAGCTGTGCCACTTTGCAAAAAAGTACATCTTTTCTGTTTTCAGCATGATTGCGTATGGTGGACATGAAAATCAAACCCAGAGAAAAGCAGCCTTTCAACTCCTTTCCAGACAACATATAGATTCCCCTGTAAGGATTATTAAAATCAGGGAAACCTGATGTAGTTAATCCATACAAAGGCTTGCAATAGGTCAGGGTATTCTTAAATGACCCTGACCAGTAGTGAAACACTGCGTTGCAAGCTCCCTACCAATTACATCTCGAATAAAATAAATCGCTCCATCTAACAAGAAACTTCTCAACAGCAATTGCAACACAGATATGTAAAAACGTTGATCTATACATGGAAACTGAAAACATCCTACAGAACTTACCACTCATCTATACAGGAAGAATGAAGCAAGATCTTGAAGTGCATAGACAAAACATATCATCATGATGGATACCACAGGATTAGTGACCAGGAAGGTATCTGATGATATCTGGTTAATTTTCATCTTCTACCCCTTTCCTGCTTAATACTTCTGTTTCTGTGAGTTTGATTTTTTTCTTTTAACTACAGAAGACCTTCGAATATTACAGATTTACCAAGCAATATTTAAACAGYAGCATAAGAGCAAGTGGAAACTTTCTATTATCAGGTGTTTTTTTTTTTTAAATTAAATTTAAGGTGTATTCCCTGTTTTCTAGATGTCTTCAAAACCTTAAGGGAATGCTATTTTTCAAAATTAAAGTGTTATTTACCTATTAGTTCGTTAATTACCCATTATAATATATTTTGTGTTACCACATGGCAATGTGTACTGGCTTGTTTCACTGGTGACCTGCTACTCTGGAGTTATTTCCTATTTGTCCTCAAATTTCTTCTGCAGAATAGAGATCTGTTGGACAGATCAGGACTTCATTTTTCTGTTTTTAAGCATGATATGTATGGAAGCAAGAGTAAATTGCTAAAATACGGTCTCAGATACTTTGACAATGAGGTTCTGAGTAGATCATGAAAGCAAATGATTGACTGCAGATTTACTGACAGGATTTTATGACCGACTAAATTTATTAAATGCTAAGAAACGGCACTATGTGCCCAACCCTTGTTTTGCAATCTGAGTTATTTAATCGACTTCCAAACAGATTAGAAGTCTAGCCCACCACGAATAACACTCTGCCTTCTGCCCTCCCGCTGATACCACCCCACACACCTCTGTCGGGAGGAATCACTCTGCAAAGACCACAACCTCCCCTCTCCACAAGTCCAAGTTTTGCTGCTAAATGGGATCGTTTGCTTCTAGAGGCTAGTTCTTCCATCAAGCGACTTTAAACATGTGAAGAAGGAACCGTATCAGGGTCAGATGGATGCCCTGATCCTCTGTGCCCAAGTGATTCAAAGGGAAAAAGGCCCAAAAGAAAAGATGAGGAGTCCCTAGTGGTCCTCCTTCTGAAATACGCTCTACTCTCTCCTCCCAGCAAACCCAAACTGTTGCATAGCTTGCTACCTATAAAATTATTCAGTGAGTGATTAGAGAGACAGCATATTGCTCACAGCTGCATGATGCTGTCTGCAGTTCTAAATTGCAAAGAAAAAAGTATTTAAACACCATTTCTTTATTTATTGACACACATACATTTAGTTATTTTGTGAAAAAAAATTAATGTTAAATTGATACAGCCTTATATTTCAATTCAGAAAATACAAGCTTACCTTCCTTTGTGTGGTGCCTGACATGTATAAAGGTAAGACCTTATAATTAATTATCATTTATTACAAGGACACAGAAAAATCTAACTGATGACCAATATTTACAGAGAAAAGCTCTAAAGAGCTTAAAAGATTATTTCCATTTCACCAATAACACTGAAGAAGCTATTGTCAAGAAACACTTGCCAGCAACCACATATTGACTGTTCATATAAATCTGTTAGTCTTAGTAAATTCTACACAGGCTTGTAAGTTTATTGATGAGGTAATGGTTGACAAAGCTGTAATTGTTATACATTTGCACACCAATATGTTCACAGGCCAAATTCTGTAACTGGAAGCATCCACACATTACAATTTACCCCAAAACTACAGAAGGAAAGACCAAAAGGATCATGCTAAAAAAAGAATAATGCAGCAAAGTCTTTTTGCCATAAGAAAAGGTCCTAAGCCTAAAATGAAGTCCATAATTTAAAAGGGCAGCTAGTACATTTAAGCAATGAATAATATCAGAGCATCTAAAATACTGAACTATTGCCAAAAGATGGGTGGATTGCCTATCAGCAGAAGTCATGAGAAATAACACGCCTAAAGAGTGGATGGGAGCTGCAGCCTTCCTCACCACCCCATACGTGYGTCTACTAAAGGAAGCAGGGCTCGAGTTTTGCTTAGTTGTTTGTTTTGGAAGGAAAACAAGCTTATCTTAGTCTCTTGTGCAGATGTGGTACGAGTTTCAGGCACATGTTAAAAACAAACAAACAAACAAACCAGGTGCTGAGACCTGACTCACCCTCTCAGCAGTTTGAAAAGCATGCAGCCCAGGGAGAACCAGTCGGCACTGCTGTCGTATGCTGTTCCCTTCTGGAGCACCTCTGGAGCCATGTATCCATGAGTACCTCTGCCGAGCAAAAAGTAACAAAATCTTGATTACGATCAGAACTATCATTGTAAAAACATCCTGTATTTTCTTAAAAAGATAGTCTAACTTAAAAAGAATGAATTCTAAACATCATTGTTCTTTTGCTTTTCCTTTGGCCACACATGCATATTCATGTTTTCTGTTCCTATAAATCTACAGAGGCAAAGCAATACCTTAAAACAGAAAYAAGAGGAAAAATTAGACAAACTGTAGCACCTACAGAGAGATTTARCAGAACTGGAAGAAAGGACAGTAAGTAATCTTCTATCCGAGCGTGGAATAGGAAAGAGTTAGAAAGGCAGCCTGTTCTGTCCCCTGGGCTTACAGGGAGGCCAGGCATTAGGAGGCAGCCAGGGCTCCTGATCTTTTAGGCCAGACCGCTCCAGCCCTGGGCCCCGTGAGACTAAGCCAACCCCAGAGAGAGGGCTAGCAGGCCTGGTTTGTGCTCTCTGACACCTATTTCACACACCTCTCCTTCAGCTGACACCCATGGACCAGTTTTAACAAACAGAAGTAGCCAACAGAACATCTCCTTGAGTGCTGGCCACCCACAGCAATGAAGTTACCACGTACTGCTTTTACCCTCTACTTAATTTGAAAGTATAAACTTTTCTAGAAGCTACTGTAGTGCAAATCTTTTAAAAAATGACAGGATCTGAGACTAAATTGGGGCAAATGAGGACCTAAGAATATAGCATGCCAGATAAGATACGGAATCCATACATGACACACAAAATCCAGATTTCAGTTATGATCTGATGTCGAGAGTTAGAAAAAGAACACAATTTTCTGAAGTTACAGAAAAATCCAGAAAAGGAAAGATACAATAAATCCTGTTTTTTAGTCAGTTTCAGAATATTTAATTATCCATTTAGGACAATTAAAACAAACGTGAACTTTAACTCAGTCAAGTTCTTATCTTCTGTGAACAATGAATCATCTTGAAATAATGTGTCATCTTCCAGCCATGCCTACACAGCAGCTGCTACAACTGTTCAGGAAAACAGAAAAGGGAGACTGAAAAATCTTATTAGGGTATCCAGCAAAACTCTGTTACAGAGAAGTGTCATGCCACAGAAGTGTTATTTTCCTTTAGGCAAAGTTAAATAATAAAAAACATGTAAAGAAATTATTTAGCAATAATTTTATGTGCAACAGAGCTCACATAATACTTACACACTAGCATGCGGCTTCTTTTTGGAAAAATCACAGGCCAGCCCAAGATCTGATATTCTTACATGCCCGTGTTCATCCAACAGGATATTTGCAGGCTAGAAGTGCATAAACAGAGAAAGAGTACTGCTCAGTATTTTTTGGTTGATGATAGTACAAATCCTCAAAACACAGTAACTGTCTCAAACATCAATACCCTCTGGATTGCTACTTTTATTAAAAAAAAACAAAACAAAACCACAACTTTCAAAGTCAATACAACAAATACTTTATAGATAATATCCACAACATTCTAGCAGAGCAATACCATTCAATTCCATGCAAAGATTATGAAAATCTGGAAAGTAACAGAAAAGAAAAACAGACAAGGCTTGAAACGCAAGGCGCACAGAAGAACAAAACCCATCTGGCCTCAAGGCCTCACTCCTTTGGGTTCTTTCACAGCTGGGGCTGCGGGGGCATCTTCCACCCCTTACTCCCATTCCACACCCTACTCTCGCCATGCAGACTTTTTTCCACTTTGGTTGGCCACCTGCCTCACRTCCCCCYGCCTTARGACAGTCCTCAACTTCCCACCTGCYGGTGAAACATACTCYTGAGCCCCTGYCTYCCTGTCCRTCTCCCATCACACTCACTCCCCTCCYAGCGTTTTCAAAGCCCAGTACGTTTTGTAAATTAATAACATCATTAGGATGGTAAATGAGGTGAATAYACTGAACTGGATTTATTGTAACACAACCAATGAAGCATCTCCCAGGCCTGTTTAATCGGGTAATAACAAATTAGAACTATGTTGAACAACTACTAGAAATCCAGACAAARAGGTAAACAAACAATCTATATCCTTGCCCAGAACAGGTTTCAGGTAAGATACTGGGTGTATGCAAGAACTTMCTTTAACTTATCAGTATTTCTGGATTGTTTGTTGCTAACTAATAACAACCTATGCAAATGCAGCCCGTTATGCAGTGCATTAATGATTACCTTTAAGTCTCTATACACAACAAAGCGATTATGCATGTGTTCTAAGCCCAGGATGATTTCAGTAGCATAAAACCTCATTTCTTTTTCAGAAAACACTCCGTGCTGGGAGAGGTGGTAGTGCAAATCTCCTCCTAGAATTAGAAGAATTGGGACACAATTAACAGAAGAGTAAAATCTTGCTGCACTGAGGGGTGGCAAGATACAGGAGTGGGGGGGAAARGGGCAGGTGTGGGGTAGCAGGGAGCATAGCAATTGCAGGTTTTAATAATCGAGCATGAGGGGATTCAAGTGCTGGACTCAAGTGCTTGCACACTCAGCTGTGGGCAAGTACACTCTGCAGTATACATGCTGACAAAATATCTGAGGAAGTTAATAAAGAAAAAATGATCAATTTGGACGTCCATTTCAAAAATACATTTACTTTGTCCATGTTTGCATTCAGTGAACGATCCAGCAACTGAGTCTTAATGGAAGGGATTTTCACAGCAAGTAAACTGCAGTCATACATACGAGTTTCTGTAAAACTGAATAAATTAGCATATACAAATATTCATGCTGGGAATGTTTTCACACTTTTTTAATCAAAGTATAGACACAATACAACGTCACTCTATGAGCTAATCCAAACCATCAACACAATGAATAGTGAATATTCCAAGAACAGTTTCTGATCAAGCTATGAATTTAAAATAATCAACCAATTATTTGAATCTGACCTACTGTGTAGGTTATAATGAGATTCCTCACGTGCAAAACATCAAAGCCAGTCTCAATTGCTTACAGGATCTGAGCCCTATTTCTCAATCAAATTTCTCACTTTGCAACACGGGATGTGTAAACGCACTCCAACATCCTTAGGTGCTCACTGCAGGACCACAGTCAGAGTTCGAGTGGGAGACCCACAAGCACAGAGCATCCTCTGCAGTAACAGAGCTGCAAGATCTCTCTCGGCGCCGCCGATTACTCTCTCTGTGCCTTCTCATAAGAGTTATGCTAAGGCTTCTGGAAATCAGGTCTTTCCTTTGATGAACGCTTCCCCCATCTATTTTCTTTGCAGTGCTCTTTATACTAACCCTTTACTTCTGTTCCTGAAAATTCTACCACCTAAATCTCCTCGTGCCTTTTTCCATGTGACCATCCTTTCCTTAAGCTTCCAGCCTAATAGCTCCTCTTATCTTAATTTAGATATGCTAATGTTATACAGAAATGGAGATTTTTCAGCCTGTTCTACACATTCCCTTGTTTAGGTCCAGTTCCCCCTCCTGCTCTCAGGTGGGTGTTTTTTGATGCCTCAGTTTTTCCCCTCATTTTGCTCATGATCTCAGCAAGTCCTCAGGCTGCGGTTTCCGTAACGCTATCACCATCTTCCTCTCGTTAGCCTTGCTTACCATTCATCAGGTCCAGAATGAAGCAGAGTTTGTCAGGGGTGTGGAAGGCATAGGTCATACACACTATAAAGGGACAGTCCTAGGAAGGGAATGAGCAAACAGTTTATACCAAATGATAAACAGAGTACTATTTACAGAACCTAAAAAACATGTTATACTTTTCCTATGATATTTGCCAATATTCATAATAATTTGTTAAAACAAGTTGTTTATTAAGCTACATACTCTGATGTTCCACGTACAGTTTAGAGATCTTAAATTTGCTATCAGGTTTAAGTTTGAAAATAAAAAACAATAAATCAAAGACTAAAAGAAATGCAGGTAGCATAACTATCTTCTAAAGATTTCCAACTGCAGAAGATATTCTAGAAATATTTACCTGAGTTTGTACTAGACTTAAATGAAGGATACATTAAAAATGACAAGCTTTATGGCATCTCAGAAAAAATAATCCTGTTCCCATGAAGTGTAAAGGATACGCATGATTTCCCTAATTGCAGGGAAAACGTTTAGCTGTTGGAACACTAATCAAAAATCTGAGTCATGTAATATAGGAAATTCCAAAGGCAATGCCAAAGGGAAAGCAATTTTATCCTCATCTATATATTAAACATAGGTACCCTGATAACGCACTGTCCACTAAGTTGCACTTCACTTAAAGCCATACAAATGTGACAGCCAAGAATTCTGCCATCCTCTGCCACTCAGGTAACCCCACAGTTCAGCTCTCCAGCAGCATTCGCAACAGATGTTTAGGAGGAACATAAATACACCAGAAAGGAAACTACAAGGCTGTCTCCTATATGACGTGCGGGAAACAAGATCAGTAACCTAGAAATGAAGTGAGGCGCGGATGCAGATTTAAGAATGTCACTGAAGAGACACCACTCCCTGGGACGGATTACATTTCTACCTCTTAATGCAGTTAACCTTAATTTATACAGATGTTACGACTAGTAGCCATAAAAAAACAGAGCTGAGAAAACACCTCCTTACTGCTAATCACCTGTTCAGTGTGCTGATACATCTATAATGCACACACATTAAAGAAAGCCATGCCGGAACGATGGCAGMGCTTCGCTAGGTCTCCTCTTCCTTCGGCCCACCCTTGATGCACGTGGCTCATTAGCGGGGGGGCTATTGCACCGCTGAGTCCCTCTCAGAAGCCATACGAAACCCTTGCTGTTCTGTTAGTCCACAACACAAACTTAAGTAATGGTTGTGCTATCAAAACAAATCTGACTGAACTGTAAATACTGATATGTAAAGGCTTGAACCAAAACCTCAGAGCTGACAGGAAGAGAAGCTGAAGTGCTGATGAGCCAGTATAGCATGCAGGAAGCAAGAATACGACCTAACATAACTTGAACAATGTCTTAATTATTATCGTATTGATAGTGAAAGCTCTGGGAATCTGCGACAGGAACTCGTTTCCTTCCCAATTTAGAAACAGCAAAACACGGTGACCTTGGACCAGATGATAGCAGCTATGCAGCAAGGTCCACGGGACCCCTCCCTGGCCCCGGTGCTGGCGGCCTGCTGATCTTCAGCAAAATAGGAAATAGGAGGAAATGGCCACATTATAGTCGCTGCCAGTCCAGGTCAGTTCAAGTCAGTTCATCCTTCCATAAGGGAAAACCAAGTAAGGCTTACACAAAGCTTGATATGCTCATCTTTAATCACAGATGATTCTCCGATTTCTTGGACTGAGCCTGCAATACTGTTCAGACCTAACTGGTTTTCTAGAGTTTATTGTGCAAATATGAGTCCCAAGGAAACTCGACAAAACGCAGGCACACGTTTGAAACGCTCTGTAGAAACATGCATGAGATAAATGCCTAATTGCTGCTAAATGTCCTGGAAATAAGCAGACAAGACTACAGGCAAGGCAATATGGGATTTAATAAAAGATATTACTTTCCTTATAAACTTTGTATTGCTCATAACTGCAGACCATCATGGTTACCACTCAACCTCAGAACAAAAGCTTTAGTAGGACTATTTAAGTTGATTTTCTGAATCAACTGGATAACTCAAAAATCTCCCAAGCAAGCGTCCTAGAACCTTAGAGCAATCAAAATGTCTAGTGTTAGTGTTAGATTTAGTGTTAGAATTTAAACACCATAACACAGAAAAATAAAAGAGTGTTTCCATCCCAGAACACAAAGTGCCTAGATCTTAATGGAATCCAATTTTTCAAAAAAAAAGAAATCTGCAAGTGTAAATGTGATGAATAATTCATTTTAGTGTAAACCTTCCTAATTTAATCACTACCTCTTCATTGTTTAACAGAGAGGAGAGATTTGTAATGGTGCCATAACATATTTTGCAGTGGCTTATATGTCAGAAAAAGAGTATTTTCCAGCATAAAAATAAAAAAGTACAAAAAGTATTCACCTTAAATGAAGTACATTTATCTTAAATGAAAGATAAAGCAATAAAGCACATTTCCCAAGAGACTAATATTTCTAATACTATGTTTTAGTTAAGCTTCTGCTATGAAAAATTTAAACAGTGTGATAACAATATATGAATTAAGAAGAGTTTGGAAACAGTTCATTACATCTAAACAATTCTGCATTAAATCCAAAATCAATGACAGAAGACAAATTTTTAGTAATACACTATGTGGAAGGAGAAAAATGAGAATATCTGTCACAAACTGTAGGAATGTAATGTTTTAAAGATGTCGCATTTTAAAGACTTCAGGTGGAAACCTTYTGATTCTGACTTTTTCCTGTAAACACCTAAACATCCAATGTCAGAGCATGACTGTAGAAAGGACAGCAAACACAGGCAAAACCCATGTTCATAGTGTAAGTGTCCACGTACTGTTTTTAACTTAACAGTATGTCCGTCCCAACAGGTCTTTTTTAGAAAAATGTGGAAGTCGATGCTTCTACAATGCTGAGATTTTCTCTGCCATTTCAACAGATGGTCCTTGAAGTCACTAAAAAAATCTGGGAGTAGATTCTGTTTTTCCATTGAACTCAAGACTCCTACGAATCTTGGTACACATGAAAGCAAAGTGCCTGTTCTTCTCAAAAAAAAAACAAATAGAAAAACCCCAACCCCAAAACAAAACCATATTTGACCATTGATCTCAGAAGTTTTCTAGTGCAGTTTGTCCACTTTTCCTAGCAGTACCTGATACTCCTCCTCCCTTGGGGGAAACCTGAATCCAGTCTCCCTTTAGGTGAATTTTCTAAAAGAGAAGAACGGCCTCACTGTCCATTTTTCTCAGAATCAGGAAAACAAAAGACACAGCGGTGTGGAGCCGCAGCCCTGCAAGGCGGCTGATCCGGCACCTGTGCCATCTGCGCCATCACCCATTACCCTCCAGGAAAAGATTTATTCACTAACAACCTTCTCCAAACCATGCCGTTTGGCACACCGATTCTGTCCAGTCCATCAGCAGTGATGTTCTAGCTGATTTTAGTGTTACGGTTTTTGAGTGTTAGGCAAATATTGTGTATTAGAGCAAATAAATATTTTTTTAAACAGAACTAAAATATTTTCCTTGCTATCCTATCTTCTGCAAATTTCAAACGGTGTTTGAAGCCCAAAGCCCGAACACCTCTCCCACACAGGACGACGGGGCCTGTATCCTACAGGGGGGAGGAATGAACCTGGGGAGCAGTTTGCCCACGCTGCACCAAGAGCCAGCGCCCAGGCGGACGTCCGGACCACGCAGCCCACCCGGGCACCGGGGGCCGGTCCCGCGGCTGCCGGGGCTCCGAGCGGCGCCCAGGCAAAACGCCCCTGGGAAAAAGCTGCTCTGGCAAAGCGACCACAGTGTTCTCAAACGCAGGAGCTCCCTATTCAAGAAGCAGTTGCAAATGCCAAAATTTTAGGTGGGTTAACAAAAAGTGATTACACAAATGTATGTGTAATCTGCACAGCTGTTATTATGCATTTTGTGAAGACAGCTGGATTCCCAGTTAAATGACTAATTGCACTAAGATGAACATCCCAGGTCCACTGCTGCTCTGTGGAGCACAGAAATGCAGCCGCCGGGAAAGGCGAGCGCCACGCAACTCGAATAGCTCGTATTCACAACGCTGAAATGAATTATCTTATTCTACCATTTTCAAAATCTATTTAATTCTGCACATTCAAAATGCTCCAGACTATGATGCAATGACAATATCCAACCTGAATTGATAGCCTTTTGTATAAAGTCTCTCTTCACATTAGAAAAATTAAGGAGGAAATTGGAAGGAAACGGCAGGGATGGGCAGCCTGTCTTTTTCAAACTCTTTTTCCAACTTCTGAGAACCTAACAGAAGCAACACTCTAATGAGCTGATAACCCTTAACAAAACAAAACAAACAACGAAAGAAAGGTTTGCCTTACTTTTCTGCTGCTAAATTACTAGCTATGCTCTGCCATATCAGAAAACTAGCTCCAACCACTAGCAGCCTTGTAAAGAATTTTTTTTTGAACCATTAGACATGAAAATTCATGTTCAGAACTGAAGCAAAAGAATCACAAATTACAGTTAAATAGACAATCAGCATTAATTTGTCTGATTTCTTGCCTAGTCTGCACTGCAAATTTTATCCAATTGCCCTTCAAGAATCCTGTCAGTTCTGGATAAGCTAGAATTTATCTTTGACGGAAAAAAAACAACTTGATTCAAAAGTCTAATTGATAAATCCAATACAACTCTTGCTAAACTCTTCCAACTGTTAATTTCACAGATAAAAGAACAAAGGAATATTTTCCGATCATTTTTCTAGCTGTGTTTTCAAGCCAAATGCGGGCGCAATTCTACGTTAAAGGAAATACACTGACTTTTAACACCAGTGCAGGCCCACGTCTCTCCAGCGAAAGGCTGGGGCAGGCAAGGGGTGCGACAGTTGCTACAGAGAGGCCCAAGAAACACACAAACGCCCTGTCTTTGAAAGGGCCTCTTGCCTTAGGGGCTTTCTGATAAGAAAAAACTAAACTTTATGGTAAAACCTTGGTGCATAGCTTCCCTAATTTCTGTTTTACAGTTTACCTTACCAGAATATTTCTAACAACAGAGAAAATCCAGCTGATCAGCACAGAGCAGAAGCTCAAGAGCTGCTCTACGAGGGACAAAACTGCAATTGGCTTCATTGTTCTGTCAGTTTGGGCAAAAAAGCACCTCGCGTGCCTACATGGAGGCCAGAAAGTAACAAATGTGGTCAAATTCATAGTGGTTTTGTTTGTCAATAAAAGGGCATTATTTAGCAGTTGAAATTCTGCATTTATATGTAAGCCCAGAAAAACACGTTTCCATTTTTTAAACCTAACTTTGCAGAAGCCGAGGGGCTGCCGCACCGCGGAAAGCTCGCTCTGCAGCCGGGCCTGCGAGCGACACAGCGCCAGGTTCCAGACCACCGGCTGCAGGAGAACGGCCCGTCTCAAAGCCTCATCGCRTTCATGGGTCCCCTGACCAACAGAGGACAGCAACGATGCTGAGCAGGCACTTAAATTAGGCCCAAATGATACTAAATGCATGACAATTTAGATTTCAAAAAAGAAATTAGCATTTACTAATCCACCTGGACAACGCAGAACCGAAGGTAGGATTTCTGTAGTCTACAAAAGGTACGGACCTCGTCTTTGAGAGAAAAGCACAGTAGTTACTCCCTGCAGCCTTACAAGCAAAAGCAGCCGCGTTCCTGTGGAAGAGGCACGTGGTGCCTGCATGCCTGCTGTCCAGCCATATGCAATTCCTCCCCGTGCTTTAACCGGGCTGGGAAAAGGGGATGTGCTTGCACTGGGCTCCACACGCAACGTTTCATCTGAACACCATAACAGTCATGAGCAAAATTAACCTTTTTACCAGCCTCCCACRTAACCATGGTGATAAGAGCTGATTTCAGGTTTTGTTTAATGAGGGCAGCGTACCCAGCAGGTTCTGGCACTTCAAAGTCTGCTTTGAAGCTGTCTGAGAGTAACATGTTGTGGACACCACTGAACTTCTCTTCTACAGGTAACAAGACACCGTCTGGTGGAACCAAAACCAGTTAAGTTGTTTTTTATGCACGTCTGTGATGCTCCTAGCTTTAAATAGACTTGCATGCTACAAGACGCACTCACTTTGTACATATTGATAGCTACTCAGCCAAAGTACATTAAAGAAAAAAAAAAATCAGATAAGCTAATGTCATGGTCATAGGAGGAGGCGGAGGAACCAGTAACTTTAAGTTTTTTTTCTGAAATAGCATCTTATATTCTTATAAGAGTGTTACATAACTATAGCAGAAAAGAAATTTTTCTTTACCACACAGAATAACATTTTGGAAAAGTTTCAAATATGTTTAAAAGGAATTTTTAAAAACCCAGATGGTAAAAAAATAAGAGAATTAGCTAAGGAATGGGTACCTCCTCAAGTCTTTCTATCAGAGATGCTAATTTCTACATGCATCCAAACTGAAAAGCAAGCTTATTTTTCCATCCTTACTTTAGACGCATTGCTAGAATCTGTTGGGGAGTATTTTTGCATTTCACACAACTGAATTAATGGAATATGTACTATATGTAACAGTTTTTATATTATATGCAAAAAAAAAGAAGAAAAACAAATCAATGATACTTACTCCTGTACTGACAAGAGACAGCATAATTCTTTCATTTAAGGCTAATGTTTCTCCTTGCTTCATCTTGATTCTCTTCTTATCTAAACATTTCATTGCATACCTGAAAATATTAACCGTTCAGAAAAAGCACCGGAAAAAGTTTCCTCATATGCACAGTACTTTTTACAAGCAGTTATGCAATGTATATTCACAGTAGCCTGTACACAGCCTCTTTAAAGACTTGCACATGATATTCGAAATATCATTACATGACTAAACAAGAAAGTCTCCAAAATCTCACAGAAAGAAAACAATTTTCATCAGAAGCCTCCTAACAAAGAAATACGCTTAAACAAATAGTTCTGAGTCCAGCAGTAAGATACCATAATGATATGGGAATTATGCATCATAGGTCCATTCTTCAATACCTTTAAGCAAGGATTTGTAGTTTGAATTAATACAGGTCCCATTATACCTCCATTTAATTCTAATGCTTTCAGCTGTACTGGGAAAGTAATATCCTAAGCACATACTAGGTTTTTCAACTTTTTCCTGAAGTTCACATTCTACTCCCAAAAGATGGTCAGATAAACTCAAGGAAGCTTTTTAATCTTCTTCTACCATTTGTACTACATAAAATTAATGAGTGGCTATTACAAAACGCCTCTGAAGAGATCCACAAGAATAATCATCTGTGCCTCACTGCTTTTGGTACCATCCTTGCAGACAGCCAGGGGCTGGTTCCCAACTGCAGCCCTGTTCACGGGAACTACAGTCAGGAGGCAGCTCCTGGCTGATGCCAGCCGGTGCCCACTCCATAGATGCAAGGCCAAAGATAACACGAATTTTTTATCATCAAACTTTTAAATAAAATACTGTAGTTAGCACAATAAAGCTACAGTTTTATAAAGTAATAAAGCTTTGCTTGAAAAAGAATGTTACCCTAACAACCACCAAACGAGTAGGATATATCATGGTCAGCAGATATTTTTTCAAAATGCTCAGTGAGCCTCCTATTAGACAACAGCAGAGAAGGACACAGAAAGACATTTACTTTCTTCCACAGAAGATTTCTAGACATGGGCAGACATGGATTTTTAGAACAAGGCCATTCATTTCAAAATATTCTCTGGAAAACACTACATTACAGCATGACATCAATGCGCACTGACTGCACACTGAGCAGCTCTGCATGGAAACGGGGCCTCGTGTCATCTTCTCTTTGCACGTCATCACTAGCGCTCCCTATACGAGCAATGTCACCGCTTGCCACGCACGTGTTGTGAGCGGGGGAAAGTTAGAGTGAACATACTGGAACTATAAGTTTCTAAAAACCAGGAATATATTCGCAGCATGGGTTCTTGCTGAGAAGTCTGTAAACAACAACTATAAATAGCATTTCACAAGCTACCCTTTACTTATGCTTTGACGTTACTGATCAAGGTGAATGACTGGGGCCATTTAAGGCTGATTGAAATCAAGTATTTCAGTCATTCTTATATCAAATTACATGCTGAAAAAAGCACTGCTATCCAAGACTGCTTTTTGAATTGCATTTCTTGCCCCTATTTATATGTCCTTGAAGGAGGTGATGTGAAAGAAGCCTCAGGTGTATCTTTGTGGGTTAGTGCAACACCAATGGCATTTACCTTGGAGGGGTGGCTTCCCAAGCTCCTTGCAGACAGTAAGTGCAGCAGAGGCAGCCATCTAGAGTGGACGGGATCTGGATTAGGGATGGGTAAACAGGTTTGGATTAAGAAAGAAATAAACCAAACCTCTACCCAGAAACTGAGCCTAATCTAAAGTTTCACTTCAAGTTTGAAAATTTTGGCTTTCCTGCATTTCACTTCCGTTTACTCTATTTATACCTGAAAAAAAACTGTCCTTTGCTTGCCATCCTAGTCCCAAGGCTTATCCACCTCCTGCCATGGCAAAAGTCAGACGTCAGAATGACTGGGAAGCTGAGAGCTACCTCTTCAGGGCAGAAGTCTGTTTAGTGTGGCTCAAGCTAAATAAAATGTTTGGTTTTCTACATAGACAAATTAATCAACTGTACATGGACGAAAGTACCAAAGCAAGAATAAAGACAGTATTGTTAGGAGGAGGAGGAGGAGGAGGAGGAGGAGGAGGAGGATGTATACTTGAGGTCACTGCAAAAATATTGAGAATAAAAGCAACTTTAAGAGGTCTTCCACTTATTAATAGCTCAGAATTTTATTATCAAGGATGTTAAGCATACACAATTGCCAGTGAAGCCAGCTATAACTGCAGAGACTCAGCTCTTCAAACATGCTGTGCTCATACAGAAGAGAAATGTGTAAGGATGGTCCTTGGACTAAAATTGTTAGGAGAAGAGCAAGATGAAAGGAAAAAAAACACCAAGAAAAATTTGGCAAATTAGAGCCTAAATGTTCAAAACACAACCTAGTGGGACAATTACACCTAAAACTTGAAGTCTGTTGATTAGGAGAGGAGGTGTGTGAATGACAGCACCAGGAGAAAACCAAAACACACAGGGGTTGATCTTGGAGTTCCCCCTTAGAGCTCTGTTTAACAGAAGTTCAACMCTGGAACTACATTCTTCCCAGTGTAAGCAAGCATCACTGCTTTTGCCACTGAAACATGTGCTCATGAGGGGAAAAACTTTCTTAATTTATATAAATGTAGAATGCCATATTCAGAATCTGCCCAGGCATTATCCTACAAATTGAAAAGCACTAGGGTCATATTCCCATATCATCTTTTAACCTTACCTTATGATGACTCATTTCCCACCTGCTCAACACCTCCATTCTGTGAGGTTACCATCCACCTCCTTAACGGARGTAGCTCAAACCAAGCTGGAAAACTTCACCCAAAGAAGAAGGGGAAGCACCAGCTACATGATATGTTTCATGGAGAGAACAGCAACCTTCAGCAGATGAGGGATAACACCTCACACAGTCACCAGTTTCCACAAAAACATTGTTCTGCACTGTCAGGCTCTGATCCAGGAAATCATTTAAGTGCATACTTAATTTTAAACACATGTGCAGTCTCCATTAATTTGGACAAGACCATTTAAATGAAGGATGTGCTTCAGAGCTCTACTAGATTGGAGCCTCACTGCCTGGGACATAACAGGATCAAATATCAAATGAAACTTAAAGATGATCCAGAAATCAGAACCTCTTGGCATAAAATTTAATTCCAATGAAGTACACAGTAATGTGACACTGCTCTGCAGTGATTTTGTAATAAATTATTGGAAGGATTTCTTACATAGTTCAGAGTTTACAATTATCTTTAAAATATAGTGTGTATATACTCACATTTTTCCAGTGTCTGCTTTTCTGCAGCCATACACTTCACCAAATCCCCCTCTTCCAATTATTCTATGTACACTAAAATCATTCATAGTCAGCTGTAAGTACAAAAAATAGGCTTCATTTTTCAATATTATGAAACTTACTGTGAAAATCTCTAAATAATCTTCTAATGTATTAAGAGACTTAACTATTATTATCCATATAGTATTCACTGTTCTGGAAAATGCAGCACCTTAATGTTTATTTTTCAACATACTTGCAAGCACTAGAGTCTAAAGAGTAACAAAACTCAGTAAGACAAAAATGAGACTGTTGTTAGCAAAGACACTGACAGTCTCATTCACAACGAAGTCTGCAGAAGAGGGTGGCTGTTTCTACAGACAAAGAAGTTGCAGGAGAGGCACGTGGAGGGACAAAGCAGAAGCTAAGTTTAAGAATACTGGAGACAATGTCTGAATTGTAATGGGAAAAAGAAGAGAGGATGGTGTGTGGTTGTTAAAGAGAAGCACTTCTAGCACTTCACTTTCTTTCAGCTATTGTAAAATCATAAGGCTATTAAATCAAGACAGGCAGAAAGGATGTCCAGAAACGAATTGTTAAGACTGAACATCTAAGAATAGAACAGCAGAACAGCAACATTCACTGTACTTCTTAACAAGGCCTTTTAAGAAGCAGTATTCAAAATTGAACGTTTTCTTTCCCATATCAGCCTTTGACAAGATAAATACGATTGTAAGTACTTACATGAATATTTAGTTCTACGTTTTTCCATTGACAAAATCTAGTAAACTTGTCACTGTAGAAAAAAAGTTTAAAAGTTACCTGAGACTACTATTTAAAGTATTATAGGAAACATCAACACTCTGGTATTGAAAATAAAATTTACCTTAGGGTGAGTTGTGATAATTAGTAATCAATAACCTTCTTTACAAACAACTCTAATCTCTCCCYCCAATAATTACTCAACAGTACATACTTAATATTTTGCACCCTTATAAGAGAAAGATATCATATGAGATTATCCTTGCAACTGTAAGTGCTCAATATTTCCTTATATCTTTCAGACTCTGTTTTTAATTTTTTAAGGCAACTAACAAACTAACTTTGGAACTAACAAACATTTGAATTACAGAAAGAAAAAGATAATTTTAAGAAAACAAAGGCAGCTCAATGTATGTTAATGAACCACAGTATATGCCAAGGAACATTTTAAACTCATTTTATCTTAAAATAGGAAAAACATCAATATTATTGGAAGCTGTTGCCAAAAAATGTTTTCCTATTTCAAAATAAATTATTAACTATTTATATTCAAAGACAGACATTTTTACAACTATTTCAGTTTGTCTGTAGAATACCACCACACCATTTAATATGGTATAGTTGGCAGTAGGTGGACAGGGGCCAAATTTTACAGACCCTGCCCACAAGAGTAGCTCCGTTTAGGTTAAGATGGCTATTCAGATCTTTTCTGTTTTATTGCAAGGCGTCCAGATACAAAACAGAATTACTGGGTCTTTCAGTCACACAGAAGAGATGGTTATTCATGAAAATATCCCATAAAAACATAGTCTGAGATTTTTTAGAACCTTTCAGATCAAACTCTAAGCAGTCTGTTCTTACTGCTACATGGAGCAATAGAACGATCTCCCGCTACCCTTAGAATTTTGTCACCGACACATCCTGACGTTTATCACGACATACACAAAGCTAGCCATTTGCAGCTTGCTCATAATATACTAACAAATAATTAAACAAAGTTCACTAAACATTTTTAGCCTTATTTTACAGCAATACTTCAGGGACCTGACTACCTCCTAGATTAGGTAGAAAGTTCACGCAATACATTATGTTCATACCTTTCCATAAATTTTTGAAATATTTTTCCTCGGAGACTATCACAGATTTCTTCTATATATGGCTAAAAAGGATTAAGAAACACACTTAATATTAAAGCACATAACAAATTGACTAGGCAATACTATCCATTAAATATAATTCATGTGTTAAAGTTCCAGAATTTGCTGCCATTAGAAGCTCAGGCTACTATTAAATTTTAAAAGCCAACATCCAGTCATTTTAAAAATCTGCAATGAGCCTAATTCTGCAAGGTGCTGAGAATTGGCTCTGCACGCTGAACATCAGCCCTATGTAACCACAGTATTTACTGTAATTTCCTTGAATTAGGCTCATTGAAGCATTTAAGCTTCATTTAGCTTTTGGAACCTGAGCAGTTGTGCTGAACATATGGTATTTTCATGAGCTAGAAAATCTTAAACGTTCTCCTTGTGGGTGTTGTATAAAACCTGTGTATTACACCTATCTATGGACAACAAGAGGAAGCAAATACTGAAGCTTTACAGCACCCAACTGGAAGCTTTTCTTTCACATGTGTTTAAACACAATACACGTTCACTCCTTTGGAGTCTATCCATCCCACAGAGCTGCTGCCACATTTAATCTTTTTCATGCTTCTCTCCTCTCTGTCCTTAGTAAGATATCAGTATCTTCAATTCATAAGTGACTTTTTCTATAGAGAAATACTTTTTCTTGATGTGTTATGGCATGCAGTGATTTCAAATCCCAACCCAATTAGCAGTGAGATCCAACTCAAGCAATGTAGTTATCAGTTTGTCAGTTCACCTAATTGCAACATTAAACACAGTTCACTGAACAGTAAGAAAAAAAATCAAGCAGGGGCAATATTCACATTTTCACAATGTATACAAATACTTTAAATGTATTGCAAAGGAAATTAAGCCTACAGATACTCCCATGACTGATGAGGTTCATATCTGCAAAAACACACTGGTTTAATTCATCTTAACTATAAAAGTTTGCATCAATCTGAATTTCTTATCTTACATCAGCCTGTATTAGAGCTGTAACAATACAATAAATATTTAATTTCTCATTTCTTTATTTTCTGATGAAAATTAAAACATAAAAGATGAATAATTCAGCAAATGAGCCAGGACATTATTTATTTTTCTATTCAAACTGAGTGCAAGCAAAGCCTATACTTTCTAAAATTCTTTTTTTTTTTTTTTTAAGTTACAAAATAGCACCATAATTTCAATTGGGCAGAAACTCCTATTTCAAAAGGTAACTTCTGACTCGATTTTGCCTTTTGGAGAGGCAGAAAAACACATAAGATAATAAAAACAACAAATTCCTCACCATCATCAACTACAAATAATATACCTGAGAATTAAAGGAAAAATGTATACAACCTGTTGTTACATTAAATCTCACTGCTTTCAAAGATTTCACATTACTTAAACATTAAGGCAAATCCTCCACTTTGTGATTTGGTTTATGCTGACAGGAAGTGCAGCTTCCTGATGCAAAGTGATTTATTCTAAGCCATTTAATGGCTTAAAATTCCACAAATTTAAAAACTATTTCTATTCATATACCAAGGTATATTTTGTTTTAATAAATGTGCTTAAAATGCTTTGGAAAAGAAAAATAGTAATTCATCATTTGTATTCAACTTATACAATGAAATCAGAATGTTTTTCTATTACATAGAGGAATATTTACCAAAACTTTTTTATTCTGTCTCCTTAAATATGTACCAAGTCACTCACTGTCAAATAAGTGAGGAAAACTTGAACATTCAGACTGTCTTAACCTACCTGAAAAAGGCTGGCTGGCACTTGTTTCTTGGCTAAATGCATTTGCACATGATCTACAGCTTGTTTCGAAAAAGGCTTTTGAAAAAGAAAAAGAAAAATTACAAACAGTTGGAAATGTTAAAGTTTCATTTAAGGTCTCCAGCACTGTCATTCTTTTAATCATATGAAAAATAAACGTATTTCAAAATGAATGTAATAAAGCTTTCACTAAGTACATTATTGTAAAGTGTGCTGAATGCAGCATCGATCCCATTATTCTAAAGCTAAAGGCGAGGAGAGGGGAAGAAGAGGAGGAGAAAGGTGAAGATAAAAGGGCAGGACGATGCTCCTTCATCCAATTTGTGAAAAGAACCATGTATGGGGACAGCTACAGATACAGAAGTGGACATGGACTTTTTCACCGCTAGAGAGACAATAACGCACGCTTAACAAAGAATTGCTTAAACCCCTCCTGCAAAAGAACCCATACAACCAGGGTAAAACACTCTGCAAATTGTTCTTAAAACAAAACCAAACCAAAATCAAATTAAACAGTGTTAACTGTACATCAACGAGCCAGAATTTCAGCTGCAGTAAATGCACGCTTTCATTGACTCTAACAAAGCTGCATCTGTCACGATGCAGCCCCATGTCTTCAATTTATCATATTGCAGCTAAAAGGTCTCCTGTCTCTAGCACAATAAGAAAGATTGCTTGCTATCACACAAATTAAAGAAGAAAATCTTTATGCGACCAGTCTTAGATAAAATCTCAACTTTTACTCTAAGCTTTCAAGGTTGTTGCAGGGTTTGGGAAGGGATAAAGTTGGGTTTTCTATTTATTTATTTATAAATGTACATTTTTGTGTGCGTGTGTGTGCACACGTGTGCACAGATGCACTCAAGTACAGACACACAAACTATCTACACTCATTTTATCTTATTTTAAAATATAGCTTTAGTTTAAAGAAATCATATAAAATAGATAAATCCTCCAAATATTTCCTTTGTGCGTCACCAAATTTAATAAAAACTGGATCTTTATACTTCATTCCTGGAAAAACAGCTGAATCTGGACAAACCCAGTCCCATGGATTTCAATTTGAAATCCACAGCAAATATTTGTAGAAACAATTCCTTCAGCAATAGTTTTGATTGTTCTCTGAATGAATATCAGTTATTTTAAATTACCACAGCTTCCAAGCCACTCAAAGTAATGAAAAGAAGAGGGTGACATTTAGATGACACACACATGTGAACATGACAGGAGTTCTTTCATTATATATGTGTCATAAATCTGCCGACTTCTGCTAAGACGTTCTTCCTCAGAATCCAGTTTCTCATATTCTTTTATCTGCAATACAAAAGAGAAGGATCACTCAGACCAGCCCATTTTTAATACTTTTCACTCATTAGGTAAAAACAGGACTTTGCTTTGGCTGAAGTTCTATTTCGCTTTATTATTCTCTTAGTCAAGACTCTTAAAGAAGAGCTGCCTGTGATTCTACACCTAAAGCTGACATTAGAGTTTCCTTTTATCTTAGAATTTTTTATGTAAAGAAAGTAATTTACTTGCTTAACATGGCTGCAAAGTTTTGTTTTCTAAAATTTGAAAAGGGCTGAGCAAAAGAGGCACGTTTTGCTCGTTTTACCATTTGCCAGGCTACGGATCTCCATAGGAAGCGGGAAGGTAACCGCATGATGGGACCGGATGGGCAGGGAGAGCCGGGCAAGCCGACACGCACAAGGTGTTTGGAGGTTTTCTCCTCTCTGCTCCGTTCAGCGACGGAGAGCACGGCCACTGCTCCGGCTGCAGGCAGGATCGTTGATCCCTGCTCTCAGACTATCTCACTTGTCGCTCTGGGACATACGCAGGGCCCCAGCGCCAGCAACGCTCCCTGCACCGGCGCAAGAGTTGCAGCGTTATGCACGTGGCACAAGCATCACTCGCGACCGGACCCAGCTCTGAACACAAAACTGGAGTGTCCTGATCAGGAGCAATTACAGCATGTTAAGTAAAGATGGTTACATAAGAACATGAGGCATTCTTCAAATGTTCACGCAGTTCAGGTAAATGTTGGATTTGAATCCTAGATGTCGCTAGAAAGACGGTTTCATACAATCTGTCGGGTTTGTGTTGGTTTGCCATAGCAAGTCAGCATGTTCCACATGAATTAACAGCCAACCCACATGGTTAACGTTACAGAATAAAACTACTGGAAGACTGTCAATTCTCATTAAAATGATTCAAAACATCTCAAAGAAACATTTTTTTTTAATTAATGCAATGCCTCAAAAATAATTAAAAGAACTGGAGAAACCCTGGTGCATATCAGGGTGTCTTTCTTGAACGCAGCCTCCTCTCCTCCATTTTTTGAGCAGACACCATGTAACTGCAGCACCCAAAGCAGTGAGAGGTCTCCTGAAGCAGCCTCCCCACAGCCACCCTGCCACCAAGCCAGCGTCTCTCCAACCTGCCTTTACGGTTGTCTTTTTAACCATTGCAAAATCCCTTTGTCCTCTGCATTTCCAAACATTCTCTAAAACCAAATCAAGATTTTCTAAAGGTCTTGAGAAAAGGACAGTAGACACTCGGACTCTCTCCCACCTGGCCAAATCACCCC
This sequence comes from Apteryx rowi, assembly GCF_003343035.1. NCBI lineage: Eukaryota > Metazoa > Chordata > Aves > Apterygiformes > Apterygidae > Apteryx > Apteryx rowi. The sequence goes on from NW_020447952.1 coordinate 300,804, forward strand.
ATCCTCCACAGAAGTCCCAAAGAGCCGCTCGTGTTAGGACCACGAGCGGTGCCACGCCGCTTACCTGCCTCATCTCCAGCAGTATTTCCGCCCCCTCAAATATGCTTGCCCACTGCAAGCTATGAGATGGTGTGATGAGACACTCTGCTGTGATTATATTTAACGTGCATGCCTGACATTCATAAGCTAATTTTACACATTCATTAAATAGAACATCACTGTACCATGCCAAAAAATACAATGACGGGCAGAGCTAAGGAAGCATCACCATTTATCAAGCAATTTGTCTCTGCTAGCAGCGGTTTCCTCAGCATTACTCTTGACCCAGAGACAATGTACTGTGTCGTCTTGCATTTTAACACTTCCCTGGCAAACTTCAGCTCACCTTCAAAGTGTCTGACAAAGTATCTTTTCAAAATTTGAAATCAGAATGCATTAATTTTCAAGCAGCTAGAAGCAAAGAGTTTTTTTTTATTTTTTATTTTTTAAAAAGCAGATTTGGATGAATCACTCATCCAGCTAAATGTTTGATCGTGACTTAAGCTGCAATAATATGAAATCCCTGGAGTACGGAGCTGTTCTACATCAAGCGATTTTTAATGCAACAGTGTACTCAAATTATTCTACATGTAATGAATGCAGTAAGTAAATCAAATGTTAAAAAAAAAAAAATCCAACTCTTCTGAATCCAGTATGTCATAGAAGAAAATGCAATGAACCTCTCTTTAAATATCTTTAATGGGATTTTTCTAAAAGTGTATGACAAAGCATTTAAAAAATTTTTAGGCAACACTTTGCTAATAACCTAAAAATACAATTTTGAATTGTTTCAGAGATAAAGAAGCAGCTATAAATATCCTGCTAAACAATCTGTTACAACTTGCATTTTTGATTACTGGTGACAGTGATATGTTCAATACATAAAAAGATGGAAACAGTAGAAAAAGATTCCTCTTTATGAAAAGGGAGCATCTAATTTGAGCGGGGGAATTGTATATTGCCAGGAATTTCTTTTCTGACTGACACCAGCTGAGCCTATTTTGGTCTTTTAGCCCGCTAGTGACAAGAACTGGAAGCCGTCAGCCTGGGAGCAATGCAGACAGAAGGTGAGCCGGGGCGGCTTTTCTCAGCGACGCTGAGCAATTCCGGCTGCCTCGCTGAAGCGCATATATGCCTTAAGCCAATGCAACACCTCCGAGAGGATTAAATACCGTTTTATCCCTAGTGTCCCACACCCAAGAGCGGTGAGCGGAGCACTAAGGATCCCTGGTGCCCGCAGGGAGGGACGGGGGAGCAGGAGGAGGAGGAGGAGAAGCGACACCTCTTCCTCCGTGCAGGACCGAGGGGAGCCGAGCCCGGAGCCGCCAGCGATTTCCATGGCAACCGCCATCCGCGATGCCCGCGACGCGCAAACCGCCTGTGTTTGGGAAACCGCGCTCCATTTTCTGCTGGGGTGCTTTGGGACAGGGCGAGATGGGTTTGCCTTATTTTAGGCTTTCTGCCTTAAAGGAAAAAATCTTCACTGTGCGTAACAGAGAACACAGGCTAACGTCGGCTACAAGGGAAAACACCCCGGTTTTGCTTTTGGGGCTTTTTGAAAGAAGGAATCCACTGCTGTAATTCCAGTGAAAACTAGCAAATGCTAATTACTTTTCTGTAACTTCATCTCTATATTTGTAGCTGAACTAAGATTTATCACCATCTTCGCAAGTGAAGATCAAAAGCACGTCCCGTTTCTCAACACAGATCTTGGCCTAACTTTAAGGTATCAGGGACATTAGCAATCGGAGACTTGAGATGAGCCTAATTTAGAGCTCATTTCTTATGAATATTTCAAGTTACCCATAGTCAGGGTGCACCTTATGATAAAAAACATYAATAAGCCTAAATACATTTTAATCTCTATTAAGATTCTCCCTCTCCCATCATCCTCTGGGTATTTTTCAAGTTATCCTTGGATGTGAGAATGTGCTGAATAAACACATGGTTAAGTGTCTGCATCAGTAACTTTTTTCCAGTGTTTTTTTCAATATCTGCCTCAAAATGAAATATACTTTACTCTCCAAGGGCAAAAGCTGTATCAGGACCTTTTGAAGTGCTTTGTTAATTGATGTTTAATAAAGAGACATTGTTTCAGTACATGCAAATAAAAGCACTGTTAAAATTTGAGCTAAGTAGATTTCTGCTACAAATATTCCATTTTCTAAACCTTAACTATATAATCATTATTAATCAGACTGAAAAATCATCTATACTGTTCTGCTAATATGTACTATTAGAGTACTCTACCAAATTACCAACTGCATTAAATAGTTATATGACCATTTTTTAAAATCTCTCAAACATGTTTAAATGATAAGTTTGTTCCTTTGAGTTGCAATTATTGCTGTATAAAATATTGTATCTTATGAATCAACCATTCAGGAATGGAAGCTGAAATGAACCAGAGCAAGAGGCATCCCTGTGCGTCCTTCCTCTCCCCGGAGCATCCCCTGCCCTACTGCCCGGCTGCCGGCCCTCCCGGCCGCGTTCCCGAGCGCACGGTCCCAAGGCCAGCTACAAGGCAGCTTACCTCTTCGTAAAACTTCAGTTGAGGGACAGCTTCATCGATTTCATTCATGCAATAGTCTTTAAAAAGCAAAAATCCTGAAAAACAAAATCAAACACTTTTCAGGAAAAAAAACGCACCTGTAATACAATAACTTGTAACAAAGAACACACAGAAACAGGGAGCTTTGTGGATTGTGTATAGCTGTGTAAGTATTCTTAATTGCCAAGGTTTAACAACAATGATAAGTGGCTCTACAGCCTTCTGAACAGAAAAAGATTATACACGTAACTCATCTCCCATAGATGTATTAAGCATATTCCAATTTCTACCTACTAGAAACTTTATAAGAAGTTTACATAACACACTGAAATTTTCCACTCCTCTACACTGACCAGTTTTGGAGGGTTTTTTCCCCCACAGTAAAAAAATAGATATCCATATAAATTCATAAATTTTGTTATTTGAAATAGTCTTACCTTCATTTTTTTTTAGCAATAAGAACACATTTTTCTTAGTGCCTTTACACATTTATTTTAGAAGCACTGGTTAATGTTATCTCCAATACATTTTACAGCATGACAGATCACATTAGAGTCTTTACAGGCCCTTTGCAAGTCATTTAACGTCTAGGCTCTGCACTCTGCCCCTGGCCTTCTCCCTTCTGAGCATCTCGCGCAGCGTTACACAAGCTTTGGTTCGCAGAGGTACTGCCCTTGCCTCCGCCTGAGCTGCTGTCTGCTGCCCCAACTACCCTTTTACTTACCACGGGTATCTGTTGTCACAGCTAATTGCTTGGGTTACCTGCAAGTCCTTTAGAGCTGCGAACGAAGACGCTTTCAGCGCATTTCGGCAGGCAATACCTTTCCTCATTTAGGCTTACTATGTACTTATGGAAAGCATACCCAATTCCAATTAAGCATAGTCCAAATTTGGGGGTGGGGGGGTGTCAAAATATCTCAAATAAAAGATGAGTCAACAAACGAGTAAACACAGCAGCTACTGTCACTGAAAATCTGCTGCGGTGCAAGGCTCCTCTCAAAACCAAAGCGCTCTTGTGCCCACGAAGTTCAACGGAACAAAACCATCCACAGTATCACCAAGAACCGAAGGACCAAGCAATTTAATTCGCAATGCTGCTAAAACATTACTGAGGTTCATCCTAACCTAAGCAAAATTAAACTGCAATTCTGTTAACRTATTCAGATTTTCCCCTTCGTCCAGTGAGAAAGGCATGAGAGAAGAAAGGAGATATTTCTGAAAGAGGCAGGACACAGGCAGAAGCCTGACAGATCAAGTACTAGGCTTCTGCTATTGAACCACAATAGTGTTGAGGAAAGTGCATCCTCTGACTAATAAATACGTAACCCACATTTCTAAAACATTTGTGGGTCAAAGCGTTCAAATGGATGTCCCTGTGTTACAGTTAACGAACCAGAACATCAAACAAAAACGTCCGTTTGTGAGAAGGAAAGAGAGGTGAGAACTCTGACCACGTCACCTGGCTGCCTCTGAAGGCGCAAAGCTGCACTGCCACATTCTGTAGAGAGAGCGATTTACGGCAGTTACCACTGATAAAGCAGCTACAGTTCCCCATATGCCGAATTTCAACTTAAACGGTCCACGAAAAAAATCATTCTGAGAAGGAAAAATATCTGTACACCACAAAACATCCAACGAAGCGCCAGGCGCGCACGTGCCGCGACGCCAAAGCGGGGAGGCTCCGTGGAGGGAAGGCGCAGGGGAAGCGGCAGCGTCTCCACCGCAGCCACGCCGCCGGGCAAAGCCCCGTCTGGCCTCCTCGCGGACGTTCAGCTGGCAAGCACACTGCGTCTTAGCAGCCTTAAAAATTAAATTCAAYGGCGCAGAAAAATAAGAACACCTTCGTATTTGAATATGCTGCTTCTTGCAATTTCATAAATGTTCAATCACTAGTAAACTCATCACGAAATTCTAGGACCATCATACATCTCAGACGTTACGTTATTGTTCTCCAAAAAGTCTTTGCAATGAACGGGGAATTCTCTCCTGCCCATAGGAACCCGAGCACGGCCAGCCTCCGCCAAACAGCGCAGGCCACTGCTTCCCTGCCACAGCAAACCCTTCCCTAACCTCCTGTGCCCAGGTAAAGTAAATAACAGTAAATAAAGGACATTTGGGGACTGGAAGATGTCCATGCAAATCAGAGATGAGGAAGAAAATAGTTTAAGCACAGTCCATAAAAGATGTGGTTCATCACATAAAAAGTTTGGGAATTGCTATAATACAGTATACTCTTTGTAATATACTCAGAAACTATTACGTTGCAGTAGGTTTCTTGCCAAAAGGCAAGGTGGCATCTATACCAGAGATCTACAAGCAAAGGTTGCTTTGTTTGTCTATAAATTAAAAATATTTCTGTAAATATTGTACATCTCCTTTGTCTTTCATCAACTAGCTATGATACTTCAAAAACCCAAGTTTCCACTGGATGTTGCATTTGTGATGCCACAGGGGAGGAAGGAGATGACATCTAGTTAAATAAAAATCTGGGTTTTTTTGTTTTGTTTTGTTTTTTTACAAATAATCATCTCAACTTCATAACATACAGGAAAACCTTTTTTCTTTTCCTTTGTTTATTGACTGAAATGCTTCTTGGAAGAAAAATTGTTCTCACATACTGCATCATTTAACATCAAGTAAACATACCAAACTGATCCGCATGTTTTCAGTGTGTGTAAGGGTTGATACAGAGGACACCAAAAAGTGTAAAGTTAAAAAAGGTAAAGTTTTGCATATAGAAAAGCATTTAATAGTCAGTTATGAAAATCATGTGCTTCAACTCCCTACTGTCTAATTTTATCAAAGACCTACAGAAAAAAAACTGCAAACTACTCATAAGCAAAACYATTAATCACGGTGGACGAAGCATCACTAATCAGGCAAACAAAAGTGTTAATTCACATGAACTGGAAGTGATTTATCAGCCTCTTGATAGGGTTTCTCTATAGCTTCATCTGGATCCCAAGTTAAATTTCATAATATAAGAGCTCTGTTTCACTGGGGCCCCTTTGATTTATTTGGTCATAATCAGGATGTAAAAARTGCGATTCTGACCGGAGATCTGCAATACTCTGCTTGATTACTTTAGCTGATTAGGATGATATTCTGAAGACTATAAAAACTGGKTTTTGTTCTCAAAATGAGGACAGAAGTCTAACTAGATCAAGAGGGKTTTTTTTCCCCCTCTTATGAGATTCTCCAAGTTTTGCAGTTATTCTCAAAAAAAGAAATCATTCTTGAAATATTTTGTAAACAAGTATTTCAAAAACATACACGTTCTCCGATCCTTAAAAGCAATCTGCAAGTATGGCGGTTTGTTTCTTTTCAAAGGCTTGCCTTAGCTTGTATTTCACTGGACGTATCCTTAAGAAAGTCGCCCGGTGTTAGGGAGCAGAGCGGCGCCGTGCTCGGCGCTGCGCGTGCCGGGAGCAGCCTGCCCGGCCAGCCACGCGGCGCCCAGCGGGCAGCGCAGCGCTCTCCCCGGGGCAGCACGCCTAGCCAGGCGCCCGCCAGCGCAAAGCTGCTCCTCTGAAAGCCTCGACGATAACGTCACCCCTCGTCTGTCCACAGGTGACGACCAAGCCCTCGCCTGAAACACGGGTAAATTACTATTTCTAGAGAGCGCAAGCTTTCCCGCATTCGCCTGTCTGCACGGTAAACACGGCAGAAACCAGCTTTTGGTGTGAATCTGAAAATGACAAAAATTCTTTTAAATTCATACTTCTGAGTTTCCCAACTATGCGCTTCATGGAACTAAAAGTAATTTGTTAACTCTTATTTTACACGTGATCAAAAACATCGACAATACAGAGCAAAATAATGCTGAATTAACTGAACTTTTGTTTGGACAATGAACCAAGAAAGATGACAGTCATGTAATTAAGAGACTAAAGAGTGGCACAAACAGAAATGAATGCAGTCAAAGAAGAATCCCTGGCACGTTCCCAGCTACTGGCTGTTGACCAAAAAAACCCACAAACAAAAAAAACCCACAAAGGCAACTGTGGGAGGAGTGCGAAAATACAGCAACACGAATTTTTAACAATGCCATACCAAACATTTTAGCCCTCCTTAATATTTTCCAAACTTTTTAACCATCACAGAATAAAAGGTTCACAGGAAGAGCCAACAAGGAGGAATAGCCTTGTGYTGTCTGCTTTATATAGACCTTTCCTGAGTCTTTTTTCTTTTTTAATTGCATTGCTATGCAAAAACTGGAGACACCTAAAACAAGGAGAAGCAAGATACTTTTACAGATGCTTTACAGTTTCCATTAAAGATGGGCAGAATTATTACAGCAGTATTTTAAAATGCAAGACTGTTAAAAAAAAAAAAAGTACAACAGTAAAGCCAATTACAGCATGGAACGCCTTTTCTCTGTGAGGGAACCAGTGCTCGAATTATTCCCTGTTAGGATACACAGGACATCTGGGAAGGTATTGTAGAAACAAAGACACGGTGAGTCTTCAGGCTCAGCGGGGCAGGAGAGGAAACCAGGGGGCTCAAGGGCCCCCGGCGGGGCGGCGCGCCGGGTCCGGAGAGCAGGGTCCGCTCCGCTCTGCTCCGGAGCATGGCACAGGGGCTTTGCTACGGCAGGAGATCTCGTGGAAATTATCGCAGAGCAAGAGAAATAATTAAGACCAATTTTCTAAGAGTTGTGATAGAAAAAACACTTGAAAAAAAGTCAGTAACATCCAGGTACTTAGAATAATAATATTCTAACACTTGGGGAATCTTTAACTCTCAAATTAGAGCATCAGCTTTTATCAGCTATTCACCATTTTCTTTCGGAGGGGTGGGAGGGTAGGGAAGTACATCCGCTATTAAGAAATGTTGTTTAATACCGGTTGGGWTGATACAAAAACAGACTTTTCAAGCTTCCTCTGAAGACCTATTGACTAGGAGTATTCACATATGTATATTAAAACATATTGAATATAAACATGCAATTTATATAGTCATTAAAAAAACTATTCCTTAGGACACCATTTTTACAAACTGAGGGATGATGAATTTTACTGTGTAAAACTTGCTAATCCAAGCTCAGTACCTGTCGAGGACATAAGATGATAATGTAACAGGCACTGCATCTTGTTCCAGAACCTAAGTGGCGCATTTCACATAAACCAATTTCCTTTGAAAGAAAGGTTTCTATTTTTTTAAAAAAGATATATTATAATGAAACCACAAGAAGCACTGTATATCGTAAGCTTTCTAAGCAACAGCCTAGAAAAAGACACACATGCACTGCCCTGAAATCAAATGCCAGGTTATTTCACCCCACAGGCTTTCCATGCAACTTTTAGTTAAGATCCATACCTTACCACTGGAACGTATATATTTTGCATACCTGCAAGACTGCATTTCTTGCTATTATATGACAGCATCTGTACCAGCAGCAGAAATACTGTCTGGTGGCTTCAACACCGGAAAAATGCACTAAAACCGAAACTGGATAGGCAGCTGCAGAGTTCATTAATACTTCTGTAGTGCAAATTAACAACATAATTGCTCATACTGCATGGGAGTTTGGCCAACTGCCTTCAGTAAAGTGAGATCAGGTGCTGGAGTCTGAATTTAGATAGCCTTTTTATTACATTACAGTTGGGGAAATTCACTTCTTCCAGAGTGCAACAGATCATTTTGCATTTGATTGACACGAATCATATTCTGTCAGAGTTTCTCCATGCATCCTAATCAGGCAACCCTGACTGCCATTTTTAAAGTTACCAGCAACACACGTATCATGAGCAGTGCAGTGGGAGTCCAGTTCAATCCTTCTCTTCAACAGGTTGTATTTTGGGAAGCGGAGTGTTGGAATTCCTTATAATTAATTGGGACTCTTGTGATTAATGTATTTTTTTTAAACCTGTTTCATGAAAACAGGGGGAAAAGGTGTCAACTGAGACATCTTCTCTCGAGCCCAGCCCCTCATCCTGCCCGGGTGCAGAGCTGCCAAGTGCCGGTTTGCACGGGAGGAAACGGGACACTGCGGGAAGCCGGCAGTGCCAGCAGGACCCGGACCGACAGCATGAGGGCAAACGCTGCCCGAGGCCCGACGAGAGCAGGATCGCTCCGCACCGGGCTGGCAGGGGGGAAGGCACCGCCACGGTGCCAGGAAGGAGGGAGGTCTGCAGGAAGGAGGTATTGCGAGGGATAACTGATCAGAGGCTGAGAGAGATTCGGGAAACGCGGCTGATGTTTAGGGACAAGGAATGAAGAAGGATGTGGGGGCTGTAAAAGGCAGATCTGATAAAGACAGGATGACTCCTGTGGAGCCTGGAGAACTGAGATATTAAGGAAAAAAAAAACCACTGGGGAAGCTGAGAAACAAAAACAGATTGCCCAGTCATGGGTTTATCAACTGTTTGTAGTGACCTGTAATTAATTCACTAAAAATTTACAATACAGGAAAATAGAATCAGAAGCGCCACTCTGCATAATCAAGAGTAGTGTTCAAAAGAATCTAAAAAACCTAAATATTAAAAAAAAATTCAAAAAGACTTGGTGGGTGAATTCTTCATTTAAGAGGTCTTATTCCTTTATTTTTTTTTTATATATATATATTTTTTATATATATATATATATATATATAACAATTTTGAATGACTAACCTTAAACCAGTTGTTCTTTTACAGCGTAACTTCAAATGCAAACATACTGCTCATTCCTCTTTTTGCATTTACAGCTGGTCTGATTATAGAATCAATGTCATCAGCTATCAGCATACTTAAACTTTTATCTTTTCACTGTGTCCTAAATTCAAACAACAATTCCAATTAGAATATAATGCTCTCAGTATGAAAAACACTTCTGTTTTGTCCTTCCGTTGTAACATGGGATTTTGCATTTCCATTGCAGCATTAGGATAGTTCTTCTCTTACAGGTGTTCTAGACAGAGCGAAAAATTATCAGCCAGGAACTGTAGCTCTCAGATAATAGCAAAACTAACTGACAGAAGTAACACTGGATAAGTGACAGTAGTTTTGAGAAGTTCAAGTAGAACAGATGAAAAGCACAATAAGAAGAGTTAACTACATACTGAAAAATAAGACAAAGAACAGAAAGCAGGAATTAAAAAAATTGATAGCGTAAGTAACAGATAAAAGGAACCAGCAATTATTTATGAAATAAAGATGTTGACAGCTTTTTGCTTTAAAGATTTCTTCTTCTTTTCTACATAATTTATACAACTGGATCTATAGCAGTTTATAAAAAAAAAAAAACTCTTCTTTTTTTTCTTAGCTTTTTCTGGTAACACCAAAGTGATGGATCATATCAATAACATACATGGGTGTGAAAGAACAGCTAGCTCCATGCCTCCACTTTCAAAATAATCTTCTCATACCCCAGCCTCTGGACAGTATTTTCTTCCTATTTTGTTTTTATGAACAATCTCAAACAGCTTAGTTTGTCAAATGCCATTAGTTGCCGTAAATCCAATAAGCAAGACAAAAATATCTTTCAAAGAGGGATAAGGAAAGAAGCTTGAACTTCATAGCGCAGTCTCAACTCGATACTCAAGAAGAGATGAGGAGCTATCGGAGATGAGCTGAGCACCAGAAGACTCAGCAGAGAAAGTCTGGGACTATTCAATTAATAGGGCCGTTCCCAGACAGCGTCCCCCCACCAGACACAGGCAGCTTCGCAAGCCTGGGGGGAGGCAGGGGAAGCGAATAGAGTTAACCCATCTCTGCTGAACAAAAAAAAATTACTTTAATTTTTATCTCAAATAATTAAATTTTTCTAACTTGATTTCAAAGTTTTGCACGAAATCCTGACTCTTAAGTCAATGCCAAGACTTGCCCTAAATTCAATAAGGCCTGGATTTTATTTCCTTCAGTATTTCTTACTGCCGGACTCTGGGCGTATGTAGCTGCGGCTGAGAACAGAAATACAGCTAGTAACTCCCCCGTGCAATTCTATTAAACCCGACCTGGCCAGTGACACTATGTTTACAAGCTGATTACAACTGACATTATTTTATTATAGCAAGGCAAACAAGCCCACGTGGTGCGACACGGGGTCCCTTGCCGGTCTCCCGGCAGGCGCCTGCCGGGCCGGGGGAGCCGCGGTTACGCCTGGGTCCCGCCAGCCCGGAGCTCTGCCCGCACCATCCCCGCCTGCCACGTTTATTCATTTAACGCACTTCATCTGCCTCTATCAAATTCTTAATTCAAACCTCTGCAAACACCAGTTTTACGCAAGTCTCAGAAGTTTCAAAGTTGCTTATAATTTTCCTGCCCTATTATTAGTGTTATTAAAGCAGGATGTATTTTTAACATGCTGGAAAGCACCTGTTATGTGGAAGATGAAAAGGGGGAAGGCAGAATCAGCTACTACCAGACACTCTTTAGAGACCAAGAACAGAATTTGGGGGTGACAGAGGGTGCCAGGCCGGGAAGAAGCTCCAGCGTATTCCTGCCCATCATGAACAGGACGACGGCTTCTGCAAAACYGCCGCTAAGCCCCAGGGGCCAATTCTGTCCTTCTGACTTCCCGACATTTTAAAGCTTACCTCTTCATTCATGCTGCCGTATCACGATCTTCAGCAGAACATCAATTAATTAATAGTAGAGAATAGTCAAAAAATATTTTAATGAGGAACTCCATAATAAAACTAATCTTGGAGAAAATTACTCCATTCCTAACCAGGATTTTATTAGTATTGGATTCAAACACCCTTTTAAAAGGAGTAAATAAAAACACTATTAAAGCAGAGATGAACAGAAGTCACTAGGTGACACAGCACAGCTAAAAAAAGACACATTTAGTCCTGATATGAGGACTCACAATATCACTGATTGAAAGGAAGCTGCATCTATTTACAGCAGACCTGAATTCGGTCCAAAATGCTGATGCCGACTCTTTATAGCAGGCAAAATACCAAATTAGAAAACAAAAATATCAAGCTGCTTCCAAGCCCTATCAAAACGTGCGGTACATAAATACAGAATAATGAAAAACAAATAAGCAGTTACATGCGCACGGGAATCAACAGAGACTTGCTCCCTACGGATTAGGGCTAGAGGCTCCTCCGATTCTCAGCAGCTTTGGACGAAGCGGGCGCCTGGGCACCGCTCGGGCTGCTCCTGGCACCGACCGCTTGGGCTTTCAGCCGCCTAACGCAGCGTCTTTCCTCATTTAGGGCACTCACAGGTCTCTCTCGTGACTCCTGCGCCAGATCTTTCCCATCTGGCTGGATTTGGACAAGAGAGCAAAGGAGCTGGAGGAAGGTGGCCCGACGGACGTAGGCAGGCGGCGTGAGCACCCGCGCCTTGCCTCCAGCGCAGCGCTGGCGTGGCGCTCCCAGGGAAGCTGCACGGCTGTAAGCACGTAATAACAGCAAAACTGAACTCAGGCGTTACAGTGAAATCAGTACAAATCTGTGTTTAAACTGAACTGCACCATCTGAAGTCATCTTCAGCTGGAAGCAAGGTCTTGTTGCATCTCAGTGAAACAACACAGATAAGCCATTTAACAATTTTAAGGCCTTCACTAGTGTAATCTGCAGCCTTTGTACAACAGAGAGCCTGTATCATAAAAAACAGGGATCATACTTGTCCTTTCCGATGGAAAATTCCAGGACTATTCCTCCCAGTATACCATCTAGTGTTTTATCCCATTTCATTTCATTTGTCTCAAATAATGCAACAAGCGCACCATGAATACCAGTAACGGATCTGGGTTTTTGATCCATAAAATTAGGAATAAAGGTCTATTATTATTAAACCACATAAAAATAGTAATTCTAACCAGCCTACAGTTGTTACAGAATATCCAGTCAAGTTCAAAATCTTGTTCTGTATCATGTACACGCTCAGTTGCCATAGCACAGGATAATTAAGACCACCTAACGCTCCAGAATTAAGAGAACCAACAATTTTTCAGGAACAAAGAGACTTGCTACTACCAGGGAAGCTCATCTGCATAGGAATCGGAGCTTTGTCTGCGCACAAAGCCACGGAAAGCCTCGCAGCACGGAAGGCATCACAGATTTCACTACTTCTCCTTCCAATAGGAGTTATTTGTCTTTAAACTATTTTTCTAATAGAGCCTCACATACAATACCTTATTTTAATGAAAAGTGAATGTAACAAATTAAAACGTAACCCTGTGCAGAAAGAGCAGGGGAAAAGAATGAATTATATTTGACAAGAAAGCGCTGGTGGCTGCAGGAGAACAAGCTCCCCAGAACAGAAGCAAGCTGAACGCAAATGAGTCTGTAATAGCCAGGTAGCTTGCTTAATGATTCCTGTAAATCATTACGTGAAAATAAACCACGGACAAAAAGAAAGCTTCAAGCGTCTTTAAAGAAAACCCTGATTTCCAGCCATATTTTCCCGTATGCTTTTCGCACAGTGGAATCACTAACCACTCATTAAGACTTTGTCAGCCATTTTGCTAATCATTAGACTTGTGCAAGCCCTCGAAAACTCTGCGCGAGAGCAGCACAGAGGCGCGCAAGAGCTGCCCTGCTCAACCGGAACACGCGCTTCAGACACCAAGGAATATTCTGAGATTCTGTGTCAAACCCATTCCAGTAGTGGCTTGCACAGTAGAAACTTTTAAGGAGCTAATATAGCAGCTTACGGAGAGCGTTCAATTATTATTCCGCTTCAAGCCCAGAAGAGTAGTTTAGAGCAAAATGCTCAAGGTAAATTACACAATCTGCATTTCAAATGAGAAAGCTGCAAACTACCTTCCACATCCACTGACAGCAGCCGAGAGCTGCTGAGCGCTTCCAAAGGGCAGGACCAGCAGCTGTCAAGATGTCAAATGGTGGCATACCAATTCAAATGATAAAAGCATTTCTAAAGAAAAGGAAAATGTGCTCTGTTTTTAACATGCAGCTGTAAATCATTAAAAAAAAAAAATTGATGTCTGTGCTTTACCCACTGCAGTTGCCACTGGGACTTTGCCTCGGTGAAAAACACATATCATCTTAATAAGATCCTCATGAATTGCACTTCTGAATATTGAACATACAATAAATCACTTTGTAACCCATGAAGAGAACAGAATGGGGAAAACTTAGCTCTGAACCACATTTAGCGCATATCTTTCGTACTTTGTTCCCCCCAACGTGCTGAATTCCAGTTGACTAAAGGAGACCTACACATACATTGAAAGTTGAATATCAAAGGTATTCAGCACATCAAAGGTGAAAGAAAAAAAAAGGTTCTACATTAAACAAAGCATCTCTGAAAGGCTTAGGACTAATACCACTAAACGAAGATACGTAAAAATATTCTAACTTTTAAAGAACAACCACATAGTTAGAACTGAAGCATTTCATTTCAACCAGTCAGTTACTATAGAGAATGTGATGAAATGCCTTCACTAGAGGTCATCAAGAAATACATAAAACTTGGAGTTTTTATTCTTTTTCCACGAGGAAATGGAAGAAACGCCAAACCTCACAAATATCAGCAGCTGAAAATGCCATTAGCATTTCGTTAACTGTTGTAATAGGTCTTTCCCCACATCACAAGAATATTCAGTCCCCATGAAGGACGTGAGCTTTTTTCSTTTTCTTGATCAATATTCTTCACAATACAACTTTTAAAAATTACTAAGACAATGCAAGTCAATAGCCCTTAGTAATGAAAACACGCCACTTATTCTGAAGCGTTCTAGGCTATGCGCAGATCACTGTTATGAATTATTTAGTACGTAAGTGAAGCACACCGGGAGGAAGAAGGAAGAAAAAAGGCAGAACAGGCACATGGCAACGCACACGCAGAAGGCTGTAACCACCGCTTAGAAAGGGCTTCTTCGAAACGGGGTAGGGCAGACCAGAGGACAGCTTAATGACGCCACGGAGCACGTCTACAACAGGAAGGTATTTTAAACAGACCTCTGAGGTCAGTACCCCCCTTAGCAAGCACTGTTTAGTGTCATAACAACTGTAAAGAACCAAACTGTTCTAAAATAGCATCTAGGCAGACAGTTATACCATGGCTAACATCAAAACAGAAGCCAGTAGTATTTAGTTAGTAAATACACATAGTATTTAGTTAGGTAAAGAGGAGCAAAACCCCTGAAAGAGCAGTGATAAGGCACAGATGATTCTCCTACATGAATTTTAAAGCCTCTCTCTGGTCTGCTCTGTGCAGCTGGGAGAGAAGAAAACTGCTGAGAGCAGGAGATTCAGAAATAGATAGCGCTCCTCAAACTTTCCCTTCTATTCAAAGAAGTTATCAGCAGAAGTCAGTGAAGCATCTAGAAACATTCAGAAACTGTTTTCCCTACTCCTGACCCTACCTGTCCAAGCAGCGCCCAGACACGCGCACATCCGAGCGCAGAGCCTCACGAAGGCACCGGCGGCACCTAACGCTCTCAGTGGAAACAGGCCAGGAAACCRAGAAGCAACTACCCTATAAGGGCACTGCTCTGCTCCCCTACGGAGCTTGAGGATTCGGAGCTCTTAGGCCGCACATTAGTCACCTGCCGCCAGCGCACCRAACGCCGCTCCGCAGCGCGAGCCTTGCCGGTCTGCGCGAATCCTCGGGGGGCTGCGAGGTCGGTCACGCACGGCTCCTTTATAGGACCGATATTCGTACAGTACCATAAAACAGCCGAAAGGCTTATAGTAAGYATCCGCGTGCGGGGGACTGACAGCTAGAGCTCTCTAGCTTGTCACTCTGCAAATTTCTACGACCCGTTGTAACTTTTAAGACCACTGTTGAAAGTTAGAAGGACTTAGAGCTTCTGTAGTTCAGATTCTACTAATTCTCCTTAGCAATGCAAAGATCCGGGGTTTTCTCCTGTTACTACTGAGTTATCCTGCTGAGACGAATGAGTAGCGCTGGCAGGACTAGAGAGCCCATTTTATTAGTAGTACAGAGCTATGCAGGTAAATCTCATTAAAACTACTATTATGCCTAGTTACAGACGTGGAAAATTAATATTTACCTATTTCATAGTGGTGTTCAGAGGCTTAATAAGTCTGTGAATTGTTTCAAGACACACAGATGAAAAGCTTCATGGGAATGCAGCTGTTTCTGATTGACTAAGAAGTGACAGAGGGAAAAATCAAGATTATACAGTATCACTCTTGTGTACGCAAGTAGGATATTACATCAGAGATGGACTCTGCAAGTTCAAGGGAGCGCAAGCAGATAGAAAACAAGGCCTTTAGAAAACRTTATGCTTGGTATGGAAATCACTTTGCAATATACTCAGGATGTGTTTATAATATTTTAGTTCAAAGCCTTCCAAACTGATAACCCCTCCTTGATGGTCTGAGGATCTGGCAAGGTACAAAGGTCTAAGAGCTCATCTAACATAGGCATCTACGCTTCTACCCTTGTCCTGTTTACAGTAACTGCAAAAAGACCTTTCCAAGGGCATGCGAGCCTACCAGCAATCCGAACTGCGTGTCCCTCACCATCAACCCTGCAGATGGCCTGCAGCCGACTGCCATCGCCCCTCAGCTCGGTTCAATGTACCTGAGCACAGCTAGGTGGCAATCTCGCATGCACGCTGCCCCGAAAAACGTCCCACGCTCCAGGGACCTAGGAGGAAGCACCAAGAGACCCTCTGCTGCAGAAGACCACTGCCGAAGCTCCAGGAGCCACAAGGTGTACAGCTGCAAGATGACTGAGCAACTAATTAAGCATCCAACTAATCTGAAAGGAATGAGTTTACATTTATGCTTCCTAGGGGAAAGTATACAAAGCTACTGCAGCTACAACTAGGTTGCTATTTTACTGTCTAATACATATTTTTTGCTGAAAACTTAAAAGCAGGAACATCCAAGTGAAATTGTTTCAGATAATTTATAATTCCTTATCTATACTTGCTCATTCCTCTCCTACAATAACCTACTTCCAGAGTTCAAAGCTTCCAGTCTGCTTAGAATTCTTGAGCATCTAACCCCAATATTGTGAAATTACACTGCTCTGCTGAGATAAAGACTATTTTCTCCCTATAACTTAAATCTTCCAAGAACTATACTGTATATAAATGCTAATATATATCAGCATGTGCACATCATCCGTTATGTGAAGTTAGGCAAAGGATATATATTTTGCCTGTTCTATAGCTCAGACAAAAATCTGCAACTCCACTGGGAAACCAGACAGTGGAATATCTTCATTGCCGAAGAAAAAGAAAAAAAAAAGCAATGGGAGCATAGCAGACTGCATTCCAACAAAGAAATACTCAATTATTCATGATCAGAAAAAACAGAATGAATACATACATTTTTTATAATGGCTTTGGACACTATTTGTCTCTGACACAAACAGACACCTAAAAATTACCTGCAGGTAAAACACAGTCTACAGCAGGCAGCTTTATCAGTGTCCCTTTAAATGACCTGCAATATAGTTCATGCAAGTATCACGTTTATTTTAGAACAAAATAAAAACTATGCTGTGAGAAATGTAGCTTCCAATAAAATTACAAGATGAAAACTAGTTCCTAAAACTAATTCTGTGAAAAAATGCATACAGTAAAGGATTGATTTTTGTAAGAACTCTCCAAGTGTATTTTGATTTTCTCTCCAGTGTACATACTTCAGTCTGATATAAATGGAGAATCACTTTAAAAGAACAGCTCCACAGTAAAATGTCTTACGTTAACAGTTTCTGTTTCAGTTTACAATCACACAGTTTCCGACATTTACTTGTGGTTTGGATTTTGTGTTGTTTTTAATTGCTATGAACCGTGCTTCAAAGAAGTGCAAGGAAGCATGGGTCCAAAAGATTCAGAAAAGACTCCTGCAAACCATCCACAATCCAGGTTTTAGTCTGAACTTGAATTAAAAATAAGAAGTAACAAGAGAAAGAAGAAGATCAGCCTTAACAGAGTATTTTAAATATCATTTTTCGTTACTGTAGTTACTTCCCAATTCTGATGGTGTCTGACTTCTCTGTGGCAGCTGTCTTCTCCAAGTCAGAAACAGAACCCCAAAATAAACACGCTTGAATAAACGGTCTTCTGGCTCTTGGAAAACCTCACAAAGCAAATTTTTATTTTCCCTGTTACATGGCTGCACACTTATTTAATATCAATAAACTGTAATAGAGTACAGTCATTATGATACAAGTCTCACATACACTGTCGAGAAGGGACTCCAAGACCCCAATGTTTTCAATCATTAAGTCTCACACCAGTAGCTAATGTGCGCCATGCCCCTAACTGACTTTTTGCTCTAAAAATACTCTCCGTTTTTAAAGAGGCTTTTCAGAGCAGGTTCTGTGCAGCCCCTCCTGCCCTCGGCTCTCCCCCGCGCAGAAGAGGGGAGGTCCCCGGCCCGGCTCCCTCCGGGGGCTCCCGCAGTGACGCCACGGCCACGCCGGGACCGGCCCTTGGCCGCCGGCTCCTCGCAGCCCCGACGTCCCTACAAGGCTAAGCTGGACACGGGAGGGGAGAGCACTGGCTGCACGGCTCCCTCCCTCCCTCCTCTTACATGTCTTTCTCCTGCTGCGCACGCATGCATTTGGCTTTAGATTCATCACCAGTGGCTAGAAATAAGATCTATTAATACAAATTTTACGTCATTCCCTGCTCATTTAATAGCTAAAAATTCAGGTGCTTTACTCCCAACCAAGTTCTACTCTTTCACTGTTATTTCCTCAGAGGACTATTTAATTAGTTCAAATGCCAACAGCACACAGATCTTGTGCTTAAATTAAACAATAGCTTCAATAATGCTTTAGGGAGCTACTTTTCCAAGGCTGTTATTTTTAGGTATCTAGGGGAGCGCAGTGCGTTGTGCTGCCATACTGCACAACAGAAAGAGGAAGAGCAAGAATGTTTTTCTCAACAGATTTTAACTCAAGATGCATCTAATCATTAGCATCAACATTTTGAAATAATGAAATATGATGGCTCCATACTACAAAAACAAGCAAAAGAAAGCATGATACGTTGCCCTAAAAAAAAAGTTTTTTTAGCTGTTCTCACCCTAGTTTTTCAGCAGAAAGTGCTCACTGACGAAGCTAGAGGAAACAACAGCCCAAACTGTCAGGAGCACGTTTCCCTCTGACTGCAGCGCACATAGGAAAGTCCCTCCCCCAGCTGCAGGCCCTTTGTGCAGAAGTAACTACGAAGCGGATCAAATGCTTATCTGCTCTGAAAATTCAGTTAAAAAGCTACCAAAACCCAGACTAACTATACTTAGCTGCAGCAGTGCGGAGGGAGCAGTGAGGATGCAAGAGAACCCCTAACAAGGCATCAGCGTGTAGGAAGAAGCTCAGATACAGATGGCAAAACGCTCACCCTGGGTTGGGAAGACCTCCAACTTGGAGTTTGCTGATTTAAGACGATATAAAAGAAAGTTAAATGAATCATCAAGAAAGAACATTCCCCACTATACCAAAGCTGATGAAGTAAATAGGAAAAAAAAAAATATTTACAACTTGTTATGACATTTTTTAAACAAGCATTTTATTTCAAGAAAATAAAACAGAAACTATATCTGGTTTGGGGGGAAGGGGATGGAAATGCAAGTTATTTACTAAACAAGGTGAAAAATATATATAGCAGTACCTCCAGCTGCCCAAACAACTAAAATATGTTGTGTTCTAACTTTTCACCAAGGCCCAAACACAACATTCCCTATAACAAACAAGAGACCAAGAACAGCGCAGACAAGCTGCCGCGTGCCATCAGCTGCTGACGAGTCGCCAGAGAACCCTGGCACAAACCTAAACCCTGGCCTGAAGTTATAAGATTCTTTACCATCAAATCCCAGAAGCTCTAAGCCAACATCATATTATTCATCACCTACCAGGTTCATACGGTTTGTCTGAAAGCCTGTAAGACTCCCTGAACTATAACTGACAAGAAGTTTGCTCCAAAGAATTTAACTGTAATAATTACAGTAATCCTATTTTAAAGCAATATTGTGATCTAATTCACTATCTTGAATACTTGTAAACTGTATTTGCTGCAGAAGACCCTGGCCCTACCCTGGCTGCCCAGAGGTACCACCTGCACCCCAATGGCCGTGCTGGGCTTAGGCCGGCACAGCTCCTACTGCTCCCACAGACTGGGACAGATCACGAAACTGCTCTCCGAAAGCAGTGTTTTTACAAGCGTGCCCTTCCTGCAGCACAACATAACGCACAAAGATTTTCAAATACAATTTTAAGCCAGTAATGAGGTGAGTGGATGAGCGGATTCCATATATAAATTATACCTAAACAAATACTGGAATGCTAGAAAATGTCTTTTTTCTAAAGCAAACACATAATCTGGCGTTGTAGCAAACAGGATGTGGTAAAAAGAAAACTAGTTAAGGTGGTTACACATTCCGCTTCGACACATGCTGTACTTCCCCATGAAGCTGGTGTTGCAGAGGAAGCAACTGATGCTGGGAACAGCAAGCTGGCTATAGTATAAGTGCTGGCATGGCAACTTTCTGGCTGGCTGCATCATCTCCGTGTCCTCTGCAACTCATTAGGTGACTCTTATGGAGTTGAGGATCATCCTGGAGAATCACTCCTGCAAATATTCATGCTGCGTTCAAGTGAAGAGAGCAACTTAATTGTCTTCATGAAGAAAATGGTGCAAATAAGAGGACAGACAGTTGTTTATGCAAATATTACGAAGTCTCAAGACCATTATCACCCCCAAGGGGGTACTGCCGTACTGCAGCCTGAAGGAGTTTCCTGCACTGGTTTCAGCTCAAAGGAAAGAATGAAGGTTTCGGTTCGCAAGCCCATGAGATCCTCTGCAGTCATGTACCTGGGGTGGGATGGGGGTGGAAAGGCCAGCTGGAGCTGGACAGCACTGATCCTGAAGGGATCTAAGAGTTCACTGCGGACAGACACAGCTGAAAGGGCTAGCACCATAACTAGACTCATTAAGGGGAAAACATCCAACAGGAATGAAAAGAGTTACTTCATTACATGATAGCAGAAAGACTTGTACCAGACAACTAATCAAAGCCCTGTTTTTAACACTTGAAAGAAGGATACTGAAAAACAGGAGAAGCAATGAAATGGAGCTGTAAGAAAGGTGTGTGGTCTGGAGAAGAACTTAACAGTCCTTATCTACACCACTTACCAAAGAGAATAAAAGATGTAGCCTGATCAAGTTTTATAAATACTACACAGGGAGAAAGTATCGTATACTAGAAGGCTCTTTAACTGACAAAATAAAGGCATAGGAAGAGCCAGCAGCGAGAAGATGAACTCAGCTGTTACAGCTCATAAGATACACATTTGACTAAGAATTGATTTAAACTTCTTA
Source organism: Apteryx rowi (assembly GCF_003343035.1). Classification (NCBI taxonomy): domain Eukaryota; kingdom Metazoa; phylum Chordata; class Aves; order Apterygiformes; family Apterygidae; genus Apteryx; species Apteryx rowi. The sequence goes on from NW_020447952.1 coordinate 321,604, forward strand.
GAATAGGAACCATCATCTTGCTGTATATGTTGGCCACAGACCTGCATGTTAAAGTCCAACACTAGCTGAAGCCTCTACATATCCTTGGGATACAAAAGATATTAAGAGTAAAAAGGTGATTAGACTTTTTTTTTTTTAATTACCACACCATATTTATTTTCACAGAATTTTGCATAATGCTTGCTTAAAATTGAAGGTACTTTACCACAAGCAATTATGCTAATGTCTGGAAACAGAACTAACTTAATGGCAAAGAACAAACTAGAAAACGCAATAAAATTTAAATGAACAGCCACAGTAAGGAAATACGATATTTTCAATGTAATGGAAAGTCTTCTGTTAAAAACAGTCACATTTATCTTTTATCTTTTTTTTCCCTCCACTCTAAAGCCTCCTTCAGAAGAAAACAGCCTCAGAAGTAGCCAAACTCCAGCAAAGCGATTACAGAAAACCTCCTCATATCCCTGGAACTGAGAGTTTTTGTAGCTCTGACTATGCTAAGCACAGAAGAAGAAAAAAGCAAAGTATATAGTCTCCGCACATCTTGACTATGCATCTCAAGATCTGGGGAAAGACCAATCTTCTAATGAAATTAATACTAGGTTCTGATACTAGTAGCTAACGAGGCCGGGGTGGGGGCTGGGGAGACAGATTAAATCCTTCATTTCTTCCATGGCTACAATTACCTAACTGTAACTGCTATAACTTACCAAAATAACTGCAACATTTTTCACTGTTCTTTGGAACAAACTCCTAAAGAAAAGTATTCAATTATATAAATAGAAATATCCATTGCATACAAGCTGGTGTGATTGATTTTTTTTTTTAAGCTTCATCTTTTTGCCTCCACACAGAATCAAACAAAGCCAGACTTTATTTGGTTGCTTAAAAGTCCACTTATTTATTTTGCTACTTCTGTGCAGTAGCAATACATTAATATTCAGTATAAAGAGCTAAACTGAGGCAAATACCAAAAGATGTCACCACAAAGGAAATATCTATGCAATATACAGCATAAAACTTTTGGTCAGAATAAAAKAAATCACAGTTTTTATGCACAAAGACACAGGCCACTCTTCAATACTGTAATATAAAGGAAATCCTCATGAGATTTTTATGTACATGTACTTCAGACCAGTGTTTCCACAGCCTCCTTTTTACAAAGCTACGAATCCTATTAATGACAACCTATGATACTGTTAATTACTTTGAGTTTGGCAGCGCTCAAATCTCTCACCACACGCTATTCTCACGCCTCCTCAGTCGCACGTTTCGGGGCTGCCGGGAACTCTGCGCCGAGGCGCTGCCGGCAGCGGGACCAGCCGRGGAGGCCGCGACTCCGCCAGCGGCGCCCAGAATCAGGGCGCAGCCGGCGCTTTGCTCCTGAGCGCCTGCTCCACTGCGACTGCGACCTCTCCGCATTTCAGGCAGGAACAGACCCACTGGTACCTTGAAGTCTTTCCAGCCTCTGTTTTATGATTCCATCCCTGTGTCCCGGGAAAGGAGCACTTGTACTATCCTAACAGATGTAAGGCAACCCGCTCTGAAAAGTCCACCGGTCAGAGATTTCGCAAACCCCCCCCCCCCATGACATCTGTGCCACTGCTTTGCTACCCACCCTACTACTAAAATGTTTTTTTCATATTTTTTTTCATCTCTTTCCCAGAGGCTTAACTTGTGATTAACCTCATGATTTCTGCAATGGCCTTTTACTTTTTTGAAGACTGTTCAACCTCACTTTTCTCTCTCGTAGCCTACGTAACACCCTATTTCAATACTTCCTCATAGGTCATATTTAGCAGACTGCTAAATAAGGTCTGCTCGTTCTCGCTGCTCTCTCCTGGACTCTTTCCAGCAGGTCCATGTATATTTTGCAGTCCAGTGCCAGAACTGGACACAGCATTCTGCCAAAGGAGGATTATTTCACATGCCTCACAGGGTACAATCCTGATTTTATATTACAGTTATGCGAATAGCTGACACATCACAGCTTATAACTCACTGTAACATACAAGTCTGCTAAAAATGCCTATCTGATCAGTGGTTCTCCATCCTGTACTTGTGTAACTAATTATTCCTGCGTAACTAATTACTCCTTCATAGGAGTAGAAGATAGTGCTTGTTCTTACGGAGAAGTAATTCATTTTTTCCACATCCCCTTCTCCAGTTTGTCATGTCATCCCCTTTCTCAGCACACAAACTGAATACGTGCATTCTCCATTCCAGCATCCACACTGGTAATTAAAATTATTACGCAGTGCGTAGTGACCGATCTCTGACCCACGCTTGCAGAAACCCACTGGATAAATCCTTCCACGTCTGACAGTGAAGCACTGAGCACTGTTCCTCGCACCCTCCCAGCTTTGCCCGCTGCATACAGCGGTTCCCCCTGGGCCGCATTTCCCTGTGCTGCTAGCAAGAACATGACGTGAGATAGAAAAGATACCACATGGGTCTTTACTATGACTGCTCCCTTATCAACAAGGCTTATTACCCCATGAAAGAAGAAATTAGACTGGTCTGACACATTCTATTGTTGACAAATCCATGCTGAGTAATAAAATTTTTCCTAGATGTTTCCAAAAACCATATTTTTTCCAGCAGTTTTCCAGAACATGAAGTTAAGTTGACAGACTGCTTGGCTTCTCCTTCTTCCTTTTTGCAACATTTCATTTTATTCAAMATCTCCGTTTTATTAAGTCCTGTCTATATTACAGTATTCTTAAGACCACCTGCAATATTTATCTTCAGCATCCTTTACTGAGAAGTAGCAGGCAAGCCAATCTTAAAAATATATGAGTAACATTTTGTTCAAATATGACTTACCGATTTTCTGATGGAAAATCTTGTCAAAGGTTAATTCACCCCTTTCCTCAAGATATTTCTGCATAACACTGCGGATACTGAAAGAAAGAAAAAAAAATTACTTGAAACCTTCAAAATGGTATTTTTTTTAAAAAGACCTTTAATATACTTTGGAGAAAAGGATCACTGCAATGAAACATCATTGTAACAGATTCCTGCACAAAGAGATGCCATTACCCATTTATTTCCATCAACTCATACCACAACAGGCAAAGCCTACGGTCTTAGCTAAAGCCCAGGAGGGTTTGGAGGATGCAGCCATTAACCTAACAGGCTTTTAGTCAAGCCACAATCACAGTCTTAACGTTGTAAAGGATATCAGAAACAAAAGAATTCCTTAGATGACAGGCCAGAGAAGAAACTAAACTAATTTCACGCTATTAACTCAAAGATTTCAACACTGCAAGTGATTTTATGAAATTTTAATCCTCATCTATGAATTCCAAGCACCACCTTACTCGTACGAAATTAGCCATGAATGGTCTTAATACAACTACTTTTTTAAAGGCTTTTCAAATACACCTGGGGTTTGAGTTAGAGACTACTTTTACACTTCAAGCTTGATAGATCAATAGCCCACACTACRCAGTATGATGTTGCTAAAAATCCCATTTAAAAATCTATACTACTCTAATAAGGTTCAAAAATACCATAACTGAGCATAAACAGGGGGAAAAAAAACAAACAACAGTAGTTGCATACGGTCCCTTCTGCTGCATGCCACTACAGAAGTAAGACTACAACAGTTTCAAGATAAAGTTACCAGGCTTTTTCTGGGTTTGCCCAACTGGGTTTTTATCCTAGTTAGATATTTGAACGTTGCCACAGGGCAGTTTTTCCTTATGTGCTACAACAAGATTGCAGAGCCAATTCCCAGTTCTCTCCACCTTTGCAAGCTGCACGAAGGTGTTAGCACAGGCAATCTGAAATGAATGTCAGCGCCGGGATGCCATCAGGAGCCAAGGCACCAAACACGCCAGGTACTTTTCCCTGCAAACAGAGATACGAGGCGGCAGGGGGAAGCGTGCAGGACACGCGAGGCGGCACACTCTTTAAAACGAGTCAAGTTCGGGAGGCCGGAGCCCTGTCCAAGGGACGATCTCACTTCTTTTCTTCATTCTTACGTTGTTTTATTTGATTTTTGAACAATCTTTCTCAAGAAAAGCTATGAAATACGAAATACTTACATAATGTAAGACAAAAAAAATAAATGTAGAAGTGTATCAAAGCTACATTAGCCTGTTCACACAGCAATTACTATATATTACTTAGAAAATTAGACAAAATAAGCTASGTTTAGGCCACTAGCTTGGCTGCARTRCACTTAACATCTCCTTTGCCTAATTTATAACATCAGAATCACACATTTAACTGCATTAACAAAAATTAAATTTGTTTATTTACCTCAATATTCATTTTAATATAATGCCCACAAAGATTTCATAYGGGCAACAATGTAAGTATATATGTTTTAAAATCAACACAGTAGCACAGCAGTATTGCGCTTTGTTAAAACGACTATATTGAGTCATAGTATTAAGTCAAAATTTCCCTATACTTTTCTTTCTTTCCAAGCAAAAAATTGGTATTTTCACACTTACTGTTTGTTTATATAAAGACAACCGCAAACATTTTGTACGAAGTACTCACGTCCTAAACAAGGTTGTCAAAAATCACTCACTGATTCCGATTCCTGCAGACAGAAGACCGAGCACCCAATCCTTGCGAGATGCAGTCTCTAAACCACAAAGTGTCAGGAAAAAACTCAAACCCTGACTTCTGCAATGCAGCAGACCAAGCCAGTTCTGGTGGAGAAATTTTAATGGACATGTTCTGGAGAAATACTAGATGTCTGTGGATACTCCGTTCAATCCCTCCTCYGAGGCCCCTGCCTGCAGCACTACGTGAGCTCCTCTCGGCTCAGCGATCACAACGCCACGCTGCTGGGAAAGGTCTCAAACGTAACACGCGACCCTGCAAAGGGCGAGACCGTCCTCTCCCATTGCTTACGAGGCCCCAYCACCATCACGTCTGAAAAAAATCTCACAAATATTAATGGACACATCTTCCCATCATCTCTGAAGAAGGGAAGTATTTGTATTCCCCTTCAAACACGGATCTGAGGCACAAAGACTGAATGACATGACCAAGGACAAAAAAAATATATATATATAGATAAAAAAAGCCAAGAAATGAACTCAAAGGTCCCAACCCCCAATCTAGGAAATTCTTCTATTAATGGTTTTTATGTACATCTCAAAGCCTGCATGAAATACAAATCTATGAACTCCGATTCAAAGCAAGAACTACAGAAGCTAACAAGCACATCAGGTTCAGCCAGAGTCGGGAGGGCTAAATGCTGTTAATCAGGTTCAAGACTAAGTTCTTCGCTGAAGAACTTTTGCTTGTTCATCCAAAGCTAGGCCTGCCTGCTGGGTACTCTAACAGCGCAAGCAACGAGCGATTTCCAGCGACGAGGAAGCAGCGAATACAAATCCTGTTCACATCCTAAGGAACTTGGAAAAAGCAAGGTAATACAAGGAAATTTTTATTTGGCAGAATTACAAAGTTTTGCCTGTTCTAGGGGTAGTTTTTTTAAACATTCATCCTAGCTTAACTCCTTTTTTAAAATGGTGATCATAAAACTTAATTCTTCTCATAAATCCATCAAATGACAGCATAATGGTGGCAAAATCCTCCACTTGTACCGACAGCTTTACATACTAGAGAGCACAGGCGACAAAAGCAGCATGGCTTCTCCTCGAGTCGCACCTCCGCAGAGCAGAGCAGTACGATCCGGCAGGAACGGATGCCGTAAGGATGCCATACGGTGCCGAAAGCGTGCCTTTGGCCCACGGAAACGCGAGCACGTTCCTGCAGTTCTGCCCGATCGTCAACTGCTGCGTGCTCTCGTTACCCGCTCCGCGCTCATCAGGCGTCCCCTCCGCCCTCCTCCCGGCTCCTCCGGCCGGCACAGGCTCTTTCCCCTCTCCTCCACCCTTCCCTTCCCTTCCCACCGCCCTGCTGCCCGCTCCCTGCACCCCTCCTTCCTCCTCCGTGCTACCTTCCCCTCGGCTTTCCAGGCAAGCCCGTATCCCCCGGAGGGAGCAGCCCTGCCTCCGGGACACCCAGCTCAGGGGAGGGCCGAGCGCGATGTTCATCCCAGCAGAGACCAAACCTCTCCTCCGCCTTCCCGGCGCGAGCCGAGGGCTCACCGGGGCCGTCCATCGCGGCGCGCTCGCTCGCCAGCTGATCCTCACACTATTATTAATGTAATAAGTCCTTTTAACAATGACGACGTCAAGGAAGCTTTCCTTTGCTAGAGCAAGTATACCCCAAGAAGTTACATAAATGTATCTTAGTCTAGACAATTAGAGAAGGAAATGAAAAAACTTAAACTGCTGAAGTGACCAAGAAGATCTGCGTAACAACAAAACTCTTCCGAACGCTTCCTTCTCTCCCTTGCTATCAGCCACTTCGGGTCTAACATCAAAGGAACTAAACGTCTTCTCAACTGAAGAACCTGAACAAGTTTGCAAGCGTAAAACGATCACAGGCTACAGAAGTCCAAGCTGTATTTCAAGCCCTAAACAACAGATACTCATCTCCTCAAAATCATTTCTGTTTAGCCATATGAATAAATATGAATAAACTAAGTAGAACAGGTTATGATGATCCAAAACAACGGCCTTTTAATTCTCACGCAGAAGTTAAAGGTAAAAATCCTACCGAGTGCAAAAGAAATGAAGCAGAGTCCATATATTCCTCATACGGATGGAAAATTTTAAAATAGAGCCCAGCACATTCCACAAACAGGAAAGAAGGTTCTTTCTCTGCTTTTGCATATTGAATCAGTATTTGCTATACATGCAAACAATCCAGGATTAAAAGCTGCCTTTCACAGAAAAGTAGCCATTTCTAAAAAACAAGGCAAAAAAAAAAAAAAACACTTAAAAGCCTTATAGTTACTTTCCATATCCAAATATGCTTTCAGAGCAAACAATGTGCTCATGTTAGAAGTGGACTTTTTGCATAAGTTCATCTCAGTTCACAGCATGATCTACCTTAATAGCAACACTCAAAATAAACAGAAACAAAAGCTGGCTAAAAATGAAATCCAGGGAGACTTCAGAAACAAAAGCATATCCGACTGTACTGCATCAAAACCTTTTGTCCATATATTTTATATTTCAGAGAGGAAGAAAACAGCAAGCAATAAAAATTTTAGAAATCCTCAGATTGCTGTCCAAATTGCTGAAATAAAAGGATGCATGTATTTTGGGGAAATCACAAGTCAGGCTTAAAACTTTGTGAGAAATGCAAAAACGCAACTTGAACTCTGGATACCTCCTTGTAATTTCCAGGACTGAAAACTACAGTTTTCTTCATTGTTTTATCTGGATCGCAATTAACCTTGGAGCCCAAGGAACAAATCCTCTGCCCCAGCGATCAGGCAGACAGGAGGGCGAAGGACCTGCCCAGCCTCGCAGCAGCGAGCGCGACACCACCTCTGCCAGGGTAAATCACAGGAATAGGCTGGAAGGGGACTTTTTGCATCAAGCTATAAACTTGGTGCACAGATCAGTGTAACCAGGTTAGCTTCTTCGCCTCCCCAGTCAACACGCTTACAACAAGACTAAACTGCAGAATCTGTTACAAGGGGCTTTAAACTGCATCCTAGAGCTCTAGTTACAATGATCAGCATCCCAGCCTTTCAAACCTAATCAAAGAAAACTACTGAAAAGCAACCTTCAAGGTTAAAATATTTTCTATAATTAAAAAGCTTTCACTTTCAGTAAGTATGCAACATGGCACGCAGTTTGACAAGACACGAAGACAGTAATTACAGTGCCAGTGTAGCGAAACAAGGGGAAAATACCTCAGACACATACTGCAGAAAACTTAAAAAGAACTTTTTTTTTTAAACATGAAAAAGGATGTGTGCGCTGCAGAAGTGCCACATATCCATAACGCTCCCTCTCAGATTAGCTCTACCAGAAGAGACAAAGTCCTAGGCCCTTTGGAGAGGGGTTTTACCTCCGAGGCACAACCTGGCTGCACACGGGCTGCACACGGGCTGCACTCAGGGCTTGGAGCAGCAGCAGAACGAGACCCTGATGGCAGATCAGTGTTATTCTGTGACCCAAATGCAAGCACGCCTATCAGAAGCAATCCAACTTCTGCTGGGTTTATATGTATAACTGCATAACCAATAGGGTAGCGACCTGCTGGGTCTGTATTTGCAAGTGCATAAGCCACAGGATAGCCAGTGCCTTAGCATGAGCCTGCAGTCGCAGCAGTGGCCTAAGGCTGTAGAGACAGTCCAGGACATGACAGCAGCGAATGCCGGATTATCCAGAAACTGAAAGTTATGGAGGAGACTGAGACAAACCATAGTCGTCTTGACATTTCCTAAAAGTTTTGCTATTAATTTCAAAGACGCATGGATTTTGTCCCAGCGGATTTTTTATACTGAATTATACAGTAGCTGTCTTGAAAGCATCTCTCACCTAGGAAATAGAAAGGGTAAAAAAAGATTTGATGGTATGTACACAGATACATATATACTGCTACTACTGGAACTAGATCAAACAGCTACTTACTGATGGCCTCATTATTACTGTGTCTTAAAGGAGTTTAATTATTTATGATAGAAGAACATTATTTTTTCATAAACAGTTCAGGTTTGTGGGCTATTATTTATTGTATAGATGCACACATGCACACCAGAGCTTGAAAAAAATCAAATGATGTGGTTTGATTGCTTGGCGTTATTGCCAGCATTAAAGGATCACAAATGCATTAAAAATGCACAGTTATACTCAGTCATATATTCACTGACAAGCCGAAACGGAAAAAGGAGAACAGAAAAACAAAACAAGAATGAAATGGCAGCTTTGCAGATACCGGCCTGAGGAGAGCTGGGTTCGGTATTTAACTCTAGCAACACTTCCTGCACCATCTTGGGCAAGTCAGAGGTGTTATCTACCCCAGTTCCCCAGTCTGTAAAATAAAGCAATATTTTCCTTTTTTCTGTCCTTTGTGAGTTCAAAACGCGAATTCTTCAGGGCAAGCATCATCTTTCTGCCACCTGCATGTCCTGTACCCAGCACACGAAGGTCCTGATTGCTGATGGCATGCAAAAGAACTACTCAAACGCTAATATTTACTTCAGGAAAATGCTAGATAATCGGAAAGGAACTAAGCTACCGCTGCCTCTGAACACCAACCCTTTGCACCACCTCTCACACCTTCCACTCGCAGCACTTCCACGCCTCCCCTCCTACACTGGGTAGCCACTTCCCATTTCTTCTTGTCTGCTTTCTCCTCTTCCTTCTTTTTCTTGATCAAAACCTATTTCTCTTTTTCAAATAGATCTGATATTATTCTCATCTTGCTTTCCTCACTGTCCTTAAGAGGTCCCCTCATCCCACCCAGCTTTCATTTCTACTCTCTTCTGTGCTTTCTCGTTCTGCACAAACGCCAGTTTAACTTAGAAAACTAACAAAAACCTGAGCTTGCTTACAGCCCAAATCCTCCAAGATTTAATTTCAAATGACAAGAAAATCTGAAAGTCAAAAGTATAATACTACCAATATGTCATTAGTGATACAGTTTCTCCTTAGAAGTATTTTTCTGCCAAGTTTTTGCAGAGTAGGAAAGAAAAAAGATACATGACAAGACAAGAGGGAGAAGAAAAGAAACTTTTCCTGATACAGAGAGCAGGTCCCAGTCTGTTAGAATCAGTACTAACCAGGCACACAGATTTCTATTTATTCCATTATTTTCTTGTCATATATTCATCACTGGCAAGAAGCACCTCTCCAGCTGGACAGGAGACCACGACTCGCCTTGAATGAGACTGTGAACTGCAACGAGTCACTGGATCGCAACCCCAGGTCTGCCGAACGCTCGGCTTGGGGGCAAAAGCAAAGGGCAGACACTAGATGCAACCAATGCACAAAAGAACTAGCCTCCCTCTCAGATAGGGGGCAAAAAAGAAATAGAGGCTACACCAGAAATGTTCAGTGCGTTTCATTTTGTTTCCACTCCATCTTTTATCTAGTTCAAAGTTCAGCAAAAGTTAATGCTTCTCCAAATGATTTTGTTCTTAGAGACTGYAAGAGATTTTACACAGTGACTTTTGCTCAAGCAATGCAAAGGGCAAAGTAAATTAACAGAGTATAAAGCCAGAAAGGACCATCAGAYCRTCTAGTCTCATCTATTTATCTGTTATTTGTAAACTTCCCTAATTGGGGGGAAAAAAAGGAGGTGTGGGGGGGGACGTTTTTGGACACCATTGAAATAACAGCATACCCAAACATGGAAAAAATATATATGTTCCTTTTATTCTGTTACTTCTGAGCATCCTATATTACTAGAATAACCCTGACAGCAATGCAATATCCAATTAACTTAGTTATTTTAATAGAAAAATCAAAGCGAACACTAGTACTAAATTAATCAGTGTACCCCTTCATTTTACTYTTATTCTCATCAGCTGGTAAATAAAACTGCTACGAGTGAAACTAAACTGTTACATTTCCCYGGATAAACATTGTACGTTCCCGTACATATTGCATGCATATCTATACCTACGGTGAGTACCGACACAGTGAACCGAAGCTAAGCTTGCGCTACATGTTGCAGAGGACAAGAACAGGGCTCTGCCATCTTCTGTCCCAACTTTCCCCATTTCTGTCCCATTTTCTATCTTCACATACCCTCTAGTTTTTAAAATTTATGCTAAGCACATTTATCCTAAACCATTTAAACTGCAGTGAACTAATGCTCTTATCAGTGTCAAGGATGATTAATATAACTTTTTAGCCAAGAACCCTGCTTGCAATGTAAGGGATTAAAGCACAGCAACACTTCCCACAACCCCCTCTGATGTGCGTATCTGATCTCAGAGACCAGGCAGCTTCACTTATGCAAATGACATTAATGGAGAAAGTTTATGACAAGGGAGCCAAAAGCACTAGCCATGTAGCCATGATTTCAATATATGCACTGCCCTCATGTTCCTTGAGTATCATTTGCATTATCATTGCTGAAACCTGAAACTAATATAAAAGCTTCTAAGCACATGAATTTTTCAGGAATAATTACCCTGAATTGCAATGTCAAGGACTTGCCCTTCCACCACAATGCTGCTACTGAGAAATTACAAGGGCGGGGGGGAAATCACATTTCTTCACTCATGCTGCAAATAAGTCATTCAATCATGTTTTTTTTAAACAAGTAAGGTTGTTCTAAACATTCTATAGATACAGAAAGAGAAGATTATTGGTGCACCTTGAATATTCTTGAAAACTACTATACAAATACAAACAATAATTGAGAAACCAAGAACTAAGAAGGCCAACATCGACTGAAGCACTGAAACACACTACACTCGAGTTTTGGGTTTGTTTTCTTCAATCTCAGCATGCAATTTTACAGAGACTTAAAYGTTTACCTGCACTATCCAAATCCATCATAAAGTTGCTAAAATTGCACCAAAGATCCTGCCTCTAAGGACTTCAAACTAAAAGCATAATAGAGTCAACACAATACAATTCAGAAAAATGGCAGAATGGCACATATTCTGGCTATAGTGACTATTTCTTATAAAAAGTGTTTTAAAGGTTTAGTCATGCAAATGTCATAAAAATGCAAACTGTCAAGAAATATCTGTCCTAAAGTTAGATTCTCAGAACTTTTTTAAACAAAAGTTAAAACTAACAGAAATGTTCCCATGTTTTTTTTTTTTTTATTCTGGAGGAAACAATCCTCTTTAAACAAATAAGCATCCCTCTGTAGCCTTGCATCCAAAACACTGCAGCAGCAAGTATCTTAAAGCAAAATAAAAGTGTAAAACTGACTTCACTGATTTTTTGCTCTTCGCTGTGCGTTTTAAACTTGAAATTAATTCTAAGATTCCAAAAATAAGGGCAATGTGAAGAAAGGAACACTAAAAATTGACAAACAGAACAATTAGGAATGACAATTGGGAAAATCTGGGGTAAAAAGGGGGGGGAACCAATGCACAGAGACACAGAATAATTTAAACGTAAAAACAGAGTTTGAAGGAGAAGATTTAGGGAACCAGCCTGGAGGTTTAAGAAAACAGAAAGCATTGAGAAGGCTCAGAAAGGAGGATTATCTCAGAAGCATGAACTCAGACATCCTTCCAACATACCAAGGGCTGGGAAACGGCGCCAATAGAGCTGCAATGCTGAAGACAAGGAAAGAGTGACAGAAGTGACGAGGTAGACCACCTCGGAGACCACACAGAAGAAAGCAGCACCAGCAGGATGAAGCTGGCGAAAGGAAGGAGCAGCAAATAACTGCAGAATGGATGGGGGAGAGAGAGGAGCGGAAAGCTCGGACAGCCTGAAAAGTCTGGCACAACGAATCTGTAACTACAAGGTATTGAGGAGACATCTAGGAAGCTTTACCAGTGAAGGAAAGCAAAAGATTAGAAAAGTAGGAATTTTTTTTTAAAAAGATGTGAGGAGGCCTGCAGAAAAATGGGCAAGATCCCACAGGGGCGATCCCCGGAGAGGCACGTACCAGGCACCAGGGCAATCGGCACCGAGCGCGCGAGACGCGGGCGACTTACCGCATGCCGCGGCGGGTTGGCACCAAGCGAGCGGGGAAGAGCCCGCGGGGCCCAACCGCCAGCCCCAGCAACCCCGAGCGGCTCAAACCGAATTCCCGCTGGGCAGACTGGCTTACGTTTGCAGCTAGGCTTGTCTCATAAGGCTCTTCAGACCTCCAGAGTAAAGCTCCCATCAATGTTTTCGTTTGCCTCCTTTTCAGTTAGAGTTCAGTTTAAGCAAAACTTGCATTTCGCAGAGCTTGCCCTCGCTTCTTAAAGAGCGAACGGCAGTGAAGAGAAGAGCAGGCAGGCAGCACCCAGAGGGCTGCCCCCACGGAGGCTGCTCTCAGCCCCTGCAGAAGGGGTGTTGCCCTGCAAGGGCCGCAGCACCAGCACTTCACTGGATTTCCCCAGGCTTTTCAATTTCCTGGGAGGAAGCAGCAGCGCTGGGAGCTCTTTCCCTATCTGCATCTCGGGCAGAGGCAGCGGCTCCTCCCGGGTAACRAACACCCATCCATCTCCAGAGCAGCACCCAAGGCAACGCGAGAGGCCAGACAGGTCCAAAGGTGGCTGATGATTTGCCAGCTGGCGCTTATCTTCTGCRGCGCATCACATACGAGCAGCATCAACTTTACTACATTTCTGCTAGCGTTTCATTAATGCTTTGATTTGTGGAGCTCTCCACCAGATCCCGAAAGATCTGTCCTCTCCCCAGTTTCTTTCGCAACAGGACATGATACATGCTGACAGGACAAATTCCTGCATCCCTGGAGGAGGACTGTGGAGCTGCTATACGGAAGCAGTTTCTCCCAACGCTYCCAGAATTTATTTATTTATTTATTTATGCAAGGCCTATGTGTTTATTCAGTATGGGAACAATTTTCTTGGGGAAACTATTAAGCATGGGGTAAAGCTCTTTATGTGGAAAACAGCTGTATTTTCTAAAGCTAGAAACTGCTGCTTTTATGTCAGTTTCGTTCAATTAAATTAYGTGATTCAGTTTATGCACCTGCACCTGACTGCTTCTCATCGGCTTTCTTCTAATTTTATCAATTACAAAAAGCAACGTTATTATTGATAAGAAGATTAAAGCAGACCATTCCACATGATTTCACCAGGACAGAACCCAGAGCTGTATACGTTCATTTCCTGACGTCGTAGTTCCAGGGTTTTGTTGAAAGCATCTCATACTGGAAGGTCCCAGACACTGGAAAATAATTATACCTATCACGTTCGTTAATTACACTGAAAAACAGACCCGCCTACACCTCTTTCTCACTAGCAATACCCAGCTTGCGCAGCGTGCGGCACACCAGGTTAGCTCCCTCCACGCCGCACTTCCAGCCCGTTCCCGACGGCGCAGGGGCACCAGCAGCCTGCCCAGCCTAAGCACAGCATCATACACATGTATTACACTGAGCACAGAGGATCATGTTATAGGGACATTTTTGGAAAAAAGATTCTATAAATGTCCCTCTGTTTTCAGCACAGTAACAGAAGACTGAACACTGATCTCTTCCCAGCTCGTCGTCATGCTTGGGATTTACCTTTATTCTTAATTAAGGTAGCAATACCCCAGGGAAGGTCTATGTTTAAAAACATAAGCTTCAGCCTTTTAACTTCCAGACAGGAGCACTAATTGGAACTTGTCTCTTAAGGCCAGATCATGCTTTTCTGGGCCCAGAGAGACTCCAGTATTGCATGCTGCAGAGTAAGACCGTCCAGGGCCTCCACCATTCATCTGAAACTTAGAAATTCAAGTTGCGATTCCTACGTCTGCCAGACATGCCATGCATGAACAAGGATACATCACTTATTTTCTTATTGGTTTAGCTATTGGATCTATAAAACATAAATAAAAACAAATATATATATATAAAAATTTTATATATATATATAAAAATAGTGCCCTTCTTTTAAACACTGATTTCTTGTCCACCAAAGCTGCAAGCACTTTGCAAGAGGATCTTTTTCTTCCCATGCATTTCTGCATTGCCCAACAGAGTAAGGCCCTGTCTTTTCCTAAGATATCAGATGCTGTAGCTGTAACAGTGATGTGAATTCCCATGGGAGCTGACACCCAGCTGGTCCCACCGGCAGGGGCAGGACGTGCAGCGAGGTCGTAATTAGCCTTTCTGCACAGGCTTCTACGATGTGAGAGCTCATCCCCACTCTGAAGCACACTTTTTCCCCCATTAAGAAAGCGTTACAGTCCAAAGCCAAATCCAGATAAAAAGTGAATATGCTTTGTCAGCATCCCCAGCTTTCCCCACATAGACTGTTTCGAGAAAGCTATCTTTTTACTACCTTCTCCACCAACACTTCTACTAAGAGCAAAGTTAGAAGGAGGCTGAATTTCTAAAGCTAACAAAACCGAGTTTTTAACTGTCCTGTCATCTATACTCACTCTGAGCCAGGATTAAGCCATTCCACTACAAAACCACAAATGTTCAGTCTTCCTTGCAATGCCAGTTCAGCAAAACACATTATTTTTCCCCCTCCTCAAATGGTTACCATATGAAGATTCCAGCATGCCTTTTCACCCAAGCCATATAAACTAAAAGATAAGCTTCAGTCTACACACTTCATCGTTTTTTGAATGTATAAGCTGATCTCTGAAATATATACATTACTTTGAATTGCGCTAAACTAAATGAACAACATCTTTCTTCACCATGATTGGCAATAATTTAATATCTTAAGAAAGTAAGGAGGGAAAAATACCRGGACAGGCTGGGATATGACCCAGGCATAACGAGCAAGCGGAAAGCATCGAGCGTCCACGCTGCACCCGCTCCRCGGTACCTGCTGAGCGGCAGAGGAGCAGTATCACTTGCGGGGGCACTCTCGCACTCTTACAGGTATTTTTAGCACCTGAAAATAGGGCAGATGCTCTGCCATCTTACTGAAATGAGACAGCATTCACCACTTCAGAAATATTAGTTGCACCTGTATGAGGCTTTAGACAGCACAGCAACATGGAATGCATCAATTTAAGTAGTTAACCATCAGTTTCAGGAAAACCCCAAACGAACGAAGAGTTTAACTGGGACACTCTGACCTTGAAAAGCACAAATCTCTACCACGGCCTCAGGTACACACCTACCGAAGAATAAACAAAGCTGGGCCTACGTCTCAGGATACCTCTGTCTCGTATACATTACATATTCAGAGATCTTTAACTTTCACAAAATTTCCTTTCCTTTCTTGCTTAAATGTTCAATTCAAACAGYGGCATATAGTATAGTTGCAAAATAATAAATTAGTTTATAGCTGAAATATAAAGCTATTAAATTTAGAATCCTTTCTCCTTCTGTAGTTTAACAAATTACAAGTGGGTGAAACTATTTTGAACAGTTCAGGTGTACAGAATACTATTTTTAATTTCTGACTCCAGCTTCAAATTTTGAGTGTTTAATAAGTAACTGAAAATTATATACAAACACCAAGAAAAAAAAACAAAACTCATTTTACACTAAAAAACATAAACATTAAACAATGACCTGAACTGTTTTAAAATTCTAGAGAACCAAACTTACGTTAAATAGGGGTCAATGGATCCACTACTGCTTTAAGGAGAGTTCATGATACAACAAGAAGTTATGTTAAAATAAATTACAATCATTATTGATATAAGCAGCAGATGGAACAAGTTTCAATAAAATAACAACACAAACAAAGTTATTGCGACACAAATTCACCAGAATTAGCCTTTAGATCCTTAATCCTCCACATAATCTCATGTTTAATTTTGCATTCAATAGCACTATTTTGTGTAAAGTTCAGTAAATGCATAAACCTTTGCAAAATCTGGGCCTAATGTCTTCTGAAAYAGCGTTTTTGGAGGTTTTTGCTATTTACATTCACATAATGAGGAAGAAGTACAGCAAAGCACAAGGCTTCCTGGAACCACTATATTCTCTAAACAAACCGCAAACAAAGCAGGGGTTTTGCTATTAGCAACCTTCGTCGCTGCGAAGACCCCACCGGGCAGCGCAGCGCAAACACGGCCCAGACACCCCCCGGCCCGCGCTCACCAGCTACAACGAGGGTGCAAACGGACAGAGACGGACGGACAGACAGGAAACAACAGCGAACCCGCCGGCAGCATCCCCACATCCAGCATGGACAGACTGATCGTTGCCCGATTCTGTAGGCAAAACAAGGTTCTAGCGAGGGAGCCGAAGGAGGAGCCATCGGGAGAGGGATCAGAGGCCCGGAGAGCGGTCAGGAGCACCTGTTTTTAATTAAGCAGGTGGATGACCGACGTTGGCCTCGGCAGCCGGCTGGAGGAGCGTCTGATACCTTCACAGTGAGAGAAGCGAGACGAGTTCAGCGCTACCTGCAGAGCCCTGAAAACCGCACACAGGCATCCGACGCGGGATGCGGCAGAAAAAGGAGAACCTGGAGCGGCGCAAGCAGAGGGTTGACGTGGGCACCACGGCAGCGGGCAGCAGCAACATGGCATYGACGAGCATCAGGATAATTTTCTTTGAGGCAGCACACTAAATAAATAAGCAGGAGAAGAAGGCATTAACAAAGCCAAAGAAAATACTGTCAAAGCAGCAGTGGAGAGACCCAGTTTTAGCCTCTAGCTCAGAGATGTTGCAGAAGTTTGAAGAGATACGAGAAATAGTCTCTGAAGGACGCATCTGAGAAACAGCTAAAAAAAATTCAGAGAAAGAATATAATAATGCCAAGAGAATAAACAGAGTAACCACTCTTAGTGGGAGACGGCACTTGGGTTTCAGCAGTATTCAGCACCATAACAGGAAAAAAAGCAAATCACAAAGAGCTCAGGATGAAATTAGAAAAGAAAAAAGCAAGAACAGCCTTCCTCCACTCAACGAGCCTCCGAAAGGCTGCAGCGTAGCGCTGAGAGCCTTAACCAAGTGAGTCTGGACACGAGCTACAAGAGCGCAGAGCACGTCACGGCCTGAACCACCCAGGCAAGGAGCAGCCGGGGCATCGCTGCGCTGGTCTTCAGCCTGGAAAACACCTCCAGAGATAAAATGGAGATGGGATGATAACTGAACAAAAACGTCAYGGCAAAAGCGTGATTTTAAGAGACTACAACATGCTTCCTCCCTCCGAGMAGAAGGATTTGGAGGAAGGCAGGAGATCAAGAAGAAGAGTTGGGAAAAAAAACGAGAATTAATGTGAAAGAGATGTAATTACTGAAATAATCAGGCTGGGGAGGGAAGATGAGATGAGAAACATCTACAACTGTGGCAAGAGACTGGGAAGAGAAGCCTGGACAGACACATGCTACGTTTTGTTACCATGCCCTTCGCATTTGTACACCAAAAACACCCTAAGCGTACGTGATGTTTACAGTAAGGAAGCTTTTAATGTTAACTATCATGACGGGAACAGCTACGGCCAACGTAAGGACACCAGCGCTATGGAAGTGCTGTGCAAGCCCTGCACCTTTTTTGATTCCAGTTATCCAATTTCCTGGACCACTTGCACAGTTATTTTCTCAGCTTTTATTATGCAAATCCTTTACTCAGAACTGAGTAGCTGTTCGCAAATTAAAAAAGCTGATAATTTTTTTTCTCTCATTCCCTTTGACAAAGCAAGGGAAATTAAAATTTACATGGAAAAGGGAAAAACTTCAAAAGGCTGCTGAACAGCCCAAAAAGTTAGGAGTGCAGTTCATTTGCTCCTTTTCTCCCAAATCTCTAAAGTATTTGACAGTAATTCTGTAGAAAAAAGATTAAGGTTTCCTGTTTGTTCATACTTCAACATATGTATGCCTTCTTCCCAATGTAGGCCCTGTTTCTGGAGGTCATTCTGCCTTTGTGAGTCCTGCTGTCCAGTCAGAGTCCTACTCCTGTCCATCCATACAAATTTATGTGCAGAGCAGTCTTCCAAGAAACAGCATAACATTAAAAAATACTGCAGCTTTCCTGCTTCTCAGCAAGGCTCCCTGGAATGAAAGGAGGAAACAGAAGGGAAGCAAAAGCAGATGACAGGAGCTGGAGAAAGGGCTGTTTTGTTTTGGTCTTTTAAAAACACACTAAGCTTGCTCCTTAGGCACTCTTGTTTCATTAGTGTTTTCTGTCCTCTTTCTTTCCAAATTGTAATATTTAACAATTCAGCACAAAAACAGTCTAAGGACACTTCATGTAAATTCAGCAATAATCAGACCCTCAGCCAATAAACTCTTCACCCTCAGGGTTTATTTGCTGCTAAGCCTTGGCCTGCAGCCTTGGAATTTATTCTGCCTCCACTGCAGTTATTTCCTTATAAACAGGAAGCCCCCTCAAATTTTCATTACAGGGAACTCATTTACTTCGTTTGGTGTCAGTCTTATCTCAGAAAGATAAAACCGCGACAACAGGTGTACCAGCGCTAGCAAAAAGGCAAATTGCAGTAAGAGTGGCAAAACCTCGGTCGTCCTCCCAGCAGAGGACGGCCGCAGCGCGGAGGTTGTCCCCGGCACCGACCGCCCGCCGGGGGGAACGATGCACCGCTCCAGGTGAGGACGCGCTGCTCCGGCGAGCGCGTTCCCGCTCCCCGTCCCAGCGCCGCGAACCTGCTCTTGCCCGACAGCGGGGACATGGAAAGTGCTTGGGAACGCGTGTGAATTCAAAGCTCTGTAAGGAAAGACTCTCCTTCTTTTCTTTTTATTGTTACCCTATCATCATATCTGCGTATCCACCTACATTTAACTAGCTGATATATGCAATTTCAGACGAATTGGTTTGCCAGTGGTACACAATGTATAAGCGTATCCAACGCACCACTGTCTGT
Source organism: Apteryx rowi (assembly GCF_003343035.1). Classification (NCBI taxonomy): domain Eukaryota; kingdom Metazoa; phylum Chordata; class Aves; order Apterygiformes; family Apterygidae; genus Apteryx; species Apteryx rowi. Next base: position 340,814 of record NW_020447952.1, read on the forward strand.
TTTAATGAGAGGGGTTGGAAGCAAAGAAAAAGAAAAAAAAAAAAACAGAAACCAACATGAAGACATCTGACACCAGAATAACGGTCACAATTTCCTACTGTATGAGGAAATCCCTGGTTTCAGTTAAAAACTGAAAAGTTCAGTCATTTCAAGCGCTGCAGAGCCGTTTGTGGTCCTGGGCTTAGGTAAGTCTCTGTTCTCACTTGTGCCTCGGGCTCCTCTCGCTCTGCCGAGCCTCTCCGGCGTCCCCGCTCCACCGCCCTCCGACACCACCTACAGCTGCACATCTCTCCCCCGCTGACGGCTTCTCACCTTCTTCAGAGCATGACGCTCCGCAGGCGATTGCAAGCAATTATTAATATTTGATATAATTTGCAAAGCAGGCTCTTCCCCGCCCCGCTCCGCGAGGGCGGCGTTTCAGCAACGCAACCACCGGCCCTTCCTCCCGCTCCTGGGGAAACCTCCCGCTGCGCCCGCGAGGCTCCTGGCCCACGAAGCCGAACGCAGAGCAACCCGGGAGCCACCGACATCCGTGAAACGCAAATCCTGGAGGAGGAGAGCGACACGCCGCAGGCTCTGCAGGCCTGGTGCCCCGCACCTTCTGCAAGGGGACGTCAACCCAGGCAGCAGCTTTCGAGCTCCGCTGCAACTGCCAGCCCTGCCGGGATTTCCAGCGGCGTGAAAAGCAACCTCCCCATCACGGTCTCCACTCCAGCACTGTCCTGTCCCCAGATGTGTCATGTCACTATTACAAACAAGGAGCACCGCTGCACATCACCGACACGAAGGAAAATACCACACACAACCAAAGCACAGATAAACGCAGCTACGAGCGTCCTAAGTAAAGCATATTGTAAGTCCGAGTTAAAAGTACAGGCTAAATTTTATGGATACAGCACATCCTAGTATGTGTAAATGCTTATAATAGTAAGAAGGGTCACTTTCATCTCCCCAGCAAGCCATCCTTAACCGGACTTCAAAAACGACAGCCAAACTTTGAGGTTTCAATGCCTCTGCAAGCATCATGGCATTAGCACGGCGCTGGCAGCCGCGGTGCCTCCAGGCTTCGCATTCCCCTGCCACTATTGCGAATTCAGAGACTAAAAAGCCAGAAAAACAAGCGAGCGAGCAGAGGGTTTCGGTAATCCTTCACTCGCGGCAGACAGCTAGGCCACCATTACACTTACAAACTACCTACACGTATTTTGCAGTACAGGCAACGCACGCGATGTTTGCTGGCTACATCCTCATTTTATATATATATATATACATGGCGTGAATAGAGAGGGAAGGCTTACTTTTAAGCTCAGGAATAAATAAGAAGAGTGGGCAGTTCTGGAATCATTTCATCACGCACAGATAACTGGGGACCATCGCCTAGAGAACCTGGTTTTGCCGCTAGCCCCCCAGCGAAGGGCTGCAGCAGGGGCAGTGCCCGGTGCCGGGCCCAGGCGACCGGCGGCCCTGCGCAGCGGCAGGCTGGCTCCAAGGCCGCGGCCCGCATCCGTCCGTCCGTCCATCCATCGCCGCACGCTGCTGCGGCCCGGCGAGCCGCTGCCTGGCGGGTATCAATCTGGCGAATCCGTCCTCCCTTCCCGCACCTCGCCGCTCGCCTGTC